>NC_046219.1:12373713-12676744 GCF_011004875.1 Balearica regulorum gibbericeps | reverse complement strand
TTCACATACATATGCATTTTACTTCATGTTTCAAATATTTGGGGAGGTCTTCTAATTAGCATGTTCATTATTCACAAAGGGGTGTACATTTTAGTATTAAAATCAACACAGGTTAGTTGAGGATACGTTATTTCTTGATACTCTCCCAAGGCTAGATATACTTTATATACACTTACAATAGGGACAGAATACTTTGAAGGGTCCTATTGTTCTAAATCCTTGGTCCACTGAGAGACCCTATCCTGATTGCTATAGTTTCAGAACATACTGTCAAGGATACTTGAGGTGGCATATACTTTGTGCAGCCTTAACCCTTATTTTTCCTACATCATTTTCACTCCCATTCTTCACAAGGAGGATCAAAAAGACTGTTGGGTTTTGAAAACAAGACTGCACAGTGGCAATATAAGGTTTTGAACCAATTTACTACCCTCGATGCTATCTGAATCATGAAGGAAGTAGCAAGGATATCTTGTTTAAAAATAGAAATCTGTGCTTTATCTACTTACTGATGAATTCCAAAGCGAAGAGATTTAACTTTTTGGCACCAGATTCTTGGTACCTCACCAAAGTATTTGTGAGCAACTGAAATGGTAGCTCCAAAGAAAAGATATGCACATTCAGTACTCAGCATCTGAACTTGTTCCCACCCTATAAAACACAAATATTGAATGAAGCTGAGATAAAATGGGAGAGAAATAACACAGGTCTCCATTCAGTGCAAGAAAGACAGTGTAATATAACATAGCAAATGCAAACTAGATAAATAAATAATAATTAAAAACAAAAACAAAAGAAAGAAACCTCCCAGCTCACCTGGTATTTTCCTGGGAGTCGTCCCATACATTCTAACACAATGCTGTCAATAAGGCAATCAGATTGAATAGCATGTAGGTTTAAACTGAGGTTGTAGGGAGAACAATAGATTTCAAACTTGATGTGCTGGGAAGTAGGTCAGGTTGCACCTTGTTTTCATATATACACAGTGTGAGTTTAGCAATATCATTGGTTCTACTCTTCCACATGAGTGGGAAGGGGTGGTTCCACCCACCCAGTGGTCATCTCTGTCTGAAGGGTTCATTCACTCTGCATCCTATCAAAAGATGGCAAAAGGGATCCTGTGCGCTGTGCGTTCATGTAGCAACAAATGTCCAGATCTGCTTGTCTATTAGGGGAAATTTTATTATTTTTTAAGTATTTCCTCCTATCTTGAACTTTCAGTGAAACTTCAATTTTGTCCATATCACCCCAAGAGGATACTGGCATTTCTCAGACTCCTGCCTAGGAAATGAGAGCAAGCTCGACAAAGGTCTTGTACTAACCTGCTTTCCCAGTGTGCTGGTTTTGGCTGTGATTGATAGAGTTAATTTTCTTCATAGCAGCTAGTATGGGGTCTTTGGATACCTGGTTGTCATCCAGGTTGTTATAGATCACCTCCATCACAGCTAATTCCCTCAGATACTTGATATCTCCCTCAATGGTGGTCCATTTGCTTCAGGAATTTGCAAGTTCTTCTTTGAAGGGATACCCATCCTTCATACTTGACAGGAGTCACCACCAAAGACTGAGGACTCCTGCCTTTTTACCAATCCCTTTGTCAATGGCCTTATCCTCAGCAAGAGATCCCAGATGCCAGGCCTCTTTACGCAATAATTCCTGACCATTGGCCCCAATATCCCAGCATTGGAGTAACCAGTTGAGAATTAGCTCACCTGGTTGACAGCTAAAATCTTTTTGCATATCTTGCAGCTCACTTAGGGATAGGGTGGTTTCTGTCTCATTCATGATTTCAGTCCCTTCCCCTTCCTGTTCTTGTGACTACTCTGCTGCAGAACAGGCTGCCTCTTCTGATTCTTTCTCCTGCTCCCTCTTAGGAGAAGCTTCTTCCTCCCTTACTAAATGAGTTGAATTCCACTTCCATTGTTTCTTTTTAGTTATAGGGGCAACTGATATAGTGTCTGGTTTAGCCATAGTGTCTGTTGGTACGTTTTCAGATCCAGAGATCCTCTCTTCTCCTTGATGCTGCATAATATCGAGCAATGTTTGGTAGATGCTGGCCAGGGCCCAGCACAGTGTGATAAGCTGTGCCTCTTTGGAATAGCCACGGCACTTTTTTTTCAAGAATGCTATCACTTCATTAGGATCCTGCAGTTGTTTGGGAGTGAAGTCCCAGACCGTTGGAGGTGAAACCTTTTCTAGATACCCGCCCAGATTCTCCCACATGCCATGCCACCCATGACCATACTGTTGTGGAGCCTGGGTCATATTTGTAAATTGCTTGTTAACCTTAGACTAAACCAAAGCAATATTCTTAAGAAATACCAATAGAAGTATTTTAACTACCCAAAGATGTTCAAGATACCGAGAAGTTATTGTAACAAGGGAGAAAACATCACAGAAGAAGGTGGTGAAGGTGCCACTCTGTATTTCCTCCACAAAAAACCTTTCAGAGAAAGAAGTATAATTGTTAATTGTCTCCACGAGATGGTACCTGAAGTACAGTAATGGCTTCAGTACAGTGCCCAAATACAAGATTAAGTTCAAGGCCAGTGTTTTATATAACAAATCTCCCAGGCAAAACATGACTAATCACTACAGAGCACAGCAAACTACAAAAGTCAAGGGTAAAAAAAATCAGAAGGGTAAAAGTGAGAAAACTCATTGGTTGAGATAAAGACAGTTTAATAGGTAAAGCAAAAGCCACACATGCAAGCAAAGAAAAAAAAGGAATTCATTCACTGCTTCCCATCGGCAGGCAGGTGTTCAGCCATCTCCAGGAAAGCAGGGCTCCATCACATGTAACGGTTACTTGGGAAGACAAACGCCATCACTCCAAAAGTCCCACCTTTCCTTCTACTTCCCTCAGCTTTATATGCTGAGCATGATATCATATGGTATGGAATATCCCTTTGGTCAGTTGGGGTCAGCTGTCCTGTCTGTGTCCCCTCCCAACTTCTTGTGCACCCCCAGCCTGCTCGCTGGTGGGGTGGTGCGAGGAGCAGAAAAGGCCTTGACTCTGTGGAAGCACTGCTCAGCAGTAACAAAAACATCCCTGTGTTATCAACACTGTTTTCAGCACAAATCAAAAACATAGCCCCATACTAGCTACTATGACAAAAATTAACTCTATCCCAGCCAAAACCAGCACACCCACCAAGACAAAGATGTGGGAGCTAACAACTCAAGACATTGTCAATGCCCTGAGTACACTTATAGGCTTAAATGGCCCTGACCAGCCTCTCTTGAGGCCTTTGCCCACACCCTATGCCCATGGGTCCATGAACCCCATTTAAGCTCAGGCCTGGGACTTTGATCCCTGCTTGACATACTTTATAGGTATACTTCTGTACTGTACCATTACAGCTATGCTTGTGTGCAGCTTTGGATCTTGTTGACCTGGACCCTGACCTTAGATCTGCCTTGTCACTATGCACTTGCACATTTAAAATCCTTAAAGATATGAAACTTCCCATTTGTAGCTTCACAGCAATTCCTTGAGTCATCACTGGCACAAAAGTCCACTCAGAAAAATGAAATGCACATGAAAAATGCTAGACATCTATAGTGTGCTCACTTATTTTTGCCACTGTAAGTTTGTGAAGTGTACTAGTCTAGAGAGATTCCTCTGTCATTTCTCTTTTCCATCTTGCTCTAACACCTGCCCAAACTGCAAAGTGTGCCTGCACACGACCTACTCACTGCAGAAAACAAAATTCACAGGGAAATGGGCCTGGATTTCCTATACCACCAATGACCAAGGCAACGTTCTCACTTCCTTAAAGAAAAAAGCACAATGCCCATTAACTTCAATGTGGACAGAGTTTTGGGTTTGGTTATCAGGAGTGAGTTATCAGTGAGTAGGCTGGGGGTGCACAAGAAGTTGGAAGGGGACACAGCCAGGACAGATGACTCCAACTGACCAAAGGGATATTCCATACCATATGACATTGTGCTCAGCAATAAAACTGGTTGGGGGGGAGTTTTTCCAAAGTACCATTACTTGGGGACTGGCTTGTCATTGGGGTTCTGGTGGGAGGTGGTGAATGATTGCCTTTGCAACATTTTTGTTTGGGGTGTTTTATTTCCCCTTCACTTATTAGATTGCATTTATCTCAGCCCATGAGTTTTCTCACTTTTGCCCTTCAGATTCTATCTCTCATCTTGCTGGTGGACAGAGTGAGAGAGCGATTGGGTGAGAGTTTACCTGCTAGCCAGGGTTAACCCATCACAAACCTTCAAATGTCTGAAAAGCAGTGCTGTGTTAAGGGGTGGGAAAAAGGCTGCTATGTACAGCTCAACAACAGCCTGAGAGTGCCAAGATCATCCCTCTGGAAAAAAATATTTTACCTGGAAGATCTCATCACTAAAACCAAGTATTCGGTAAAATTCAAAACGGAATTGGTAGCAATGATATTGTAACTTAGGAGTTATGTTAATATAACATGTGAAAGAGATAGGACCTCTTATGCTTCTGAGTTTAAGGCAATCTTCAAAAGGGATTAAGATGAGACTTTCATAAGGGACAGATAATTCCCTTCCTGCTTACCACAGGGTTTCTTGTTTCTTCCTTTAAGAGTCAAGACACTTAACTAGACAGAGAACAGGTCTGATCTGATCAACTCCAAATCAAAGCAAAGTTACCAATACAGAATCTTAGTGCACTATAACACAAGGTTATGCACAATATTGGTCACTTATCAAAGATCTGCAGTCAGTAAGAGGTCTCTCTGCCTCAAGGAGTAACCTTGAGAAGTGTCCCAGCTCAAGGGGAGATCACTGCCATGCAGCCAGTTGCTTAGAAAGGAGAGCTCAAAGGCAGCTCACTTAGGCTGTCATATTTATGGAATAAAGTGGTTGACTTGCAGTGAAATTATATGCAATGGATAAGGTATGTGTGAGACTCCTTGTACCAACAACTTTTACTTTATTCCTTGATCATAGAATCATAGAATTGCTTAGGATGGAAAAGACCTTTAAGATCATCAGGACCAACCTAGCACTGTCAACTCCAACCACTAAACCATGTCCCTAAGCATCACCTCTACATGTCTTTTTAATACCTCCAGGGATGGTGACTCCACCACTTCCCTGGGAAGCCTGTTCCAATGCTTGATAACCCTTTCAGTGAACAAATTTTTCCTAATATCCAATCTAAACCTCCCCTGGAGCAACTGGAGGCCGTTTCCTCTTGTCCTATCACTTGTTAATTGGGAAAAGAGACCAACACCCACCTGGCTACAACCTCCTTTCAGGTAGTTGTAGAGAGCGATAAGGTCTCCCCTGAGCCTCCTCTTCTCCAGGCTAAACAATCCCAGTTCCCTCAGACACTCCTCATAAGACCTGTTCTCTAGACCCTTCATCAGATTTTTTGCTCTTTGGATGCACTCCAGCACCTCAATGTCTTTCTTGTAGTGAGGGGCCCAAAACTGGACACAGTACTCGAGGTGCGGCCTCACCAGTGCAGAGTACAGGGGGACAATCACATCCCTGCTCCTGCTGGCCACACTATTCCTGATACAAGCCAGGATGCTGTTGGCCGCCTTGGCCACCTGGGCACACTGCTGGCTCATATTCAGCCGGCTATCGACCAATGTCTGTCTATAAGTTATTACAGGTAATAAGCTCTTCCTCCCTGCCTTCCCCTGGGAACTATGGTCTTGTGATTAAACTTACAGAGCTGGGAGTCAAGTGATACAGGATCTATTCAACTCTGGAGTTATTGTGACTCCCTTTTTTTCTTTTAAACTGAGGCTATTTGGCTATGTCTGCATGATAAACTGATGTTTATGAAGCAGCCACAGAACCTCACAAATCAAGCCAGACCAACTAACAAACTAAAACAGGATTTATTTTTACAAGATAGTAACAAAATCAAACCAAGTTTTACTCTAACCGAAACCACTTTGAGACTCTAACAAACATTAACAATCGACAGGTTCAGGATGTCACTCGGGAGTTAATACTGTAACCATGGGATAGGGGTCGTGAAACAGAAACTATAGAATCAGTTTGAGATAATTAGTTTGTAACCAAGGTAATGGGTAACGAAGCTAACTGACCATGGCAAGGTACAATGCTGCTATGTTCCATGTACAGTCCCTACCCAACCGGACAATAGGTTCGGGAATATTAATCTTATGAAGTAAGTTGCTATGGATAGGTGCACCTACAACAAGGATACTGCGCATGCCTGCATGAAGGGGGTCATCCAGCGGACACGGGTGCGCGACCACTGACGACCACCAGAGACCCCTGAGGACCACCGACTCAAATCACTGAGCATGCGTGACGGGGAGGAGAACATGGAAATGGATTCTAAGAAATGATTATCATAGGACTGCCTTTTCTGAGAAAGATGATGAATATGTATATTTTGATCCTACATAACCTGTGTGTTGGTGATCACCTGGCATGCACGTTGGGTGGAGCTATCCCCCGTGCATCCAGCGCTGCAATAAAGAATGCCTGCCTTTTAACACTACATTGGTGTTACGAGGTTTATTCCCGGATTTTGGTGACAGTTTTTGGCGACCCAGATGGGACACTGCTTTTGAACCTCGACGGATCCGTGGGATCGCAGGACCTCCAGCCGGCACCGGGGAATTCTCGGGGAGAACCTCCGATCCCCGGACCGAAGAGCTCTGAGCAAGACCCCTGGGAGAGGTAAAGGCATTCTTATTTGATCTGAATATTTGCACGAGTTGAAGGCCTTATTCAAGGAGCCCCATGGCTCTCACCACCGCGACGGGACAGGCCCGCACTGGGACAGGCCCGCACCAAGAGCACGGGAGCAGGGCCCACCGGGGAGGGGAAGCCTCCAGGATTGGGATTTCTGGTGGCAGGAGAAATCCCTGGGATTTCCAGTGGCAGGGGAAATCCCTGAGGGAGCTCTAACACGGGTTGGGGTCTCTCTGACTAAGTGCTTGTGATAATGCACAATCACAACCACTAAGTCCCTGGGAGATGGGTACTTTTCCGAGTAAGAAACCGATCCCACGAAAAACACCACTGGGATGCATTCTGGAACGCTGGAAGGATCTGGGAAATATTGATCCTCTGACTCGGAAACAGCTAATTGAATATTGTAATCACTGGTGGCCACTGTATACTTTAGAGAGTGGGGAAAAGTGGCCGGAGAATGGGACATTGCAGTATAACACAATTTTGCAATTGATGCTATTTTGTAAGAGGGAAGGTAAATGGAATGAAATGGCATATGTGGATTTGTTTTTCACACTGTGAAATCATCTGGAATGGCAAAGGCAATGTGAATTGGTTTCACCTAGTTCTGTGGTAATGGCATTAAATGGGCAGGAACCTGATAAAAATTTGGAAAAAGATTGCTCAGCTTGTGATATTGGTAAATGGTGTTTTAAATGTGAATTTGAAGATGATGATGATGTTGAATTATTGGTTGCACCTCGTAGAAGGCTAGGGAATGATCAAGGGGATCAAAGTCTGGAGGCTAACAATGCTTCCGCCCCTCCTTTGGAAGGGGAGATTGAAGGATTCAGCCCGATTGCTGGGAGGACAAGGGGAAGAGGGGGAGGAGACAGATTAACTCCCCTCCAGGCCCCTCTTTGACAGGCAGCTGGTAATGAGGGTCCGGTAATGGTAAAAGTTCCCTTCTCAATAACTGATTTAAGAGCATGGAAAGAAACTGCGGGCACTTATCAGGATGATCCCGAAAGGGTTGCCAAAGTAGTTGAAACAATAATCAGAACCCAAAACCCCGATCGGGAGGATTTGCAAGTAATATTGGATACTTTGTTGGAAGACACTGAAAAGAAAATGGTATTAAATACGGCCAGAAAACAAGTGGAAGGAGCTCATGCTAATGGGATTATACAAGGGACAGTGGACCAGAATTTTCCATCCACAGATTCTGAGTGGGACCCTAATCAACTGGGACCCAGAGGGATGTTTAGGTATCAGGTGGATTTTGTTTGGTGTTAGACATGCAATGCCAAAAGCAAGTAATTGGTCTAAACTCTATGAAGTGAGGCAAGAATTAAATGAGTCCCCTTCAGCCTTTATGGAAAGACTGAAGGTGACTGCTAGAAAATACACTAATTTGGACCCAGAGGAGAAAAAAACAACACACAAACAAAACCACAAGCAAACAAACAAAAAACACCACCGAAGAAGCTATACAATTGGCCTCTGTATTTATGGGACAATCAGTCCTAAAAAAAAAATCCTCCAGAAATTGGAAGGAGCTGAGTCCAGAGACTTAGGTAAAATGCTTGAAATAGCCTGGACTGTGTATAACAACAGAGAAAAAAGAAAAAGAAGTCAGACAAATGTGAAGGGATGGAAAATTCTGGCAATCTTGACTGAGAATAATAAACATGCAAAGCAAAACTCAGCTATAAATCAGCAGAGGTTGTTGGTGCGACGGGGCAAAAAAAAAGAACTGGCCTTTCTTGAAACCATTAAAATTTAAGCTGGGAAAACAGTGGGTAACACATCAATTTTTATACATGCCCGAATGTCCGTTGCCTTTATTGGGACGAGATTTATTAAGCAAATTAGATGCATGAATAATTTTTAAAGATGGAGAAATCAGATTACTAATACCAGAATCAAAAGCCATAGAGGCGTTTCTGTTACAGGATTCCTCCAAGGAGGAACAGATTTCAGAAGCGGTGGACAATGCAGTAACCCCTTTGGTATGGGCAAGTGAAGTTCCAGGACGATCCAAACTGGCAGAACCGGTAAAGGTGACTTTAAAACCTGGGGCCAAGCCGGTAAGACAAAAACAGTATCCTATTAAGTGGGAGGCTCGAAAGGGATTAGAGGAAATAATTACAAAATTTTTAGAATATGGGCTGTTAGTAGAATGTGAATCAGAATACAATACCCCTATATTACCAGTAAGGAAATCAGGAGGCAAGGAATATCGATTAGTTCAGGATCTAAGGGCCATAAATCAGATAGTTCAAGATATACACCCAGTAGTGGCCAATCCATACACTTTACTGCCCTCTTTGAAAGAGGAACATAAATGGTTTACTGTGCTGGATTTAAAGGATGCCTTCTTTTGCATACCTCTGGATACAGAAAGTCAAAGCATATTTGCTTTTGAGTGGGAAAGTCCTGCTACAGGACGAAAAACGCAACTAACATGGACTGTGCTTCCCCAAGGATTTAAAAATAGCCCCACAATATTTGGAAATCAATTGGCAAAAGAGTTAGAAATGTGGAAGAAACAGAATCAAGGAGAAGTTATATTATTACAGTATGTGGATGACATCCTGATAGCAGCAGAAAGCAAAGAAACATGTTTTGAAATGACTATCAGTTTATTGAATTTCCTGGGCCAAGGAGGATACAGAGTTTCCAGAAACAAGGCCCAGATAGGGAAAGAAGCAGTGATTTATTTGGGATTTGAGATATCTCAAGGACAGAGACAATTGGGAAATGAAAGAAAAGAAGCCATTTGTCAGATCCCCGAACCTAACAGTCCAAAGGAACTGAGAGCCTTTCTGGGAATGATTGGGTGGTGACGACTCTGGATTCTAAATTATGGACTGTATGTGAAACCCCTATATGAAGCCCTGAAGGAATCTAAAGACCAGTACTTGGCTTGGACACCGGAATGCCACAAATCATTTAAAGAACTCAAAAAGGCATTAATGATGGCCCCTGCACTGGGTTTACCTGATCTAACCAAACCTTTTGAGCTGTTTGTGCACGAAAGGCAACATCTGGCCCTTGGAGTGCTGGCGCAACGGCTGGGATCCTGGAAGCGGCCAGTGGGGTACTCCTCTAAACAACTTGACAACGTGAGTAAGGGATGGCCGGGATGTTTGCGTGCCGTGGCAGCAACGGTGCTGCTGATTCAGGAAGCCCGAAAATTGACTATGGGCCAAAAGATAGTGGTATATGTACCGCATATGGTAATAACTGTCTTAGAACAAAAGGGGGGTCACTGGCTATCCCCTAGCAGAATGTTGAAATACCAGGTTGTCCTATTGGAACAAGATGATGTGGAATTAAAAACCACAGCAACTGTAAATCCAGCAATGTTCCTGTCAACAGAAAATCCTACCGAGAAATTGGAACATGATTGCCTGCTAACCATTGAACAAGTTTATTCCAGCAGACCGGACCTGAAGGACGAACCCTTGAAGGATCCTGATCTGGAACTGTTTATGGATGGAAGCAGTTTTGTGCAAGAAGGAAGGCGAATGGCCGGGTATGCTGTTGTCACCACCGACAAGGTATTGGAGTCAGGGACGCTACCTGCAAATACATCAGCGCAGAAAGCAGAATCAGTGGCACTAAAGCAGGCCTTACGGATGGCCGAAGGGAAAAGGGTAAACATATGGACGGATTCCAAATATGCATTTGGTGTGATCCATGCTCATGGAGCCCTCTGGAAAGAAAGAGGACTGTTATCAGCCCAAGGATCACCGATAAGGCATAAGGAGGAAGTTCTTCAACTCCTGCAAGATGTACAGAAACTGAAGGAGGTGGCCGTAATGCATTGCAAGGCTCATCAATTTGGTCAGACGGCTGTCAATATAGGTAATCGGTTGGCGGATAAAGCTGCAAAGGAGGCTGCAGAACAAGGTGTCCTTGCACTAGTACCAGTAAAACAGATGAAAATTCCAAATTTAACAGCAAGGTACAGTAAACTAGATGAACAATTGGCAGAACACTTAAAGGCATCCCAAAATGTGGAAGGATGGTGGGTAACACCAGAAAAATCAGGTAATAGTGACCCCATAAGTTATGTTAGAACTTGCAAAAGAGAAACATGAGCAGACGCATTGGGGTGTAGATGCTATGGTTACAAGTTTAAGAACATCTGTAATGTGTCTAGGATAGGAAAATATGAGTGGAAGTATTGAAAAGTGATTATTTCAAAACTTCCAAAGGGGGGAAATGTAGATCATGGCCAGGGCCCAGCACAGTGCAGGAAGTTGTGTCTCCTTAGAATACCCACAGCATTTTCCTTTCAAATATTCCACCATTTTATCAGGGTCTTGCAATTGTTCGGGAGTGAAGCTCCAAACTATTGGGGGTGAGAATGTCTGTAGATACCCGCCCATAGTCTCCCACATGCCATGCCAGCCCTGACTGTTCAGCCTCAGGGAAGATCCCTGGGTGGTATTCTTAATTTTTGCTAACCCTGAACAGGACTTGAAACACATTCAGGAGACCTAGCAATAGGAATATACTGGCCTGAACATCCCAAGGGTATTCAAAATTCTCAAAAATTGTTGTAACCAGCCAAAAGGGAAAAGGGGAGGTGAAAGAGTGGGAGAAGGTATCCCCCCTGTCTTCCCCATAGATTGGGTCCAATTATTAATCAATTCTGAGAGATATTGACTGAGGTACAGGCATGACAGAAATGCTACATACAAGTACCAGCTCAGACTCATGACTGTCAATGATATCTTATCATAAGTCATTATCACACAGTACAACAATGTGAGAAGACGAACCCCTCTCCCAGAGGTGATAAACAGCACCGCAGGGATTACATAGAGTAAACACGGGTTTACAAACCAGAGCCATGTGACCAAACAGAACATCATTATGACCAGTGACTGTTTCAATAACATTATAAATGCTTATAACAACTTTGTTTTAACACACTTGGGTCAGACCTGTTGTTATCTCAACCCTTTGTGCCCCATGTTGGGCACCAAAAAGGACTGACATGGTTTAGCCCCAGCTGGCAGCGGAGCACCATGCGGCCACTCACTCACTACTGCCCCCGGTGGGACGGGGAGGAGAATGGGAAAGACAAAGGCAAAGCCTCGAGGGTTGGGATAAGGGCAGGTTACTGGGACAGCAAGGGAGATGGAAACAATCAACAACAGTACTGGTAACGGAATGTTCACAATGGGTGATAACAGAAAGCAATTTACTGATCCAACAACTGACCAACCTATGCTCAGCCCTGTGGTGGTTTAACCTCGGCTGGACGCCAGGTGCCCACCAAGCCGCTCTATCACTCCCCTCCTCAGCAAGGCAGGGAGGGGAGAAAATTAAGATGGAAAAAAAAAAACCAACCCCAAACTCGTGGGTCAAGATAAAGGCAGTTTAATGTAGCTAAAGCAAAAGGCCACATGTGGAAGGAAAGCAAAAAGCAAAAGATTATTCTCTACTTCCCATCAGCAGGCAATATCCAGCCACTTCCTGGGAAGCAGGGCTTCAGTATGCATGCTGGTTGCTCCAGAAGCCAAACATTGTAAAAAAAACCAATGCCCCCGCCCCATTCCTCCCCCTATCTCTCAGTTTCTTATTGCTGAGCAGACGTCATATGGTATGGAATATCCCTTTGGTCAGTTTGGGTCAGCTGTCCTGGCTGTGTCCCCTCCCAAGATCTTGCCCACCCCCAGCCTACTGCTGAGGTGGGGAGAAATGTTGGAGAGACAGCCTTGATGTGTGCTGGCACTGCTCAGTAGTAGCCAAAACACTGGTGTGTTATCAACACCTTGCTAGCCACCAATACACAGCACAGCACCATGAGGGCTGCTATGGGGAAAATTAACTCCATCTCAGCCAGACCCAGTACAATCTCCATCCCTTATTCCATACCATTTGTGTCATGCTCAAGCCCCATACACTTTAATACATATATATATAAAATAATCATTTCATTGTATTTAATTCTTATTAACTACTATCCCCAGTCCTTTAACAGCTAGATGTTACTCTCCCGTTCCATGGGCTTCCTCTGCTCCTCCAGATGTTCATGAACAGGCTATGACTTGGGCCCAATCCATCAGGATGGGTGTTCAGGATAGAAGCAGTATGTTCAATTGTTGGGCACCAACACCAGATTGCTTTGCGTTGTTGTTGCATTCATCTGGCTCCTTGTGAAACTCACTCTTTGTCATTTCAGGTCATTCCTGTTACGTTACTTCCTAGAACGTACAACTCACATTACAGATTATTTTTCCCCCAAGGTTAAATCTCCTGGAGGCACACACTGCGTCTCTCCAGCCTTCCGCATTATCCACCAAGTACACCCAGGTCCTTGAGCAAAGACAGTCCCAGGAATGGGTTTGCCTTTTCCCATGCGAGGAGCAATCCACACCGCCTTCCCCAGCCACTTTCCCATGTGTACTACAGGGACCTTATCTCCTCCCACAGTATGTAGGGGTTTTGTTTGGGCAGGACCAGGACAGTTAGCAGATGCTCTGGTATTAATCAGCCAAGTGGCTTCTGCTAAATTTGTATCCCAGTGCTTCCATGCCCCATTACCTAATGCCCTCAACATAGTCTTTAACAGTCCATTATATCTCTCAATCTTTCCAGAGGCCTGTGGGTGATAGGGGGATGTGAGACACCCACTCAATGCTGTGTTTCTTTGCCCAGGAGCTTATGAGGTTATTTCAAAAATGAGTCCCATTGTCTGATTCAATCCTTTCTGGGGTACCATGTCGCCATAAAAGTTGCCTTTCAAGGCCTAGGATGGTGTTTCAGGCAGTGACATAGTTTAGAGGATATGTCTCTAGCCAGCCGGTAGTTGCTTCCACCATGGTGAGTATGTAGCGCTTGCCGTGGCGTGTTCGTGGCAGTGGCCCAATACAGTCAATTTGCCAGTGCAGTGGGTTGACCCTGGCTGGAGGCCAGGTGGCCACCAGAGACGTTCTATCACTCCCCCTCCTTAACTAGATGGGCAAGAAAAGGTATAACAAAAAGCTTGCAGGTTGAGATAAGGACAGAGAGAGATCACTCACTAATTATCGTCACGAGCAAAACAGACTGAACTTAGAGAGGGAATTCATCTAATTTATTAACAAGGAAAACAAAGTAGAGCAATGAGAAATAAAATCAAATCTTAAAACACCTCCCCCCACCCCTCCCTTCTTCCCAGGCTCAACTTCACTCCTAGCTTCAACCTCCTCCCCCCTTCAGTGGCACAGGGGGACAGGGAATGGGGATTACGGTCAGTTCATCACATGTTGTTTTCTGCCACTGCTTCCTCCTCAGGGGGAGGACTCCTCTCATCTTTCCCCTGCTCCAGCATGGAGTCCCTCTCACGGGAGACAGTCCTTCACGAACTTCTTCAATGTGGGTCTCTCCCATGGGCTACAGTCCTTCACGAACTGCTCCAGCGTGGGTCCCCCACGGGGTCACAAGTCCTGCCAGCAAACCTGCTCTGGCGTGGGGTCCTCTCTCCATGGGGCCACAGGTCCTGCTAGGAGCTTGCTCCAGCATGGGCTTCCCACAGGGTCACAGGCTCCTTCAGGTGTCTCCACCTGCTCTGGCGTGGGGTCCTCCATGGGCTGCAGGTGGAATCGCTACACCCCCTCATCCTTCCTCCATGGGCTGCAGGGGGACAGCCTGCTTCACCATGGTCTTCACCACAGGCTGCAGGGGAATCTTGCTCCGGTGCCTGGAGCACCTCCTCCCCTTCCTTCTGCACTGACCTTGGTGTCTGCAGAGTTTCTTACATCTTCTCCCTCCTCTCTCCGCCTGCAAAAGCTCTCTCTCTCTCACTGTTTTTTTTCCCCTTCTTAAATATGTTATCCCAGAGGCGCTGATTGGCTTGGCCTTGGCCAGCGGCGGGTCCATCTTGGAGCCTGCTGGCATTGGCTCTATCAGACACAGGGGAAGCTTCTAGCAGCTTCTCGCAGAAGCCACCCCTGTAGCCCCCCCCGCTACCAAAACCTTGCCAAGCAAACCCAACACAGCCAGGCCTCACCATATCGACAACCCAGCCACAGCCCTCTATTCCAGGGACATTTTACTCGTGTCACTCGCTTGATTGCAGCACATGTTTCACATTCATGAGTAACTTGTGTGATGGCCTCCATGGTCAGGTCCACCCCTCGATCACGAGCCCATCTGTATGTTGCATCTCTCCCTAGATGTCCTGATGTTTCATGGGCCCATTGAGCTACAAATTGCTCACACTTATGCTCCCAGTCCAAGTCCACCTGAGCTACTTCAGTTTTGGCAGCCTTGTCTACCTGTTCGTTGTTTTCATGTTGTTCAGTGGCACGGCTTTTGGGTATGTGAGCATCTGTATGACGTACCTTTACAGCCATGTTTTCTACCCGGGCAGCGATGTCCTGCCACAATGCAGCAGCCCAGATGGGTTTACCCCTGCGCTGCCAATTGGTCTTCTTCCACTGCTGTAGCCACCCCCACAGGGCATTTGCCACCATCCAGGACTCAGTATAGAGATAGAGTACTGGCCGCTTTTCTCGTTCAGCAATCTTTAGGGCTAGCTGAATGGCTTTCACTTCTGCAAACTGACTTGATTCACCTTCTCCTTCAGTGGCCTCAACGACTTGTCGTGTGGGACTCCACACAGCAGCTTTCCACTTCCGATGGTTTCCTACAACACGACAGGATCCATCAGTAAACAGAGCATAACGCCTTTCATCTTCTGGTAACTCATTATATGGTGGTGCCTCTTGGGCACGAGCTACCTCCTCAGACAGTGCTCCAAAATCTCTGCCTTCTGGCCAGTCCATAACCTCTTCCAGGATTCCTGGGTGGTTGGGTTTCCCCAGTCGAGCTCGTTGCGTGATCAGCGCTACCCACTTACTTACTCATGTAGCGCTGGTTGCGTGATGTGTAGAGGGAATGGTTCCTTTGAACATCCAGTGTAGCACGGGCAATCGCGGTGCCAAGAGGAGAGATGCTTCTGTACCACCAACTTCTGAAGTGGCTCGAATCCCCTCATTGTCTGCTAGGATCTCTTTTTCAGTTGGGGGGTAGTGGGCTTCTGATCCTCGATACCACTGGCTCCAAAACCCTAATGGTCGACATGGGGTTTCTCCTGCTCTTTTCTGCGAGAGGCTCCAGGTGAGGCCATGCTCCCCAGCTGCAGTGTAGAGTACATTTTGCACAGTTGGTCCTGTCCGCACAGGCCCAAGAGCTACTGCATGAGCTATTTCCTGTTTGATATGCTCAAAGGCTTGTTGTTGCTCAAGGCCCCACTCAAAATAGTTCTTTTTCCGGGTTACTCGATAGAGAGGGCTCACAAGCTGACTATAACCTGGAATATGCATTCTCCAGAACCCCACAAGGCCCAGGAAGGCTTGTGTCTCCTTCTTGTTAGATGGTGGAGACATAGCTGCTGTCTTGTTGACCACATCCATAGGCACATGACGGCTTCCATCCTGCCATTTTATTCCCAAGAACTGGATCTCCTGTGCAGGTCCCTTGACCTTGCTTTTCTTTATGGTGAAACCAGCTTTCAGAAGAATCCGAATTACTCTTTTTCCCTTCTCAAACACTTCTTCTGCCTTGTTGCCCCACATGATGATGTCATTGATGTATTGTAGATGTTCAGGGGCGCCACCCTCTTCCAGTGCAGTTTGGATTAGTCCATGACAAATAGTAGGACTGTGCTTCCACCCCTGGGGCAGTCGATTCCAGGTGTATTGAACACCTCTCCACGTGAAAGTAAACTGTGGCTGCTGAGGCGGGGGGAGGAGGTAGAAACCGGGAGTAAAGTTAAGCCAGGGAAGAAGGGAGGGGTGGGTGGAGGTGTTTTAAGATTTGGTTTTATTTCTGGTTGCTCTACTCTCTTTTGCTTGATAATGAATTCCCCCCAGTTAGGGCAGATTTTTGTTGACTTCATGCTTCTTTGACAGTCATCCAGTTGTCAGCACCTTCCAGGGCAGGGTGTTCCCCTTTTATCAGTCTTTTAGTTACTCTTCAAGGATAGTCATGCATTGTTTATACATAGTAATCATCAGGCTTACAATAAAGTTAACTATCAATGGTCCTCCTTAGAAGACCAATGCAGTATATTTAACCCTAAATTAAACAGTGTCACTATAATCCAAGCATTAACCCAAAGATATGATATTACTTAGTCTACACTCAGAGGGTAATGTAATTGTTATCCACTTAATAATTGCCTTATCCCAATAAACCTCATTTTGTACCTCAGACTCAGAACCTTATTCCTTCAAGGGGCAGATAGCGGCAGAGGGTCTGATCATGACAAATACTGACAGAGTGAATTCCAGAAATCTCCTGGATTGCTTGTGCCCTGCTGTGCTGCCCCTGTGCAGTTTGGATTAGTCCATGACAAATGGTAGGACTCTGCTTCCACCCCTGGAGCAATCGATTCCAGGTGTATTGGACACCCCTCCATGTGAAAGCAAACTGTGGCCTGCATTCAGCTGCCAAAGGAATTGAGAAGAATGCATTGGCGATGTCCATTGTAGCATACCACTTGGTTGCTTTTGACTCCAGTTCATATTGGAGCTCTAACCATGTCTGGTACAGCAGCACTCAGTGGTGGCATCACTTCGTTCAGGCCACGATAGTCCATTGTTAACCTCTACCCTCCGTCAGACTTTTGCACTGGCCATATGGGACTATGAAAAGGTGAGTGAGTCTTGCTGATGACTCCCTGGTTCTCCAGTTGATGAATCCACTCATGGATGGGAGCCAGGGAGTCTCGATTTGTGCGATATTGCCGCTGGTGTACCATCCTGGTAGCAATTGGCACCTGTTGTTCTTCAACTCACAGCAATCCCACAACAAAGGGATCTTCTGAGAGACCAGGCAGGGTAGATAACTGTTTGATCTTCTCTGTGTTCACAGTGGCTACACCAAAAGCCCATCAGTACCCCTTTGGGTCCTCTAAGTACCCCCTGCTGAGGCAATCTATGCCAAGGATACAAGGGGCCTCTCTGCCGGTCACAATGGGGTGCTTTTCCCACTTGTCCCCTGTTAAGCTCACATCAGCCTCCAATACGGACAGTTCTTGGCATCCCCCTGTCACTCCAGAGATCCAGATGGATTCTGTGCCCCTATACTCTGATGGCACCAGCATACACTGTGCACCAGTGTCTACCAAAGCCTTATACTTCTGTGGGACTGATGTGCCAGACCAGAAGTCCCCTCACCATGAACAAGGGAGGTGATTTTAGTTTTACATCTGGGAGATCGCTGTTTGCCTTCTTGTGTCTCTACAGCAACTATGCTGACAGCCTTCTTGGGTGACCCCTTCTTAACAGCTGTCTTCCCTCTCAGTTCACGTACATGGGCTTCCAGCTTAAAGGTGGGTTCACCATCCCACTTCCTCATGTCCTCCCCTTGGTCATGCAAGAAGAACCAGAGTGCACCACGCGACAGATGCCTGGGGCTCCCTTTCCCTCTGACCGGAGCAGGAGATGACTGATTTCTTGGGGTGCTCCTGACAGCCAAGGTGCTGGCCTGTAGGGATGAGGAGGTACAGAGATTTTCTTCAAAGTTCTGCAGCCAAGAAGACACTCTCTCCACAGTTGGTGTATCCATATCCAGGCAATATATTGCTTCCAAGCTGTTAGAATATGATGCTGGGGCACTTTGAATCACCTTCTTCCATGTGGCCCACGTGCACAGGACATCCTCTGGATCTTTGGAGACCTCCTCATCATCTAGATCACTGTAGATGACTTCCAGCACAGCTAATTCTCTCAGGTACTGGATGCCTTCATCTGCAGTGGTCCACTTTCCTGGGGAGTTCACAAGATCTTCCTTCAGTGGGGATCTTGCCCTCACACTTGAGAGGAGCCATCTCCAGAGACTGCAAATTGCTGCCTCTTTTCCAATTCCCCTCTCAATTCCTCGGTTTCTAGCAAGGGATCCCAGCTGCTGGGCTTCCCTGCCTTCCAATTGCTGACTGTCGGCCCCATTATCCCAGCATCAGAGCAGCCAGGCAGCAATCCGCTCACCTGGCTGGAGGCTGTAATGTTTCTGCATATCTCGGAGTTCGGATGAGGTCAGGGACTGGGTAGTTTCTGCTTCTTGTCTGATTTCTCTCACTCCTTCCTCCCACTTCTTTGCTGAAGGACCAGCTTCCTGATCAAACCTTTCCTTCTCTTCTTTGTCCTCCCTTACTAATCGATGATACGGACCTGTTGACCTCCCGGTCCACTGTTTCTTTTTCACTACTGGGGCAATTACTGTAGTTGTTATTGTTTGTGTCCCTCAGCCACAGTGTCCTCAGATGCAGTTTGGGTGCCTTCCTCAACCGCAGTCCTCTGAGAATACTGCACTGTGGCTCGATAGGCCCAGGCCAGGCCCCAGCACAGTGCTAGAAGCTGTTGGTTTTCATTGGGGTAGGCAAGGCACCCTTCTATCAGGTGGCGCGTCAGTTTGCTGAGGTTGCTTGCCTGTTCAGGTGTGAAGTCCCAGGTTATGAGAGGTGATAACCATCCTAGGAACCTGCCCAAATCCTTCCACACACCCTGCCACCCAGGGACCAGCCCTCTCAGGGCACATTTCAGTATTGCCTCACCCAAAACTTGTCTTCTCTTACACCAGGACAAGACCAAATTCCACAAAACCCATAATATGCTGGCAGTATTAATTGGTAGTATTAAACAGCTCACATAAGGGTGAACAAAGACCTTGGGAGCCTGCATAATAAAACCATCCACATCAATCCCAGGTAGGGAGAGGGAGATGTATTCCCTCATCCTTTCCCCAAAATAGCCCCCCCAGCACAGTAAAGCCATCAATGCCAGGGCAAAGCACATAGCCATTGTTTATATTAACAGGTTCCCAAGATCAGCAAAATAAAGAGATAAGCAGTGCAGCCAAACAGACTCTGTGACCTGCACAGGAGCTTGCCACTTAATAACTACTATAGCTGTAGCACACTTAATACAAACCTGCCGTTGTCAAGTCCCAAATAGAGTGCCAGAAAGGACTGTGGTGGGTTGACCTTGGCTGGATGCCAGGTGCCCACTAAGCTGTTCTATCACTCCCCTCTTCAGCAGGACAGGGAGGGGAGTGATAGAGCGGTGATTGCACTTGGTTCAAGGGAGGATATCCCCGTTGGAGGTATTATCTGCAGTAGAATCACAGCAATTTGCTTCCAGCACTTCATCTAGATATCTGATCTCTTTATCAACTTCATGGTCCAGAGATACATGCTTGTCTGTAAGTCCACTGTGGCTAGCAGCAGGGGAACAGAAGTGGGTTTGATTATCTATGAGATGTGGTGGAGTCACTATGATAATGTTTTTATGTTCAGAGACTGGAACCTCAAACTTCCATTTTTTCTTCCTTTATAGCTAGCGCAACAGCCAGCTCTTGGAAACTGGCTAAATGTTGATCTGTCTTTTCTCAACCTGATGTCATCCTCAGGGATTCTGGAAGATTTCTAAAATTAAAGAACAAAACTCTGATCAAGTCCTATAAGAAAGATTTTTCTTTTAGCAGAAAGCCAAAGGAACCAGAGTAAATATCATCTGGGAAGCAAAACCTAGTATTTCTCAAATTTGACAGTAAACCAGCCCTTCATAGCTTGGAAAGGAAAGGCAAATAATTAATATCCTCTTACAAAATTTTAAGTTTCTTTACAGTAACTTGGAAATGGCACAAAACCATCAACAAACCATTGAAATATCTCCCATCTGGAAATCATCCACCCTTTGTCATTATTTTATGCTTGTGACCTAGTTTTTTACTAAAAATTTAGCTTTGGATTTCCAAGTTATTAAATATGTGATGGCTTGAGTTTTCCAAAGCATTCTTTTATAATACAAGAATATTACCACTATTACCTTTGCATATGCAGTACATGACATCTATCATCCTAGCATTTTAAAAATACTTTCTAAACCTTAAGTAAATGTCATAATGCTTCCACAAGTGGGGAAGCATACACTCTGATGTAGTGACTTTGCTCTCAAGGAAGGTATTGTAACATATATAATTTCTGTTCAAGCTGAACTTTCTGTGAGTGACATTTGAAGGAATTTAGGTTTAAACTTGTATCAAAGCAAGGGGTTAGTCAGTAATGCTTAATTACTGAAAGGCAACCAAAAATCACCCCCCCAAAAGGGCACTTTTTCTTTTTTTCCTTTTTGTTTTTTTTGAGGAGAATTTGATAACTCCTCATCAGAACACAGTACAATCTGAAAAAAGTGAAAATGGCATTCCTATTCACTTTGTCTAACATTTTAAAATCGGAAACTTCATCTGTTTGTTCCCCTGAGAATTCTCGCTCCTTTTTCCATGTGTTTTCATGTAGTATGATGGCTGAGGCACTGGTTTGGGAAGGAATCCAGGGCAAGCAAAACTGTAGAACATAGTGGAGATCCTACAATAGTCACCACTGTCTGCTACTCACACACTCCATTTATTGTGTACTCTATTAATGAACAGTACAGGAGAAAATGGCGAGCTAAAAACAGAAGGGCTTTTACCAAAGGTCTGAACATTCACAACTCCTCATAGTTTGTATGTGTAAAAAAAGGCATTTGATACACCTTGAATACTTATAGCCTGATAGAAGAACTTCTTTTTCAAAACATTTTAAAAGAGTTTTCTTCCTAATTGGAAGTCACAAATATATGCAGTTATAAAACAGTGAATTAACAAAGTTCAATGGTAAATGCAGCAGTGGTTTAACAAGATTCAATGGCAACGTACACCTGATTATTTACTACATAGATGACAGGGTCTGACAAAACTGTCAGGGAGACCCTACCGTTAAGTCATGAGGTTCAGAAAGGACCCCCTTGCTTTCTAAACTCCTATTCAGAGGAGTCTAGGTGTGGCTAGTCTCTGACTTGATCAACGGTTTATGTCTAAAGGATTATATATGCACAATCAATCCTTTATATCACTTAGCTAAGATTTTCAAAGTTTCAGCAAGCTTATTCCCAAATCACTTACCGAGTATCTGACATGATAAGGAATCTCTCAACCTCAAGGAGTAACCTTGAGAGACATCACTACTCAAGGGAAGATCCTGGCATGCAGGAGAGCTCAAAGGGCTCTTGGGCTGATCCCTATTTATGGGGGTAAGATGATTGACTCATGGTCATATTTGCATATGGACCACAGATGTTAGTTTCTTCCAAATTTAGCTTGAGTCAGACATTGATGAGCACTGTGGTTAGGTGGGCGCATTGCTCAAATTAGCCCTTGCCTATTGTGTCATTATCTGTCTTCCTCTAATCCACTTTGAGAAGAGTGCAGCCATCACGACCAGACACATCTATTACGACTGCCACTGGTGGTTATTGCTTTTGCAGGGTTCCGGGAAAAGGTCAGGTTGGGGGTGGGAAGCACACTGCCACAAAGTCCTGTTGTCTGTAACAATTCTTTCTGGGGTGCCATGTCATCATAAGACTTGCTTTTGAAAGCCCAGGATGTTGTCCTAAAAGCGGATTCGTTGCCCGGTGTGCAATGTAAAAATATAGAAGCTTAGCTATAAGAAAACTTATATTAACTAGAAAGCTGCTTAAGGCCTAGAACTGTTTTAAAGACTATAATCGTGGGAAAGGGGTTTGTAATCAAGGTAATAGGTAATGAAGCTAACTGACCATGGCAATGTACAATGCTGCTACGTTCCTTGTACAGTCCCTACCCAACCGGACAATAGGCCCGGGAATATTAATCTTATGAAGTAAGTTGTAATGGACAAGTGTATCCACAGCAAGGATACTGCGCGTGCCTGCAAGAAGAGGGTCATCCAGCGGACACGGGTGCGAGACCACTGACGACCACCAGAGACCCCTGAGGACCACCAACTCAAATCACTGAGCATGCGTGATGGGGAGGAGAATATGGAAATGGATTCCAAGAAATGATTATCATAGGACTTCCTTTTTTCGGAAAAATAATGAATATGTATATTTTGATTCTATATAACCTGTATGTTGGTGATCACCTGGCATGCACATTTGGTGGACCTATTTCCCCCGTGCATCCAGCGCTGCAATAAAGCAAACCTAGGGTAACTCACGTCTGGTAGAATTTTTCTTTAACAGATGGCGACCCAGATGGGACCCTAGGACGCAAGAGGAAGAAGCACCAGTTAATTCTCTGGACAAACCCGTGACCAACGCTCGTTGCCAGCAAAATTGGTGAGTTCACCTAAGAGACTTGGACACGGGTCTTTGCAGACGATACTGGGAGTACTCTTGTGTTTAAACTTGCTAAAAGATTTGGTAAGAGGAAAAGAAGTAAGAAATGGGAAATACACCCAGCGTTGAAAGGGGGACGCCCCTTGCTGAGTTTTGGAAAACTGGAATAAGGTTTATGGGGCACAGACTTTGCAAAAGAAAAGGCTGATTGTGTTGTGTCAGGAGGAATGGCCATTCCTAACTTGAACTCGAGGGGGAGGACCTATGGATATTTGGCCTCCCAAAGGAACCTTTAAGCCCCATAAGTTAAAGTTTTTAAGGACTATTTTAGAAGATACTGCAAGTCAAAATATTGATTATTGGTATATTTGGTATGATTGGTCTTGTCAAAGACGTAAGCCATCTAAACCACGGGTAAGCCCACTTCCCTCTGCCCCCGAGGCCGAGGAAACTGACCTTCCCCAAGCAGGGATGTTTCCCATGAAATTGGATTACATCCCAAATCCCAGAGCAGGACCAGGAGCTCCTCCTGAAGTTCCTGCAGTGACTGCTGTGATGCGCCACGAACCTTGGAAACAAGGTGATTTGATTATGTGGCAAAGCAAAATGCCAAGATTAAGAGATGATGCAGAAAAATGTGCACAAATGCTATCTGGAATAGTCACTGATTACACACCTAATTGGAGTGACATGAAAACTTTGTTGAGAGAACTATTCCAGATGGGTGAGCGAGATAAAATTTTTCAAAAGGACCGAGAAATTGCTCAGAGAGGTCAAGGATTAAATCCCTGGCCCACTGAGGACCCTAATTGGAATTTAGCCACAACCGATGGAATGCAAGCTTATCGGGCAGCCATCGGACAATTACTGGAGGCCATACGGCAATGTGGCGAAAGAGTTACAAATTGGACAAAGGTCCTTGAATGCAGACAAAAACCTGATGAACACCCCAGCGATTATTGGATAAGACTGAAAACTACCTTGTTGAAATACGGGGGAATGACTGGAGAAAATTTTCAAGAACCATTGGCTATTAGTGTATTTGTGGAGTAGTCTTCTCCTGATATAAATAAGTATTTTAAAAAGCACATGCCTGGGTGGCAAGGGGAAACCCTGACTAAAATACTGAGTATTGCTGCATTTGTTTTTGATGGTAGAGATGAAGAAAAACAAAAGAGAGAGAACGAGAGAAATAAACAGGAAAGAAAACGAGAGCGACAGGAAAAAGAGAAATTAGTTTGTTGGCTGCAGCAATTACACAGAATTATCAATCAAGAGGAAGGGGCAGGGGGATTTCAAGAGGAACTCCAAGAGGAAGGGGACGTGGGGGAAGGGCTCCCTTTCTTTCTTCTCTTAACCAATCTAATCCTAATACTTTAGAGTGCTTTTATTGTGGGAATATAGGACATATCCAGCGAGAGTGCCCACTCCGCCCAGTAAGTGCTGGACGAGGATCAAATCCACTGTATCCACCGCGCCCTCACTCACAATAGAAAATTAATGAGCTGAATTCCATGCTTACCGAAGGACTGCGAAAATGTCGAATGAAGGAGTGAAGGTAAATGAGTATGGACAAATTACTGCACAGGTAAACGGACTTTTTGTTGAATTTTTAGTAGACACAGGAGCAACCTTGTCCCTTTTGAATTATGCACTCCCACAAACATTGATTTCTAAAGAGAAGGTACTTATAAGAGGGGTTGTTGGACAAGAAATAAAATATATTTCAACCCCACTTCCAATTATCATTGCAGAGAAAATGGTATGGGGAAGATTTGTGATATCTCCAAATTCACCTGTGTCTTTGCAAGGACGTGATCTTTTGCAGGAATTTGGTACTCAAATACTCCTTGCTCCGGCTGGAATCAAATTAATAATCATGGGATCAGAAACTGTGCAAATTCCACAAGAAGAAGAATCGGCTTTTAAAATCCCAAAAGGACTTGAAGCAGTTCCCCGGGAACTATGGAGCAGCTCTGGTGATGATATAGGATTATTGTTATCTGCAGAACTGGTAATAATTAAAACAAAAGGAGGGTCACCTCCATCAATTAAACAGTACCCGATTGCAGATGAGGCTATCCCAAGTATTCAAAAACAGATTGCAGTTTTCTTAGAAAAAGGAATACTCAAGGAATGCCAAAGTCCATATAATACTCCAATCTTGCCAGTAAGTAAACATCGATTAGATAAAGATGGGGATCCAGAATATAGATTTGTTCAAGATCTCCGTGCAGTAAATGAGCATGTAATTTCCCCACACCCTGTTGTCCCTGACCCGAGTTTAATTCTTACCCAAATACCTGTATGGGCACAATATTTTACTGTTTTGGATTTAACAGGAGCATTTTTCAGTATACCTATTGCTGAAGAAAGTCAATTGATTTTTGCCTTCACTTGGCAAGGAAAACAGTTGACTTGGACACACTTGCCACAAGGGTTTACTAGTTCACCAACCATCTTTTCTCAAATTCTCAGAAACGATCTAAGAGACTTAAAATTTTCTGGGGGTTCTGTTTTGATTCAATATGTCG
Organism: Balearica regulorum gibbericeps; assembly: GCF_011004875.1. NCBI lineage: Eukaryota > Metazoa > Chordata > Aves > Gruiformes > Gruidae > Balearica > Balearica regulorum. The sequence continues at coordinate 12,651,399 of NC_046219.1, read as the reverse complement.
ACGATTTGTTATTAGCAAGCCATACGGCTGAAGATTGTATGCGGGATACTGAATATTCATGCATCCAACTTGCAAAAAAGGGTCACCGTGCATCTCTATCCAAACTGCAACTCTGTCAACAACAGGTAAAGTATCTGGGGTTTATTCTTAAACCAGGGAGGAGAGAAGTAGATCCAGAACGGGTAAGAGCTATACAAGAAATTCCCAGACCAGTAACAAAGAAACAATTAAGGGGATTTTTAGGACAAGTAGGATATTGTAGGCCATGGATTCCTGGATTCAGTGAAATAGCGAAACCTCTTAATGAGGCAACGAAAAATGAGGAAGTGGAACAAATAGCTTGGGGTCCTGAACGAGAAAAAGCCTTTCGTGCATTAAAGGGAGCATTAATGCAAGCTCCAGCTTTGGGGCTTCCAGACTATTCTAAACCCTTTAAACTTTATTGCACAGAAAACAAAGGAACAGCAAATGGAGTTTTAGTTCAAACTTTAGGGCCACATGAAAGACCTATAGCCTATTATTCTTGCACATTAGATTCAGTAGCAAGAGGAACTCCGTTTTGCATAAGAGCTGTGGCTACTGCTGCTGAGTTAGTGGAAAAAAAGCCGGAACATAGTCTTGGGAAATCCCCTAGTAGTCTGTGTGCCACATGAAGTTGAAATATTATTGAAACAATATGCCGAGAAAGCACTTTCTCCACAAAGAGCGCATAAATATGAACTAATACTTTTGCTTGCTGACAATTTAAGATTGGAAAGATGTAACACTTTGAATCCTGCCACCTTAATGCCACTGCCCACGGATGGAGAAAAGGATGAACATGATTGTGAACAGGTGATCAAAATGATGAGCAAACCACGAGACGACCTACGAGATCAGCCTTTGGATAACCCAGATATGAACCTGTTTACCGAGGGCTCCTCCTATTATGAAGAAGGATGGAAATGTACTGGGTTTGCTGTTACCACGGAAACTAAGGTATTGTTAGCAGGACCTTTGCCTCCCACTCTAGGTGCTCAAGGCACAGAGATCATCGCCCTCACGAAAGCTGCACAATATGCGATCGGAATATGGGTTAATTTGTATACTGACTCTAAGTATGCATTTGGAGTTTGTCATGCTACAGGTATGTTGTGGAAAGAAAGGGGATTTCTCACATCAGCAGGTAAAACGATCGCCCATGGACAACAGATTAAAGAACTTTTGGAGGCGATCCAATTACCATCTGAACTAGCAGTAATATATATTAAAGCACACACCAACCAAGAGAATCAGTTGGCAAAATGGAACGAGCTCTCGGACCAGGCTGCAAAAGCGGCAGCCCGACAAGTCACCTTTGCAATGACACTGACCCATCAAGGAGAGCTCGACCAGGAATTGCCAGACACGCAAAAAGCTGTATGAGGAACTTCCCGAGGAAGAAAGACAGCTCTGGGAGAAGCTGGGAGCTGAACAGCAGAATGGACAATGGACTCTAGGGGGGAAACCATTACTCCCAAAAAGGTATTTAATACCAATCGCGCGATGGCACCATGAGAAAACCCATGGTGGACCTGAGAATATAGCTTTGAGAGTACAGAGACTGTGGGCAGCACCAGGGATTTATGCTGCTATTAAGAGAGTTTGCGAAGGGTGTCGACTGTGCAAACAGTATGCCTCTTTGAAAATCAAGGCACCAGCAGGAAAGCGACCTCCAGCAACATATCCTTTTCAAAAACTACAAATTGACTACGCGGAGATGCCTAGGGCTATGGGATATGCTTATTTACTTGTGATCATTGATCAGCTTTCGGGCTGGGTGGAGGCTTTCCCAACTCGAAAGAACGACTCAAAAGCAGTGGTTAAAGCTCTGTTAAAAGAGATAATACCTAGATATGGAGTTCCTGAAATAATTGACTCGGACAGGGGAGCACATTTCTCTGCCGCAATTTTAGTGCAAATTTATCATTCATTAAATATCAAGATGCAATTGCACACACCTTATCATCCACAATCGTCAGGACAAGTAGAAAGGATGAACAGGACGATCAAAGACAAATTAGTTAAGACTTGTAAACAAACTGGCTTGAAGTGGCCAGAAGCATTAAATTTAGTACTTTGGGACATTAGAAACACACCGAGGCAACCAGTAGGTGTATCTCCAGCAGAAGTTTTATTTGGGAGAATTTTAGCAGTACCTGGAACTTATATTCCAGCAAAAACAAGCCTTTTGGATGGAGATGAACAGGTAACTCAGTATTTATTGTATTTGCAAAATTCTTTTATGCAATTATGAAATCATGCTTATTGGTATCAAGGGATAACACCTGAAATTCAGGTACATAATATTCAACCAGGGGATAAAGTGTATATAAAGAATTTTAAACGGAAAAATAGATTTGAGCCCAAATGGGAAGGACCTTACATGGTGTTATTAACCTCCTTTTATGCTGTAAAGGTACAAGGAAAAGAGACGTGGATCCATCACTCACATGTGCTTAAAGACTCCGCGACAGAATGAAAATCAACGCACTGCTGCATTTGCTGATTTGTTTTCTCTTGAGTAAGACTGATACCTTGTGGACAAAGTTCATCCTGCGATACCAAGATGTAATTACAAAAGGAACCATAATACAATATAGTAATACTAGTCTCTGGGAGCAAACCTTTTGTAAAGTTTGGGGAACTAAGAATGCAAAAGGGGAAAATATTGTAGCGGGTAGAAATACTGAGATTGTATGGAATCCTTTTTTTAATCCTAATGTTTTTCTAGAATTTTGTGTTGGATTTGTGATGGGAGATCCTGAGAATGGAACGGAATCATCAAGAAGTTATACATGGAATATGTATCCCTATCACACATATATATATGAGCCGCAAACAGGAACAGGAACCTGGTGTGTCAACCATCACTTATGGGTAATGACAGAGGGTAAACACAATGATTGGTGTTGTATCAATTTGAATCTCACAAGTCCATTCTTTTTTGTAATGTATTACATTATCAAAGATGGGTTTAGGAATTTTCCGGTAGCACATGATTATGAATTTCCATGGGGTTTTCAAACTGGCATTTCTAATACTGACAAAATAATGACCAAATCTAGATTAAGTAAACGAAGTTTAGTTGGAAATGAGGAGGAAACTTTTTGGTTAAATAACACTCACGTTTCTTTCATGAAGTCCTTTGCGAAGAATTTGAATTATACTGAATGTTGGCTTTGTGCATCTTTACCAAAATCTGTAGGTCGAGGGTTTGATTTAATTGGTATTCCAATTCCGAAGGATTCAGTTTGGGAAACGTTTTGGAGAAATACCTCTATAACGACTAAATATGAGGAGCAAATATTAACCATCAGAATTCCTCCTTTAGACGAATATCATAACGTCCTCTGTGTAGAGAGATGTTACCCCCCAGAGAACTGGACTCGGCAGTTTTGTCTTAACCACACTTTTGTGGGAAATTGGACTAAATGCAACACAACTAATCATATTAAATCTCGCTTGAGCTGGGCCTGGAGGGCACCAAAGGCACTGGGAGTATTTTGGTTATGTGGTGACAAAGCTTATAAAGTACTCCCACCACGCTGGGGAGGAATTTGCACTCTAGGATTGGTAACTGTGGATTTACAAATTCTCCCTAAAACTATAAATGTTCCAATCTGGCATCGCACCTTTTTAACTCATGTTAAAAGGACCAATAACCCACTAATAGAAAAACCCTCAGGATTTCACTCTTTTCTCCGATGGTTCATACCATCTTTAGGGGTGAGTGAACTGGAAAAAGCGATTTTAAACATATCGGGGGAAATTGAAAACTTGGCAAATTATACCGCTCATGGGTTAACAACCTTGCAAATTGAAATTGCAGAACTCTCAAAAATTACCCTACAAAATCGTATGGCCTTAGATATGATGTTAGCATCACAAGGTGGAGTTTGTACAATGCTAAATGTGAGTTCTTGCATGTATGTAGATCATTCCGGGGAATTATTGACTGACGTACATAAAATCTGGGAGATTAGTTCTCAAATGCGACAAGTACAAAAAGACGATACATCTTGGGGTTTTACTGATACTGTGTCGTGGTTGACTTCCTGGGCTCCTGATTTATCTGTGTGGCTCAAAAAGGCGCTTGCTGTAGCAGCCTTAGTGATCATAGGGATTGTATGTATAATAGTGATTTTTCAATGTTGCATAACCTGTTTTTCTAGTATAGTAGCAAAATTACAAGGAGCTTGGAGATATAAATAATTGCAGGGATGCAATGAAAACAAAAGGAGGGAATTGTCAAAAATATAGAAGCTTAGCTATAAGAAAACTTATATTAACTAGAAAGCTGCTTAAGGCCTAGAACTGTTTTAAAGACTATAATCGTGGGAAAGGGGTTTGTAATCAAGGTAATAGGTAATGAAGCTAACTGACCATGGCAATGTACAATGCTGCTACGTTCCTTGTACAGTCCCTACCCAACCGGACAATAGGCCCGGGAATATTAATCTTATGAAGTAAGTTGTAATGGACAAGTGTATCCACAGCAAGGATACTGCGCGTGCCTGCAAGAAGAGGGTCATCCAGCGGACACGGGTGCGAGACCACTGACGACCACCAGAGACCCCTGAGGACCACCAACTCAAATCACTGAGCATGGGTGATGGGGAGGAGAATATGGAAATGGATTCCAAGAAATGATTATCATAGGACTTCCTTTTTTCGGAAAAATAATGAATATGTATATTTTGATTCTATATAACCTGTATGTTGGTGATCACCTGGCATGCACGTTTGGTGGACCTATCCCCCCCGTGCATCCAGCGCTGCAATAAAGCAAACCTAGGGTAACTCACGTCTGGTAGAATTTTTCTTTAACATGGAGTCTCCTTCTCTGGAGATATTCACAATCTGCCTGGACATGATCCTGTGCAATCTGCTCTAGGTGATCCTGCTTTAGCAGGGGGGTTGGACTAGATGATCTCCAGAATTCTCTTCCAACCCCTACCATTCTGTGATTCTGTGATTCTGTGAAGGCAAGTGAAAGGCAGTTAAGGAAGTTTAAGAACACCAATAAGCTACATCTTGTTACTATAAAAAAGGCACACTTAACGTACTCATTGTGCCAGCTGGAGTTAGATGCCTGGCACCGTATTCTGGTCAGAATTGAAATAAACAAATATCTCGACTCTGTGTGCGATTGGCTCTTTGCACACTGGGTGAAGAACCCAGATTTGGGACAACATTTCCACTAGCTGACATCATAGAATCATAGAATCATGGAATCATAGAATCTTTAAGGTTGGAAAAGACCTCTAAGATCATAAAGTCCAACCGTCAACCCAACACCACCATGTCTACTAAACCATGTCCCGAAGTGCCATGTCTACCTCTATCCTGATCAACCAGAAAGGGGAGAATGATGAGGCAATAGATGCTGTTCATGGTTGTGTGAGTGCTGACTGTGCCTGTTGGTGTTCATCTGTGTCACCAGCTGTGTATAAGTGAATGTATATATTGTATATGTGTGTTTGTGTGCATGTGTCTACTTGGAACAGATTCTTAGCCTTGTGTCATGGTTTATCCCCAGATGGCAGCTGAGCACCACGTGGACGCTTGCTCAGCCCACCTCCCAGTGGGATGGAGAGGAGAATGGGAAGACAAAGGTGAAACTCATGGATTGAGATAAGGACAGTTTATTGGGACAGCAAAGGGAGAGGGAAATAACAGCAATAGTACTTATAACAGAATATACAGAATGGGTGATACACAATGCAGTTTCTCACCCAACGACCATACAGCTCAGACCACACACTCAGACCTGTCCTGAAGCTGGACTGTCCCTAAGCCACATGTCCTGGAGCCATGCCACACCTCTCCAGCTAGCCCCCTTTTATGCTGAGCATGATGTCACATGGTATGGAATACCCCTTTGGCTAGTCTGGATCACTTGTCCTGGCTGTGTCCTGTCACAGCTCCTTGTGAATATTAACTCTATCCTAGCCAAAACCAGGACATTATCCACCCCTTATTCTATACCATCTACGTCATGCCCAGATCCTACACTTCCAATTAATCACCACCATTTTCCCTGTCTTTGAGAGAGATATATATACACATGCATACACAGATATCATTCCCTTATTCTATAGACCATCCCTCTAAAATGTCCATTGAGTTCCATTAGTCGGTGACTTTTGGCTACATCTGTCATAAAAGTCTCTCAGGGCAGGAGTGATGGTGTGTAGTGCTGGATTGTTGCATGCTGCATCCTGAGCTTGCGGCTGGTATATCTGGTGTGGTCCATGCTCGCAGTCTGTGGGTTGAAGATGTTGATTTCAAGGAAGTTGCTGGGCACCGGCTGCTGAAGTCAGATCTACTTCCATCATTGTGGCACTTTGCTTGGTTTCATCAAAATTCATCCTTCATTAATCTGCATGTTTCTTACTGTAATACCGTTGATACAGCATATAGTAATTGTGGCAATGATAACGTACAATGACAGGGCTATTTTGCAATTAACATCATACAATTAAATTTATTGGCTATTCTCACCCAAAATCAGATCCCCTTGAGGTACACATTGGACTTCCCCATCCTTCTGCATCACCCACCAAGTGCACCCAGGTCCTTGAGCAAAAGCAATCCCAGGGATGGGTTTGCCTTTGCCTGAAGTAGGGCTAACCCAGACTGTCTTCACCAGCATATTCTTCATATGTACTATGGGGACTTTATCTCCTTCTACAGGGCGTGGAAGTTTTGATTGGGCAGGGCCAGCTCGATTGATAGACCCCCTAGAGTTAACTAAAAAGGTGGCCTTTGCTAAATGTGTATCCCAATGTTTGAGGGTCCCACCACCCATTGCTCTCAGGGTAGTTTTTAGCAGTCCATTGTACCTTTCAATTTTCCCAGAGGCTGATGCATGACAGGGGATTTGATACACTCACTCAATGCCATGCTCTTTGGCCCAGGTGTCTATGAGGTTGTTCCGAAAATGAGTCCCGTTGTCTGACTCAATTCTCTCTGGGGTGCCATGTCGCCACAGGACTTGCTTTTCAAGGCCCAGGTTAGTGTTCTGGGCGGTGGCATGGGACACGGGATATGTTTCCAGCCATCCAGTGGTTGCTTCCACCATTGTAAGTATGTAGCGCTTGCCTTGGCAGGTTTGGGGGAGCGTGATGTAATCAATCTGCCAGGCCTCCCCATATTTATAGTTCAGTCATCGCCCTCCATACCAGAGGGGCTTTAACTGCTTGACTTGCTTGATTGCAGTGCATGTTTCACATCCATGGATAACCTAATGTGGGAATTGCACATAAGAGGTTAAAACCGCGGGTGACCACTTATCTTTTATACAAACATTGTGGAAGGAGATCCACAAAGTTGGTATGAGAAGCAGCCAAAGGAGGAGTCTTACGGTGGCAAGATGGTCCTGTTTTGGCTAGAGAATGTGGAATAAATAGATAGACAGTTTCTACACAGAATTTTGAAGGCCACGGTGCCCAGAGTGAGACCTTTTGCTTCATTATCCACGAAATGAATATTAAAGTTGACACCCCTAAGTATGATAATGAGCTAAAAGAAGAACATGCTCAACATATATGACTATAGCACTCAACTCTCCACCCAAATCATGTTAAACGTCACCCCTGGGAAGGAACAGCTAAGACTGCGATATAAAGGATATTTGAGTACGTTATCCCCATAGGGGGATAGAAGAAATTGAAGACCCCAAAGAGGCAGTTGATGGGCTGTGCTCCTTCTCCTCCACCCAAGAGAGGGATGCCTTCTTGGTAAGCAATTGCGATTTCACTTTTTTGGTGAGAATACCCGTGACAGTATTTTGCTAGCATTATAATTATAATCATATATAAGAGCGCTATTGCAGTAAGTGCATTTATCAATGGCAATTCCGAACTCTTTATATCTGTCGCTTTAATAAACTTTCTATTAGTTTCAACTTTGTGAAACTGTCTCAGTGAAAGTCCTTTAGGGGGCTCTGACAGGCAAATGTTGACTCTGATATGTGGCTATATGTAATCCTTTAGACATAAACCATTGACCAAGTCTGGGACTAAGATTGGACCTAGCTGCACCTAGGCTCTTCTCTGAGAAGGAGTTTAGAAAGCAAGGGGGTCCTTTCTGAATCTCGCGACTCAATGGGAGGGCCTCCCTCAGCCACACATCAGACTCTCACCCTTTATGTGACACCTGTGAGACAGCGTCCATGGTCAAGTCCACCCCTTGATTACAAGCCCATCTATATGTTGCATCTCTTTCTTGATGGCCTGAGGTGTCATGGGCCCAACGAGTTATAAATAATTCACTCTTATGTTGCCAGTCCAGATCTACCTGAGCCACTTCAATCTTGGCAGCCTGATCCACCTGCTGGTTGTTCTGATGTTCCTCAGTGGCCAGACTATTGGGTACATGGGCATCTACATGACGTACTTTCACAACCAGCTTCTCTAGCCGGGTAGCAATATCTTGTCATAATTCAGCAGCCCAGATGAGTTTGCCTCTGCACTGGTAGTTGCTCTGCTTCCCTTGCTGTAACCACCCCCACAGGGCATTGGCCACCATCCATGAGTCAGTATAGAGGTAGAGCATAGGTCAGTTTTCTCTTTCAGCAATGTCTAGAGCTAGCTGGATGGCTTTCACCTCTGCAAACTGGCTCGATTTACTTTGTCCTTCAGTAGCTTCTGTGACTCGTTGTGTAGGACTCCATACAGCAGCCTTCCGCCTCCGATGTTTTCCCACAATGCGACAGGAGCCATCAGTGAACAGGGCATATTGCTTCTCATTTTCCAGTAGTTTATTATACGGTGGGGCCTCTTCAGCATGTGTCAACCTCCTCCTCTGGTGACATTCCAAAACCTTTCCCTTCTGGCCAGTCCATGATCACTTCCAGAATTCCTGGGTGACTGGGGTTTCCTTTTCAAGCCCGCTGTGCGATCAGTGTGACCCACTTACTCCACGTAGCATCAGTTACATGGGTGTGTAGAGGGGACCCTCCCTTTGAACATCTAGCCCAGCACCAGCAGTCAGGGTTTCAGGAGGAGGTGTGCTTCAGTGCAAATCACTTCCAAAGCAGCTCGAACCCCTTCATATGCTGCCAATATCTCTTTTTCAGTTGGGTTGTAGTGGGCTTTGGATCCTCTGTATCCCCGACTCCAAAACCCCAAGGGTCGACCTCGAGTTGCAGTGGAGAGGCAGATCTAGGAAATGTCAGGGGAGCAGAAGAGACCCATCATGAACTGGTAGCTCTCGCAGGAACCATCGACAAGGCCTGGGCATTGCCACAGCAACAGCATCCACCCCCACGTCTATAAAAAGCAGCCTAGGGAGCGCTAGTGACCCAGAGTGCTGCGAACAGAGTGGGCAGAGTGTGGCGCGCCAGCCAGGGCGTGTTGCAGCAGTTTGTGCGGTGCAGCAGTTTGCATGGCAATTTGCTCAGGAGGGCACACAGGGAGGGCCTAGTCACCCTACCAGCTCAGGAGGTGAGTTCATTGGTGGTCATCACCCCCTCAGAAGGAGCTTAGCTATGGTATCCACCTGGCAGAAAGCTCTGACCTCTGCACTCACCAGAATGGATGCGGCAACCCAGACAGAGCTGCCACAAAAAGATGCAGCCACACAGCTCTTGGGCTGCAGGGAGTGCCAGAACCTGTCACTGGAAATGGATGGCAGTAGTGAGAAGAGCTGTGTGAGGTGTGACCAGGTGGACGATCTGCTCAGCCTGGTGGCAGAGCTACGAGAGGAAGTAGAAAGGGTAAGGAGCACCAGGGAGGCTGAGAGACCACCCACTGCTCCTCCATGTGGGTGGTGACAAAGCCACGACGCATAACGCAAAAGCAATCAAAAGAGACTTCAGGGTCTTGGGACAATTACTGAAGGAATGCGGAGCGCAGGTTATTTTTTCCTCTCTCCTTCCAGTTGTGGGCAGCGACGTTGGGAAGAACAGACAGACACAGTCCATTAATACATGGCATACTGGGGACCTCAGAGCTGGATGCAGTACTCCAGGTGGGGTCTCACAAGAGCGGAGTAGGGGGGCTGAATGACCTCCCTCGACGCTGTTTTTAACGCAGCCCAGGATACGCTTGGCTTTCTGGGCTGTAGCACGCATTGCCGGCTCATGTTGCGTTTTCATCATCCAACACCCCCAAGTCCTTCTCCTCAGGGCTGCTCTGAATCCATTCTCCGCTCACCCTGTAGTTGTGCTTGGGATTGCCCCGACCCATGTGCAGGACCTTGCACTTGGCCTTGTTGAACTTCATGAGGTTCGCACGGGCCCACCTCTCAAGCCTGTCAAGGTCCCTCTGGATGGCATCCCTTCCCTCTCCCATGTCAATCGCACCACACAGCTTGGTGCTGAGGGTGCATTCAATCCCACTGTCCACGTCATTGACAAAGATGTTAAACAGTGCTGGTCCCAGTACTGACCCCTGAGGAACGCCACTTGTCACTGATCTCCACTTGGACATTGAGCCGTTGACCACAACTCTTTGAGTGTGACCATTCTGTACTGCATCCAGCTCTGGGGTCCTCAGTACAAGAAAGACATGGACCTGTTGGAGAGAGTCCAGAGGAGGGCCACAAAGCTGATCAGAGGGCTGGAGCACCTCTCCTATGAGGACAGGCTGAGAGAGTTGGGGTTGTTCAGCCTGGAGAAGAGAAGGCTCCAGGGGAGACGTAATTGCAGCCTTCCAGTACCTCAAGGGGGCCTCCAGGAAAGCTGGAGAGGGACTGTTTATGAGGGAATGTAGTGACAGGACAAGGGGTAATGGGCTTAAGCTGAAGGAGGGTCGATTTAGATGATTAGATGTTGGGAAGAAATTCTTTACTGTGAGAGTGGTGAGGCACTGGAACAGGTTGCCCAGAGAGGTTGTGGAGTCCCCCTCCCTGGAAGTGTTTAAGGCCAGGTTGGATGAGGCTTTGGGCAACGTGGTCTAGTGGAGGGTGTCCCTGCCCACAGCAAGGGGGTTGGAACTAGATGATCTTTAAGGTCCCTTCCAACCCAAACCATTTTATGATTCTGTGAGTCTCCCCTGGTGCTTTCTGCCAGAGACTCCAGGTAGGGCCATTCTCCCTGGCTGCAGTGTAGAGCGCATTTTTTACATCTGGTCCTGCCCGGACTGGCCCAAGGGCTACTGCATGAGCTATTTCCTGTTTAATTTGTTCAAAGGCTTGTCGTTGCTCAGGGCCCCATTTGAAATCATCTTTCTTCCAGGTGACGTGATAGAGGGGGCTTACAATCAGTCTGTATTTTGGAATGTGCATTCTCCAGAAACCCAAAACACCTAAGAAAGTTTGTGTTTCTTTTTTGTTGGTTGGTGGAGACATAGCTGCTATTTTGTTGATCACATCCTTAGGGATCTGATGACTCCCGTCTTGCCATTTTATTCCTAAAAAGTGGATCTTCTGTGCAGGTCCCTTGGCCTTACGTTGAGTTATGGCAAAACGAGCTTTCAGAAGGATTTGGACTATGTTCTTCCCTTTCTCAGAAACAACTTCTGCTGGGTTGCCCCATGTAATGATGTCATCGATGTATTGCAGGTGCTCTGGGGCTTCACCCTGTTCCAGTGCAGTCTGGATCAGTCCATGGCAGATGGTGGGGCTGTGTTTCCACCCCTGGGGCAGTCAATTCCACATGTACTGGATGCCCCTCCACGTGAAAGCAAACTGTGGCCTGCACTCCGCTGCCAAAGGGATTGAGAAAAACACATTAGCTATATCAATTGTGGCATACCACTTGGCTGCCTTTGACTCCAGTTCATATTGAAGTTCTTGCGGGTCTGGCACAGCAGCACTCATTGGCGGCATGACTCCATTCAGGCCACAATAGCCTACCGTCAGCCTCCACTCTCCATTGGACTTCCGCACTGGCCATATGGGACTGTTAAAGGGTGAGCGGGTTCTGCTGATCACTCCCTGACCCTCCAGTTGATGAATTAGCTTGTGGATGGGAACCAGGGAGTCTCTGTTGGTGTGGTATTGCCGCCGGTGCACAGTTGTAGTAGCAATTGGCACCTGTTGCTCTTCAACCTTCAGCAACCCTACAACAGAAGGGTCCTCCGAGAGACCAGGCAAACTAGACAATGGTTCAATCTTCCTCCGCTTCCAAGGCAGCTATTCCAAAAGCCCACTGGTAGCCTTTTGGGTCTTTGAAATGCCTTCTCTGGAGGTAGTCTATGCCCAGGATGCACGGAGCCTCTGGCCCAGTCACAATGGGGTGCTTTTGCCAGTCATTCCCACTTAGACTCACTTCGGCTTCCAATACAGTTAGCTTTTGGGATCCCCCTGTCACACCACAAATACATATGGGTTCCGCCCCTTCATGGCTTGATGGCATTAGAGTACACTGTGCATCATTGTCCACTAGAGCCTTATACTCTTATGGATCTGATGTGCCAGGCCATCGGATCCACACGGTCCAATAAACCCAGTTGTCCCTCTCCTCCGCCTGGCTGGAGGCAGGGCCCCTCTAATTCTTCTCATCGTATTCACTACTCACTTCTTGCAAAAAGGACTTAGTAGTCCCTTCAAGAGGATCATACATAGGCGTTCCACTCGGTCTGTGGAACTGCCTGCTGGAAACTATAGCAGCATTTTTCCTGGAAGAATCCCCTTTTGTGACTGTTTTTCCTTGCAACTCATGTACTCATGCCTGTGGGATCAAGGTAGGCTTTCCATTCCACTTCCTCATGTCCTCTCTGTGGTCACGCAGGTAAAACCACAGTGTGCCTCATGGTTTATATCCTCTATACCCTCTCTCTTGAGCTTACTCCTAATAACTGGTATGTACAGGTGGGGAGTAGGACATATCCTCTTTGAGTTGCCAGACCACCCGGGACAGTTTCTCCACAGCCGAAATGAGGGAGGAAGAGTGACTTGCTTCATATTGCCAGAGTCAGCTAGCCACTTCATCTGCTGTTGGTGCCTCTTTGCCTTCCCAGTCCATTACTGCCAGTGAGTTGGTGTCCGACGCAATGATCCCAGCTGCACAGCCTCCCTACCCTCTAATTCCAGGCTACTGGCCCTGTTATCCCAGCGTCCGAGCAGTCACGTAATGATGTGGTCACCTGGAAGGTGGCTGAAATCTTGTCGCATATCTCGCAGCTTACTCAGGGACAGGAATTGGGTGATTACCTCTGGTTCTGCCTCTTCTTCCTGTTCTTGTGATGGTCCCAGTTCATCATCATCCCTCACTAAGTGAACTGATTTCTTTGTGAATTTCTTCCTGTATATAGGGCGAGTGATACCAGTACGGGTTGGTTTTTTGGTTCATCTGCAGTCCCTGTCACAGGGGTTTGAATTGCTACAGTACCTACGGCGGGGTTTAATTAGCCACAGTGTCTGTTGTAGGGGTTTGAGTAGCCATAGTGTCTGTCGCTCTGTTTTCCCTCTCTTCCCCCTGATGGCACTGCCTTCTATTGAGTAGCTTTTGGTAGACAGCAACCAGGGCCCAGCACAGTGCAGTAAGTTGTGCCTCCTTGGAATAGCCACAGCATTTTCCTTTCAAACAGTCTACCATTTTATCAGGGTCCTGTAGTTGTTCAGGAGTGAAGTTCCAAAACATTGGGGGTGAGAAGGTCTCTAGATACCTGCCCGTATCCTCCCACATGCCATGCCAGCCCTGACTATTCAGCCTCGGGGAAGATCTCTGGGTGATATTCTTAAAACACTGTTTTGTAATCCTGAACAACATTTGAAACACATTCAGAAGACATAATAATATGAACATGCTGGCCTGAACATCCCAAGGGTATTCAAAATTCTCAAAAGCTGCTGTAACCAGCCTGAAGGAAAAAGGGGAGGTGAAAGAGTGAGAGAAAGTATGCCCCCCCTGTCTTCCCCATCATTTGAGTGTGATTATTAAACAATTCTGAGAGATGTCATCCAAGGTACAGGCATGACAGCAAGGCCCCATACAAATAGCAGTTTAACCTCATGACCATTGATGTTATCGTATCATAAGTCGATATTACACAGGACAGCAAAATGAGAATCCTGAGCCCTCTCCCAGAGGTGATAAACAGCGCCACAAGGAATACATGCAGCAAGTACAGGTTTACATACCACAGCCATGTGACCAAACAAAACACCACTGTGACCAGTGACTATTTAAATAATACAGTAAATACTTATCACAACTTTGTTTTAACACAATCAGGTCAAATCTGTCTTTATCTCAACCCTTTGAGCCCCACGTTGGGCACTAAAAAGGACTGTCATGGTTTAGCCCCAGATGGCAGCTGAGCACCACATGGTCACTCACTCACCCCTCCTCCCCAGCAGGATGGGGAGAATGGGAAGACAAAGGTAAACCTCGTGGATTGGGATAATGACAGTTTAATGGGACAGCAAAGGGAGAGGAAAATAACAACAACAGTACTTAGAATATACAAAACGAGTGATACACAATCCATTTTCTCACCCCATGATCGTACAACTCTGACCACACTGCTCAGACCTGTCCCGAAGCCGGACAGTCCCCAAGCTCCCACCCCTCCCCAACTAGCCCTCTTTTATGCTGAGCATGACGTCATATGGTATGGAATACTCCCTTTGGCTAGTTTGGGTCACCTGTCCCAGCTTCTGGTAAAAATTAACTCTATCCTAGCCGAACCCAGGACACCTTGCTACTGGTTCGACCTGGTTGCATGGAACTGCGGCAGCCTTATCTCTGTTGGGCTACCAGTTTTGGCCCCCAAACAAACTTGGGATCTGACTCGCTGTAAGAGTGTCTTTGTCCATGCCAGGAGGCCACATATAAACAGAGGAAACATATAAGCAATAGCACGACTTATCTAGGAAAAAGATTTGGCAGTGTTTTAAATTTTTAAGTAGTTTTACCCATGTGAAGTATTTTTAAGTAATGGCATTTTTTCTGTATTCCACCTTTTTGGGACACTACTGATGTTTTAAAAATATTTTAGAGTGTTTGGTTTTGTTTGTTTTGTTAATCTTACGGCATTTTTGCATGTTACTGTCACATTTTGGTGTTTTGGGTCATTTCCTGAATGTTTTGGCATTCTATGCATCTGTTCGAGTTTCATACTTCTGAAAGCATTGTTGAGGTTTTGTCAATTGAACATACTTTTATGTGTTTCATAGGCTTTGTGGTGGGTTGACCCTCTCTGGAGGCCAGGTGCCCACCAGAGCCGCTCTATCACTCCCCCTTCTCAACTAGAAAGGGGAGAGAAAAAATAATAAGAGGCTCATGGGTCAAGATAAGGACAGGGAGAGATCATTCACCAATTACCGTCATGGGCAAAACAGACTCGACTTAGAAAAATTTCATCGCCCCATCCCTGGAAGTGTTTAAGACCAGGTTGGATGAGGCTTTGGGCAATGTGGTCTAGTGGAGGGTGTCCCTGCCCATGGCAGGGGGGTTGGAACCAGATGATGTTTGAGGTCCCTTCCAACCCTAACCATTCTATGATTCTATGTTTCTACTTTATTACCGAGCAGAGTAGAGTAATGTGAAATAAAACCAAATCTTAAAACACCTTCCCCCCACCCCTCCCATCTTCCCAGGCTCAAATTTACTCCTGAATTCTCTACCTCCTCCCCCTGAGTGGCACAGGGGGATGGGGAATGGGGGTTACGGTCAGTTCATCAAACGTTGTCTCTGCCCCTCCTTCCTCCTCAGGGGGAGGACTCCCCTGCTCCAGCATGGAGTCCCTCTCACGGGAGACAGTCCTCCACGAACTTCTCCAACCTGAGTCTCTCCCACGGGCTACAGTCCTTCACGAACTGCTCCAGCGTGGGTCTCTCCCATGGGGTGCAGACCTTCAGGAGCAGACTGCTCCAGCGTGGGTCCCCCACGGGGTCACAAGTCCTGCCAGCAAACCTGCTCTGGCGTGGGCTCCTCTCTCCATGGGTCCACAGGTCCTGCCAGGAGCTTGCTCCAGCACGGGCTTCCCACGGGGTCACAGCCTCCTTCAGGTGCCTCCACCTGCTCCAGCGTGGGGTCCTCCACGGGCTGCAGGTGGAATCTCTACTCCCCCTCATCCTTCCTCCATGGGCTGCAGGGGGACAGCCTGCTTCACCATGGTCTTCACCACGGGCTGCAGGGGAATCTCTGCTCCGGCACCTGGAACACCTCCTCCCCCTCCTTCTGCACTGACCTTGATGTCTGCAGAGTTGTTTCTCTCACATCTTCTTACTCCTCTCTCTGGCTGCAAAAAACTGCCACTGGTTTTGGGGGTTTTTTCCCTTCTTAAATATGTTATCACAGAGGCACTACAACTGTTCCTGATGGGTTCAGCCTTGGCCAGCGGTGGGTCCATCTTGGAGCCGGCTGGCATTGACTATGTCAGGCATAGCAGAAGCTTCTAGTAGCTTCTCGCAGAAGCCATCCCTGGAGCCCCCACTACCAAAACCTTACCACACAAACCCAATACAGCTTTCCAAAGATTTTTGATGGGGTTTTGAGCATTTTTCTTTCTTGTTTGGCACTTCTAAGATTAGTGGGCATTTATTGGCATGTTTTGACATTTACTTGGTATTAAGCGCATTTTGAAGGTTCCAAGCATATTTTGACTTTTGAGGTTTTTTGGAGGTGGTTAATTTTGGCATTTTTTTTCTTTGAAACCATTTGGGGACATTTAAGGGTAGGCATTTCTGCATGTATTATGTTTTTAAGCGTTTTTTTTTTTTTCCTTTTTAAAAGCTTTTTGGAATAATGGCATTTTGTGTGTATTCCTTCTTTTTCTGAGATTTTAAAGTGTTTTGTTGGCTTTTCTCTCCTTTGTGTGGCTGTTTCTGGACGTTATTGGTGTTTTGGGGTGTTTTAGGGCATTTCCCCTGTTTTTGAAATTTTATGCATTTGCATTTAAACCACTTTAAAGCATATCTCTAGTTTTGGTGATTTTGGGCAATTTTTTTGTGTTTTGAAGATTTTTCAAGCATTTTGGAGTTTTTTTTCTTTTTTGCATTTTCAGTCCTTTTATGGCATTTCTAATATTGACAGGAGTTTATTTACGTAGTGTGGCATTTACTGACTTTTAGCTGTGGGTTTTGGCTTTGGGTATTTTAGGGAATTGTTTTTGGTGATTCTTGCAGTTTGAAACTATTTGGAGGTGTTTTTGTAATGCGTAATGGTTTTAGGCATTTTTACCATTGTAAAACAGTTTTGCAGTAATGGTGTTTTTGATGTATTCCACCTTTTTGAGGTGTTTTAGAGGGTTTAAGTTTTTTCTTTTCTGGTGTGTTATGGCATTTTTGGAAATTACTGGATTCTTTTTGTATTTTTGCGTGATGTTTCCTGATTTTTTTACATTAGTTGCATTTGTTTCTATTCTAGCTGTTGTAAAACAGTGATGGAGTTTTGATGATTTGTGGCAATCGTGTGTGTTCTGGATTTTTTAGCTTTGGGTTTTGATTTTTTTTGAGAATTGTGTATCGATGTTTTTGACATTTGAAACCATTTTTGCAGGCATTTTGGGCACATTTTAAGTTTTTAAGCATTTGTGCCAGATTAAAGCATTTTTTGAGTTAGAGCATTTAAGGTGTATTTCAAGTTCTGAGGACGTTTTTTGAAACCTTTTTTTTGGCCTTTTTTATGTTATGGCTTTTTGAATGTTATTGTAGTGTTTCATATTTTGGGGAAATCACTATTTCTGGCATTTTCTGCACTGGTTTGCATTTTAGACTTTTTCATAGAATCATAGAATCATAGAATCATAGAATCATAGAATGGTTTGGGTTGGAAGGGACCTTAAAGATCATGTAGTTCCAACTCCCATGCTGTGGGCAGGGACACCCTCCACTAGACCACGTTGCCCAAAGCCTCATCCAACCTGGCCTTAAACACTTCCAGGGAGGGGGCCTCCACAACCTCCCTGGGCAACCTGTTCCAGTGCCTCACCACTCTCACAGGGAAGAATTTCTTCCCAACATCTCATCTAAATTGACCCTCCTTCAGCTTAAGCCCATTACCCCTTGTCCTGTCACTACACTCCCTCATAAACAGTCCCTCTCCAGATTTCCTGGAGGCCCCCTTCAGGTACTGGAAGGCTGCAATTAGGTCTCCCCTGAGCCTCCTCTTCTCCAGGCTGAACAACCCCAACTCTCTCAGCCTGTCCTCATAGGAGAGGTGCTCCAGCCCTCTGATTAGCTTCGTGGCCCTCCTCTGGACTCTCTCCAACAGGTCCATGTCTCTCCTGTACTGGGGCCCCCAGAGCTGGATGCAGTACTCCAGGTGGGGTCTCACAAGAGTGGAGTAGAGGGGCAGGATTTTAACCATAGGATAGGGGGCCGTGAAACAGAAACTATAGAATCAGTTTGAGATAATTAGTTTGTAACCAAGGTAATAGAAAACGAAGCTAACTGACCATGGCAAGGTACAATGCTGCTACGTTCCATATACAGTCCCTACCCAACCGGACAATAGGTTCGGGAATATTAATCTTATGAAGTAAGTTGTTATGGACAGGTGCATCCACAGCAATGATACTGCGCATGCCTGCATGAAGGGGGTCATCCAGCGGACACGGGTGCGCGACCACTGACGACCACCAGAGACCCCTGAGGACCACCGACTCAAATCACTGAGCATGCATGATGGGGAGGAGAATATGGAAATGGATTCCAAGAAATGATTATCATAGGACTGTCTTTTCTTGGAAATATAATGAATATGTATCTTTTGATCCTACATAACCTGTGTGTTGGTGATCACCTGGCATGCACGTTGGGTGGAGCTATCCCCCGTGCATCCAGCGCTGCAATAAAGAATGCCTGCCTTTTAACACTACATTGGTGTTACGAGGTTTATTCCCGGATTTCGGTGACAGGATCACCTCCCTCGACCTGCTGGTCACTCTTTTGTTTTTGATGCAGCCCAGGACACGGTTGGCTTTCTGGGCTGCAAGCGCACACTGCTGGCTCATGTTGAGCTTCTCATCAATCAATACCCCCAAGTCCTTCTCCTCAGGACTACTCTGAATCCATTCCTCGCCCAGCCTGTAGTTGTGCTTGGGATTGCGCTGACCCACATGCAGGACTTTGCACTTGGCCTTGTTGACCTTCATGCGGTTCGCACAGGCCCACCTCTCCAGCCTGTCAAGGTCCCTCTGGATGGCATCCCTTTCCTCCAGCCTGTCAACCACACCACACAGCTTGGTGTCGTCAGCACACTTACTGAGGGTGCACTCGATCCCATTGTCCATGTTGCTGACAAAGATGTTGAACAGTGCCTGTCCCAGTACCCACCCCTGAGGAAGGTTTTAAGGTATTGTTTAAGGTATTTTAAGGTATTGTTGCAAGAAGCCTCAAACCAGGATGCACTCAAGGACATAATTTTCACACATCCTGGAGGATTACTTACAAACGACCCAACAACAGATGCCAGATAAGACCACCAGATAAGAGTCAGGAATGGCCTCTTGCAACACACTGTGACAAGAATGCTCGATGAGCCAAGTCATGACCATATATGGAAGAAAGACTCCGAAGTCCATGAAAAAGGACACCAAAAGCGCCTCTTCAGCAAACCACTAGGGACCACCAGAGACCACAGAAGACTCCTTCAGGAGCTCCTAAGAGACTTAAAGTGCACGCGTAATTACGATGCAAATATTAGAATGAGTTCCGGGAAACATAATGAATATGTATGATTTGGGGCAATATAACCCTTACTGGTTGTAGTTGGTGGCATGCACAATAGGCAGACCTATCCCCCGTGCATCTCGTGCCGTAATAAAGAATGCCTGCTTTTTAGCACTACACTGGTGTTAAGAAGTTTTATTCCCAATTTCGGTGACAGTATTATTTGAGTTTTGGTTATTTGGGTTGCTTTTTATGCTTTTCAAAGCTTTTCTATCAATTTTTTTCTGTTTATTGGAGTTTATCATCCTTTTTGGGCACTTAGTGTCAGAGAATATCGGGACTCCAAGTGCGTAATAACACCAGTAAAATTTAAGACAGGACAGAGAGAAGCTTTTTCAGCTATGATCATAGTGAAAGAACGTTCAGACAGCATTTCTCATTCTGGTCCTCTGTTCTCTGCCAAGTGATTGCAGACACCCTACTTATATACTGTTTCAAAGAAAGGAAAGAGATGAGGAAAATCATTCTAATGTTAACAAAGTCATGTGTGCATTCTTAGGAAGAATGGATTCCAGACAATCATTTATATGTTAATAAGGCCAAGTACCCATGCCTGGGAGGGATGGACTCCTTAAGTATCTTGCTAACTGCCACAATTGACACTATTGAGAGAAGGCTCTTGGTGGAGCCTGTAGAATAGCACGTCCAATATTATCTTAGCTCAAAGTGGGATTTGGAAACAATCAGACTGCTAGCTTTTAGACAAAAGGAATTTCCCTTTTGTTAGGATAAACTTCTTAGCCAGGCTTCTGAAATCTTAAATATGAATAATTTTCCACCACACCATAGCTTAGCAAGCCCTTTAGAGCCTGTTTTGGCATTTACTGACATTTTGGAGGTTTTCTGGTGTTTTTTGGCTTTGGGGGTTTTGGGAGGGTTGTTTTTGGCGTTTCTTGCTCTTTGAAACCATTTGTGGGCATTTTGTGATGTTTATAGGTGAGGGTTTTTTGCATGTTTTACTTGTTTAAAAATTTTTGCTGTTTTTTAAAGTATTTTGTAGCAATGGCGTTTTCTGTCTTCCATCTTTTTTTGGGCATTTCAGAGGTTTAAAGCATTGTCTTCCTTTTTGGGATATTTGGCTTGGTTTGTTTTGGGGCATTTTGGGACAGTATTAGATGTTTTCTGCATTAGTTTGCACTGAAGCCGTTGTAAAGCACTGTTGGAGTTCTAGTGATTTGGAATGAGTTTATATGTTTTGAAATTAGTTTCTTTTCAGTTTTTTTGAATTTTTTGAGCACTTCAAGAGTGAGCAAGCATTTATAACATTTTGGCATTTAATGATATTTTGGACTTTTTTAGAGATTTCTTTGTTTTCGTTTTTTTGCAGGGGTTGTTTTTGTGGAATTTCCCATTTGAAACTATTTTGGAGCATTTGGGGGCATTTGTAGGCCTTTTGGCCATGTTTTATGTATTTAAGCAGATTTGATGTAGGGAAAATAAGAGTCAAGACTGTGCAAAGTATATGCACCTCAAGTATCCTTAACAGTATGTTCTGAAACTATAGTAACCAGGACAGGATCTCTCAATGGACCAAGGATTTAGAACAATAGGACCCTTCAAAGTATTCTGTCCCTATTGTAATGGTGTCCCAAAATGGGGTTCTTTACAGGGTGTGCAAAGAGCTGATAACACACAGAGCCAAGATATTTGTTTATTTCATGTCTGTGCAGAGATGGGTGCTAGGTGGTCATGTCACCGAAACCCGGGAATAAACCTCGTAACACCAATGTAGTGTTAAAAGGCAGGCATTCTTTATTGCAGCGCTGGATGCACGCGGGGCGGGGGGGTAGCTCCACCCAACGTGCATGCCAGGTGATCACCAACACACAGGTTATGTAGGAACAAAACATACATATTCATCGTTTTTCTCAGAAAAGGCAGTCCTATTGTTACCGGAAAGCAGCAAAATAATTCACTCTCTAAGACTAATTTTGAAGTTTTAGAAAGCAGGCATTCTTTATTGCAGCTCTGGGTGCACAGGGGATAACTCCACCTAACGTGCACACCCAAAAGACAAAACTAGCAAGTATTTATACTATGTTAATATACATATTCAATATATTTCCGAGTAGTGCTTATCACATTCATGGATTTTCTGGGAACTCATTAGCATATGCTAATGTCTTTCGCCCATGTTTGTTGGCACCTCCGGGTGGTCTTCGGGGGTCTTCAGACTCAGTCCTGGTATCACATATACCTTATCCCTCAAGGCTGGTTTTGTGATTGTTAAAGAAAAACTCTACCAGATGTGAATTACCCTAGGTATGCTTTATTGCAGCGCTGGATGCACGGGGGAAATAGCTCCACCAAACGTGCATGCCAGGTGATCACCAACATACAGGTTATATAGAATCAAAATATACATATTCATTATTTTTCCGAGAAAAGGCAGTCCTATGATAATCCAATTTAGTCCAATTTCCCACAAAAGTGTGGTTAAGACAAAACTGCCGAGTCCAGTTCTCTGGGGGGTAACATCTCTCTACACAGAGGACGTTATGATATTCGTCTAAAGGAGGAATTCTGATGGTTAATATTTGCTCCTCATATTTAGTCGTTATAGAGGTATTTCTCCAAAACGTTTCCCAAACTGAATCCTTCGGAATTGGAATACCAATTAAATCAAACCCTCGACCTACAGATTTTGGTAAAGATGCACAAAGCCAACATTCAGTATAATTCAAATTCTTCGCAAAGGACTTCATGAAAGAAACGTGAGTGTTATTTAACCAAAAAGTTTCCTCCTCATTTCCAACTAAACTTCGTTTACTTAATCTAGATTTGGTCATTATTTTGTCAGTATTAGAAATGCCAGCTTGAAAACCCCATGGAAATTCATAATCATGTGCTACCGGAAAATTCCTAAACCCATCTTTGATAATGTAATACATTACAAAAAAGAATGGACTTGTGAGATTCAAATTGATACAACACCAATCATTGTGTTTACCCTCTGTCATTACCCATAAGTGATGGTTGACACACCAGGTTCCTGTTCCTGTTTGCGGCTCATATATATATGTGTGATAGGGATACATATTCCATGTATAACTTCTTGATGATTCCGTTCCATTCTCAGGATCTCCCATCACAAATCCAACACAAAATTCTAGAAAAACATTAGGATTAAAAAAAGGATTCCATACAATCTCAGTATTTCTACCCGCTACAATATTTTCCCCTTTTGCATTCTTAGTTCCCCAAACTTTACAAAAGGTTTGCTCCCAGAGACTAGTATTACTATATTGTATTATGGTTCCTTTTGTAATTACATCTTGGTATCGCAGGATGAACTTTGTCCACAAGGTATCAGTCTTACTCAAGAGAAAACAAATCAGCAAATGCAGCAGTGCGTTGATTTTCATTCTGTCGCGGAGTCTTTAAGCACATGTGAGTGATGGATCCACGTCTCTTTTCCTTGTACCTTTACAGCATAAAAGGAGGTTAATAACACCATGTAAGGTCCTTCCCATTTGGGCTCAAATCTATTTTTCCGTTTAAAATTCTTTATATACACTTTATCCCCTGGTTGAATATTATGTACCTGAATTTCAGGTGTTATCCCTTGATACCAATAAGCATGATTTCATAATTGCATAAAAGAATTTTGCAAATACAATAAATACTGAGTTACCTGTTCATCTCCATCCAAAAGGCTTGTTTTTGCTGGAATATAAGTTCCAGGTACTGCTAAAATTCTCCCAAATAAAACTTCTGCTGGAGATACACCTACTGGTTGCCTCGGTGTGTTTCTAATGTCCCAAAGTACTAAATTTAATGCTTCTGGCCACTTCAAGCCAGTTTGTTTACAAGTCTTAACTAATTTGTCTTTGATCGTCCTGTTCATCCTTTCTACTTGTCCTGACGATTGTGGATGATAAGGTGTGTGCAATTGCATCTTGATATTTAATGAATGATAAATTTGCACTAAAATTGCGGCAGAGAAATGTGCTCCCCTGTCCGAGTCAATTATTTCAGGAACTCCATATCTAGGTATTATCTCTTTTAACAGAGCTTTAACCACTGCTTTTGAGTCGTTCTTTCGAGTTGGGAAAGCCTCCACCCAGCCCGAAAGCTGATCAATGATCACAAGTAAATAAGCATATCCCATAGCCCTAGGCATCTCCGCGTAGTCAATTTGTAGTTTTTGAAAAGGATATGTTGCTGGAGGTCGCTTTCCTGCTGGTGCCTTGATTTTCAAAGAGGCATACTGTTTGCACAGTCGACACCCTTCGCAAACTCTCTTAATAGCAGCATAAATCCCTGGTGCTGCCCACAGTCTCTGTACTCTCAAAGCTATATTCTCAGGTCCACCATGGGTTTTCTCATGGTGCCATCGCGCGATTGGTATTAAATACCTTTTTGGGAGTAATGGTTTCCCCCCTAGAGTCCATTGTCCATTCTGCTGTTCAGCTCCCAGCTTCTCCCAGAGCTGTCTTTCTTCCTCGGGAAGTTCCTCATACAGCTTTTTGCGTGTCTGGCAATTCCTGGTCGAGCTCTCCTTGATGGGTCAGTGTCATTGCAAAGGTGACTTGTCGGGCTGCCGCTTTTGCAGCCTGGTCCGAGAGCTCGTTCCATTTTGCCAACTGATTCTCTTGGTTGGTGTGTGCTTTAATATATATTACTGCTAGTTCAGATGGTAATTGGATCGCCTCCAAAAGTTCTTTAATCTGTTGTCCATGGGCGATCGTTTTACCTGCTGATGTGAGAAATCCCCTTTCTTTCCACAACATACCTGTAGCATGACAAACTCCAAATGCATACTTAGAGTCAGTATACAAATTAACCCATATTCCGATCGCATATTGTGCAGCTTTCGTGAGGGCGATGATCTCTGTGCCTTGAGCACCTAGAGTGGGAGGCAAAGGTCCTGCTAACAATACCTTAGTTTCCGTGGTAACAGCAAACCCAGTACATTTCCATCCTTCTTCATAATAGGAGGAGCCCTCGGTAAACAGGTTCATATCTGGGTTATCCAAAGGCTGATCTCGTAGGTCGTCTCGTGGTTTGCTCATCATTTTGATCACCTGTTCACAATCATGTTCATCCTTTTCTCCATCCGTGGGCAGTGGCATTAAGGTGGCAGGATTCAAAGTGTTACATCTTTCCAATCTTAAATTGTCAGCAAGCAAAAGTATTAGTTCATATTTATGCGCTCTTTGTGGAGAAAGTGCTTTCTCGGCATATTGTTTCAATAATATTTCAACTTCATGTGGCACACAGACTACTAGGGGATTTCCCAAGACTATGTTCCGGCTTTTTTTCCACTAACTCAGCAGCAGTAGCCACAGCTCTTATGCAAAACGGAGTTCCTCTTGCTACTGAATCTAATGTGCAAGAATAATAGGCTATAGGTCTTTCATGTGGCCCTAAAGTTTGAACTAAAACTCCATTTGCTGTTCCTTTGTTTTCTGTGCAATAAAGTTTAAAGGGTTTAGAATAGTCTGGAAGCCCCAAAGCTGGAGCTTGCATTAATGCTCCCTTTAATGCACGAAAGGCTTTTTCTCGTTCAGGACCCCAAGCTATTTGTTCCACTTCCTCATTTTTCGTTGCCTCATTAAGAGGTTTCGCTATTTCACTGAATCCAGGAATCCATGGCCTACAATATCCTACTTGTCCTAAAAATCCCCTTAATTGTTTCTTTGTTACTGGTCTGGGAATTTCTTGTATAGCTCTTACCCGTTCTGGATCTACTTCTCTCCTCCCTGGTTTAAGAATAAACCCCAGATACTTTACCTGTTGTTGACAGAGTTGCAGTTTGGATAGAGATGCACGGTGACCCTTTTTTGCAAGTTGGATGCATGAATATTCAGTATCCCGCATACAATCTTCAGCCGTATGGCTTGCTAATAACAAATCGTCGACATATTGAATCAAAACAGAACCCCCAGAAAATTTTAAGTCTCTTAGATCGTTTCTGAGAATTTGAGAAAAGATGGTTGGTGAACTAGTAAACCCTTGTGGCAAGTGTGTCCAAGTCAACTGTTTTCCTTGCCAAGTGAAGGCAAAAATCAATTGACTTTCTTCAGCAATAGGTATACTGAAAAATGCTCCTGTTAAATCCAAAACAGTAAAATATTGTGCCCATACAGGTATTTGGGTAAGAATTAAACTCGGGTCAGGGACAACAGGGTGTGGGGAAATTACATGCTCATTTACTGCACGGAGATCTTGAACAAATCTATATTCTGGATCCCCATCTTTATCTAATCGATGTTTACTTACTGGCAAGATTGGAGTATTATATGGACTTTGGCATTCCTTGAGTATTCCTTTTTCTAAGAAAACTGCAATCTGTTTTTGAATACTTGGGATAGCCTCATCTGCAATCGGGTACTGTTTAATTGATGGAGGTGACCCTCCTTTTGTTTTAATTATTACCAGTTCTGCAGATAACAATAATCCTATATCATCACCAGAGCTGCTCCATAGTTCCCGGGGAACTGCTTCAAGTCCTTTTGGGATTTTAAAAGCCGATTCTTCTTCTTGTGGAATTTGCACAGTTTCTGATCCCATGATTATTAATTTGATTCCAGCCGGAGCAAGGAGTATTTGAGTACCAAATTCCTGCAAAAGATCACGTCCTTGCAAAGACACAGGTGAATTTGGAGATATCACAAATCTTCCCCATACCATTTTCTCTGCAATGATAATTGGAAGTGGGGTTGAAATATATTTTATTTCTTGTCCAACAACCCCTCTTATAAGTACCTTCTCTTTAGAAATCAATGTTTGTGGGAGTGCATAATTCAAAAGGGACAAGGTTGCTCCTGTGTCTACTAAAAATTCAACAAAAAGTCCGTTTACCTGTGCAGTAATTTGTCCATACTCATTTACCTTCACTCCTTCATTCGACATTTTCGCAGTCCTTCGGTAAGCATGGAATTCAGCTCATTAATTTTCTATTGTGAGTGAGGGCGCGGTGGATACAGTGGATTTGATCCTCGTCCAGCACTTACTGGGCGGAGTGGGCACTCTCGCTGGATATGTCCTATATTCCCACAATAAAAGCACTCTAAAGTATTAGGATTAGATTGGTTAAGAGAAGAAAGAAAGGGAGCCCTTCCCCCACGTCCCCTTCCTCTTGGAGTTCCTCTTGAAATCCCCCTGCCCCTTCCTCTTGATTGATAATTCTGTGTAATTGCTGCAGCCAACAAACTAATTTCTCTTTTTCCTGTCGCTCTCGTTTTCTTTCCTGTTTATTTCTCTCGTTCTCTCTCTTTTGTTTTTCTTCATCTCTACCATCAAAAACAAATGCAGCAATACTCAGTATTTTAGTCAGGGTTTCCCCTTGCCACCCAGGCATGTGCTTTTTAAAATACTTATTTATATCAGGAGAAGACTACTCCACAAATACACTAATAGCCAATGGTTCTTGAAAATTTTCTCCAGTCATTCCCCCGTATTTCAACAAGGTAGTTTTCAGTCTTATCCAATAATCGCTGGGGTGTTCATCAGGTTTTTGTCTGCATTCAAGGACCTTTGTCCAATTTGTAACTCTTTCGCCACATTGCCGTATGGCCTCCAGTAATTGTCCGATGGCTGCCCGATAAGCTTGCATTCCATCGGTTGTGGCTAAATTCCAATTAGGGTCCTCAGTGGGCCAGGGATTTAATCCTTGACCTCTCTGAGCAATTTCTCGGTCCTTTTGAAAAATTTTATCTCGCTCACCCATCTGGAATAGTTCTCTCAACAAAGTTTTCATGTCACTCCAATTAGGTGTGTAATCAGTGACTATTCCAGATAGCATTTGTGCACATTTTTCTGCATCATCTCTTAATCTTGGCATTTTGCTTTGCCACATAATCAAATCACCTTGTTTCCAAGGTTCGTGGCGCATCACAGCAGTCACTGCAGGAACTTCAGGAGGAGCTCCTGGTCCTGCTCTGGGATTTGGGATGTAATCCAATTTCATGGGAAACATCCCTGCTTGGGGAAGGTCAGTTTCCTCGGCCTCGGGGGCAGAGGGAAGTGGGCTTACCCGTGGTTTAGATGGCTTACGTCTTTGACAAGACCAATCATACCAAATATACCAATAATCAATATTTTGACTTGCAGTATCTTCTAAAATAGTCCTTAAAAACTTTAACTTATGGGGCTTAAAGGTTCCTTTGGGAGGCCAAATATCCATAGGTCCTCCCCCTCGAGTTCAAGTTAGGAATGGCCATTCCTCCTGACACAACACAATCAGCCTTTTCTTTTGCAAAGTCTGTGCCCCATAAACCTTATTCCAGTTTTCCAAAACTCAGCAAGGGGCGTCCCCCTTTCAACGCTGGGTGTATTTCCCATTTCTTACTTCTTTTCCTCTTACCAAATCTTTTAGCAAGTTTAAACACAAGAGTACTCCCAGTATCGTCTGCAAAGACCCGTGTCCAAGTCTCTTAGGTGAACTCACCAATTTTGCTGGCAACGAGCGTTGGTCACGGGTTTGTCCAGAGAATTAACTGGTGCTTCTTCCTCTTGCGTCCTAGGGTCCCATCTGGGTCGCCATCTGTTAAAGAAAAATTCTACCAGACGTGAGTTACCCTAGGTTTGCTTTATTGCAGCGCTGGATGCACGGGGGAAATAGGTCCACCAAATGTGCATGCCAGGTGATCACCAACATACAGGTTATATAGAATCAAAATATACATATTCATTATTTTTCCGAAAAAAGGAAGTCCTATGATAATCATTTCTTGGAATCCATTTCCATATTCTCCTCCCCATCACGCATGCTCAGTGATTTGAGTTGGTGGTCCTCAGGGGTCTCTGGTGGTCGTCAGTGGTCTCGCACCCGTGTCCGCTGGATGACCCTCTTCTTGCAGGCACGCGCAGTATCCTTGCTGTGGATACACTTGTCCATTACAACTTACTTCATAAGATTAATATTCCCGGGCCTATTGTCCGGTTGGGTAGGGACTGTACAAGGAACGTAGCAGCATTGTACATTGCCATGGTCAGTTAGCTTCATTACCTATTACCTCGATTACAAACCCCTTTCCCACGATTATAGTCTTTAAAACAGTTCTAGGCCTTAAGCAGCTTTCTAGTTAATATAAGTTTTCTTATAGCTAAGCTTCTATATTTTTACATTGCACACCGGGCAACGAATCCGCTTTTAGGACAACATCCTGGGCTTTCAAAAGCAAGTCTTATGATGACATGGCACCCCAGAAAGAATTGTTACAGACAACAGGACTTTGTGGCAGTGTGCTTCCCACCCCCAACCTGACCTTTTCCCGGAACCCTGCAAAAGCAATAACCACCAGTGGCAGTCGTAATAGATGTGTCTGGTCGTGATGGCTGCACTCTTCTCAAAGTGGATTAGAGGAAGACAGATAATGACACAATAGGCAAGGGCTAATTTGAGCAATGCGCCCACCTAACCACAGTGCTCATCAATGTCTGACTCAAGCTAAATTTGGAAGAAACTAACATCTGTGGTCCATATGCAAATATGACCATGAGTCAATCATCTTACCCCCATAAATAGGGATCAGCCCAAGAGCCCTTTGAGCTCTCCTGCATGCCAGGATCTTCCCTTGAGTAGTGATGTCTCTCAAGGTTACTCCTTGAGGTTGAGAGATTCCTTATCATGTCAGATACTCGGTAAGTGATTTGGGAATAAGCTTGCTGAAACTTTGAAAATCTTAGCTAAGTGATATAAAGGATTGATTGTGCATATATAATCCTTTAGACATAAACCGTTGATCAAGTCAGAGACTAGCCACACCTAGACTCCTCTGAATAGGAGTTTAGAAAGCAAGGGGGTCCTTTCTGAACCTCATGACTTAACGGTAGGGTCTCCCTGACAGTTTTGTCAGACCCTGTCATCTATGTAGTAAATAATCAGGTGTACGTTGCCATTGAATCTTGTTAAACCACTGCTGCATTTACCATTGAACTTTGTTAATTCACTGTTTTATAACTGCATATATTTGTGACTTCCAATTAGGAAGAAAACTCTTTTAAAATGTTTTGAAAAAGAAGTTCTTCTATCAGGCTATAAGTATTCAAGGTGTATCAAATGCCTTTTTTTACACATACAAACTATGAGGAGTTGTGAATGTTCAGACCTTTGGTAAAAGCCCTTCTGTTTTTAGCTCGCCATTTTCTCCTGTACTGTTCATTAATAGAGTACACAATAAATGGAGTGTGTGAGTAGCAGACAGTGGTGACTATTGTAGGATCTCCACTATGTTCTACAGTTTTGCTTGCCCTGGATTCCTTCCCAAACCAGTGCCTCAGCCATCATACTACATGAAAACACATGGAAAAAGGAGCGAGAATTCTCAGGGGAACAAATAGATGAAGTTTCCGATTTTAAAATGTTAGACAAAGTGAATAGGAATGCCATTTTCACTTTTTTCAGATTGTACTGTGTTCTGATGAGGAGTTATCAAATTCTCCTCAAAAAAAACAAAAAGGAAAAAAAGAAAAAGTGCCCTTTTGGGGGGGTGATTTTTGGTTGCCTTTCAGTAATTAAGCATTACTGACTAACCCCTTGCTTTGATACAAGTTTAAACCTAAATTCCTTCAAATGTCACTCACAGAAAGTTCAGCTTGAACAGAAATTATATATGTTACAATACCTTCCTTGAGAGCAAAGTCACTACATCAGAGTGTATGCTTCCCCACTTGTGGAAGCATTATGACATTTACTTAAGGTTTAGAAAGTATTTTTAAAATGCTAGGATGATAGATGTCATGTACTGCATATGCAAAGGTAATAGTGGTAATATTCTTGTATTATAAAAGAATGCTTTGGAAAACTCAAGCCATCACATATTTAATAACTTGGAAATCCAAAGCTAAATTTTTAGTAAAAAACTAGGTCACAAGCATAAAATAATGACAAAGGGTGGATGATTTCCAGATGGGAGATATTTCAATGGTTTGTTGATGGTTTTGTGCCATTTCCAAGTTACTGTAAAGAAACTTAAAATTTTGTAAGAGGATATTAATTATTTGCCTTTCCTTTCCAAGCTATGAAGGGCTGGTTTACTGTCAAATTTGAGAAATACTAGGTTTTGCTTCCCAGATGATATTTACTCTGGTTCCTTTGGCTTTCTGCTAAAAGAAAAATCTTTCTTATAGGACTTGATCAGAGTTTTGTTCTTTAATTTTAGAAATCTTCCAGAATCCCTGAGGATGACATCAGGTTGAGAAAAGACAGATCAACATTTAGCCAGTTTCCAAGAGCTGGCTGTTGCGCTAGCTATAAAGGAAGAAAAAATGGAAGTTTGAGGTTCCAGTCTCTGAACATAAAAACATTATCATAGTGACTCCACCACATCTCATAGATAATCAAACCCACTTCTGTTCCCCTGCTGCTAGCCACAGTGGACTTACAGACAAGCATGTATCTCTGGACCATGAAGTTGATAAAGAGATCAGATATCTAGATGAAGTGCTGGAAGCAAATTGCTGTGATTCTACTGCAGATAATACCTCCAACGGGGATATCCTCCCTTGAACCAAGTGCAATCACCGCTCTATCACTCCCCTCCCTGTCCTGCTGAAGAGGGGAGTGATAGAACAGCTTAGTGGGCACCTGGCATCCAGCCAAGGTCAACCCACCACAGTCCTTTCTGGCACTCTATTTGGGACTTGACAACGGCAGGTTTGTATTAAGTGTGCTACAGCTATAGTAGTTATTAAGTGGCAAGCTCCTGTGCAGGTCACAGAGTCTGTTTGGCTGCACTGCTTATCTCTTTATTTTGCTGATCTTGGGAACCTGTTAATATAAACAATGGCTATGTGCTTTGCCCTGGCATTGATGGCTTTACTGTGCTGGGGGGGCTATTTTGGGGAAAGGATGAGGGAATACATCTCCCTCTCCCTACCTGGGATTGATGTGGATGGTTTTATTATGCAGGCTCCCAAGGTCTTTGTTCACCCTTATGTGAGCTGTTTAATACTACCAATTAATACTGCCAGCATATTATGGGTTTTGTGGAATTTGGTCTTGTCCTGGTGTAAGAGAAGACAAGTTTTGGGTGAGGCAATACTGAAATGTGCCCTGAGAGGGCTGGTCCCTGGGTGGCAGGGTGTGTGGAAGGATTTGGGCAGGTTCCTAGGATGGTTATCACCTCTCATAACCTGGGACTTCACACCTGAACAGGCAAGCAACCTCAGCAAACTGACGCGCCACCTGATAGAAGGGTGCCTTGCCTACCCCAATGAAAACCAACAGCTTCTAGCACTGTGCTGGGGCCTGGCCTGGGCCTATCGAGCCACAGTGCAGTATTCTCAGAGGACTGCGGTTGAGGAAGGCACCCAAACTGCATCTGAGGACACTGTGGCTGAGGGACACAAACAATAACAACTACAGTAATTGCCCCAGTAGTGAAAAAGAAACAGTGGACCGGGAGGTCAACAGGTCCGTATCATCGATTAGTAAGGGAGGACAAAGAAGAGAAGGAAAGGTTTGATCAGGAAGCTGGTCCTTCAGCAAAGAAGTGGGAGGAAGGAGTGAGAGAAATCAGACAAGAAGCAGAAACTACCCAGTCCCTGACCTCATCCGAACTCCGAGATATGCAGAAACATTACAGCCTCCAGCCAGGTGAGCGGATTGCTGCCTGGCTGCTCTGATGCTGGGATAATGGGGCCGACAGTCAGCAATTGGAAGGCAGGGAAGCCCAGCAGCTGGGATCCCTTGCTAGAAACCGAGGAATTGAGAGGGGAATTGGAAAAGAGGCAGCAATTTGCAGTCTCTGGAGATGGCTCCTCTCAAGTGTGAGGGCAAGATCCCCACTGAAGGAAGATCTTGTGAACTCCCCAGGAAAGTGGACCACTGCAGATGAAGGCATCCAGTACCTGAGAGAATTAGCTGTGCTGGAAGTCATCTACAGTGATCTAGATGATGAGGAGGTCTCCAAAGATCCAGAGGATGTCCTGTGCACGTGGGCCACATGGAAGAAGGTGATTCAAAGTGCCCCAGCATCATATTCTAACAGCTTGGAAGCAATATATTGCCTGGATATGGATACACCAACTGTGGAGAGAGTGTCTTCTTGGCTGCAGAACTTTGAAGAAAATCTCTGTACCTCCTCATCCCTACAGGCCAGCACCTTGGCTGTCAGGAGCACCCCAAGAAATCAGTCATCTCCTGCTCCGGTCAGAGGGAAAGGGAGCCCCAGGCATCTGTCGCGTGGTGCACTCTGGTTCTTCTTGCATGACCAAGGGGAGGACATGAGGAAGTGGGATGGTGAACCCACCTTTAAGCTGGAAGCCCATGTACGTGAACTGAGAGGGAAGACAGCTGTTAAGAAGGGGTCACCCAAGAAGGCTGTCAGCATAGTTGCTGTAGAGACACAAGAAGGCAAACAGCGATCTCCCAGATGTAAAACTAAAATCACCTCCCTTGTTCATGGTGAGGGGACTTCTGGTCTGGCACATCAGTCCCACAGAAGTATAAGGCTTTGGTAGACACTGGTGCACAGTGTATGCTGGTGCCATCAGAGTATAGGGGCACAGAATCCATCTGGATCTCTGGAGTGACAGGGGGATGCCAAGAACTGTCCGTATTGGAGGCTGATGTGAGCTTAACAGGGGACAAGTGGGAAAAGCACCCCATTGTGACCGGCAGAGAGGCCCCTTGTATCCTTGGCATAGATTGCCTCAGCAGGGGGTACTTAGAGGACCCAAAGGGGTACTGATGGGCTTTTGGTGTAGCCACTGTGAACACAGAGAAGATCAAACAGTTATCTACCCTGCCTGGTCTCTCAGAAGATCCCTTTGTTGTGGGATTGCTGTGAGTTGAAGAACAACAGGTGCCAATTGCTACCAGGATGGTACACCAGCGGCAATATCGCACAAATCGAGACTCCCTGGCTCCCATCCATGAGTGGATTCATCAACTGGAGAACCAGGGAGTCATCAGCAAGACTCACTCACCTTTTCATAGTCCCATATGGCCAGTGCAAAAGTCTGACGGAGGGTAGAGGTTAACAATGGACTATCGTGGCCTGAACGAAGTGATGCCACCACTGAGTGCTGCTGTACCAGACATGGTTAGAGCTCCAATATGAACTGGAGTCAAAAGCAACCAAGTGGTATGCTACAATGGACATCGCCAATGCATTCTTCTCAATTCCTTTGGCAGCTGAATGCAGGCCACAGTTTGCTTTCACATGGAGGGGTGTCCAATACACCTGGAATCGATTGCTCCAGGGGTGGAAGCAGAGTCCTACCATTTGTCATGGACTAATCCAAACTGCACAGGGGCAGCACAGCAGGGCACAAGCAATCCAGGAGATTTCTGGAATTCACTCTGTCAGTATTTGTCATGATCAGACCCTCTGCCGCTATCTGCCCCTTGAAGGAATAAGGTTCTGAGTCTGAGGTACAAAATGAGGTTTATTGGGATAAGGCAATTATTAAGTGGATAACAATTACATTACCCTCTGAGTGTAGACTAAGTAATATCATATCTTTGGGTTAATGCTTGGATTATAGTGACACTGTTTAATTTAGGGTTAAATATACTGCATTGGTCTTCTAAGGAGGACCATTGATAGTTAACTTTATTGTAAGCCTGATGATTACTATGTATAAACAATGCATGACTATCCTTGAAGAGTAACTAAAAGACTGATAAAAGGGGAACACCCTGCCCTGGAAGGTGCTGACAACTGGATGACTGTCAAAGAAGCATGAAGTCAACAAAAATCTGCCCTAACTGGGGGGAATTCATTATCAAGCAAAAGAGAGTAGAGCAACCAGAAATAAAACCAAATCTTAAAACACCTCCACCCACCCCTCCCTTCTTCCCTGGCTTAACTTTACTCCCGGTTTCTACCTCCTCCCCCGCCTCAGCAGCCACAGTTTACTTTCACGTGGAGAGGTGTTCAATACACCTGGAATCGACTGCCCCAGGGGTGGAAGCACAGTCCTACTATTTGTCATGGACTAATCCAAACTGCACTGGAAGAGGGTGGCGCCCCTGAACATCTACAATACATCAATGACATCATCATGTGGGGCAACAAGGCAGAAGAAGTGTTTGAGAAGGGAAAAAGAGTAATTCGGATTCTTCTGAAAGCTGGTTTCACCATAAAGAAAAGCAAGGTCAAGGGACCTGCACAGGAGATCCAGTTCTTGGGAATAAAATGGCAGGATGGAAGCCGTCATGTGCCTATGGATGTGGTCAACAAGACAGCAGCTATGTCTCCACCATCTAACAAGAAGGAGACACAAGCCTTCCTGGGCCTTGTGGGGTTCTGGAGAATGCATATTCCAGGTTATAGTCAGCTTGTGAGCCCTCTCTATCGAGTAACCCGGAAAAAGAACTATTTTGAGTGGGGCCTTGAGCAACAACAAGCCTTTGAGCATATCAAACAGGAAATAGCTCATGCAGTAGCTCTTGGGCCTGTGCGGACAGGACCAACTGTGCAAAATGTACTCTACACTGCAGCTGGGGAGCATGGCCTCACCTGGAGCCTCTCGCAGAAAAGAGCAGGAGAAACCCCATGTCGACCATTAGGGTTTTGGAGCCAGTGGTATCGAGGATCAGAAGCCCACTACCCCCCAACTGAAAAAGAGATCCTAGCAGACAATGAGGGGATTCGAGCCACTTCAGAAGTTGGTGGTACAGAAGCATCTCTCCTCTTGGCACCGCGATTGCCCGTGCTACACTGGATGTTCAAAGGAACCATTCCCTCTACACATCACGCAACCAGCGCTACATGAGTAAGTAAGTGGGTAGCGCTGATCACGCAACGAGCTCGACTGGGGAAACCCAACCACCCAGGAATCCTGGAAGAGGTTATGGACTGGCCAGAAGGCAGAGATTTTGGAGCACTGTCTGAGGAGGTAGCTCGTGCCCAAGAGGCACCACCATATAATGAGTTACCAGAAGATGAAAGGCGTTATGCTCTGTTTACTGATGGATCCTGTCGTGTTGTAGGAAACCATCGGAAGTGGAAAGCTGCTGTGTGGAGTCCCACACGACAAGTCGTTGAGGCCACTGAAGGAGAAGGTGAATCAAGTCAGTTTGCAGAAGTGAAAGCCATTCAGCTAGCCCTAAAGATTGCTGAACGAGAAAAGCGGCCAGTACTCTATCTCTATACTGAGTCCTGGATGGTGGCAAATGCCCTGTGGGGGTGGCTACAGCAGTGGAAGAAGACCAATTGGCAGCGCAGGGGTAAACCCATCTGGGCTGCTGCATTGTGGCAGGACATCGCTGCCCGGGTAGAAAACATGGCTGTAAAGGTACGTCATACAGATGCTCACATACCCAAAAGCCGTGCCACTGAACAACATGAAAACAACGAACAGGTAGACAAGGCTGCCAAAACTGAAGTAGCTCAGGTGGACTTGGACTGGGAGCATAAGTGTGAGCAATTTGTAGCTCAATGGGCCCATGAAACATCAGGACATCTAGGGAGAGATGCAACATACAGATGGGCTCGTGATCGAGGGGTGGACCTGACCATGGAGGCCATCACACAAGTTACTCATGAATGTGAAACATGTGCTGCAATCAAGCGAGTGACACGAGTAAAATGTCCCTGGAATAGAGGGCTGTGGCTGGGTTGTCGATATGGTGAGGCCTGGCTGTGTTGGGTTTGCTTGGCAAGGTTTTGGTAGCGGGGGGGGCTACAGGGGTGGCTTCTGCGAGAAGCTGCTAGAAGCTTCCCCTGTGTCTGATAGAGCCAATGCCAGCAGGCTCCAAGATGGACCCGCCGCTGGCCAAGGCCAAGCCAATCAGCGCCTCTGGGATAACATATTTAAGAAGGGGAAAAAAAACAGTGAGAGAGAGAGAGCTTTTGCAGGCGGAGAGAGGAGGGAGAAGATGTAAGAAACTCTGCAGACACCAAGGTCAGTGCAGAAGGAAGGGGAGGAGGTGCTCCAGGCACCGGAGCAAGATTCCCCTGCAGCCTGTGGTGAAGACCATGGTGAAGCAGGCTGTCCCCCTGCAGCCCATGGAGGAAGGATGAGGGGGTGTAGCGATTCCACCTGCAGCCCATGGAGGACCCCACGCCAGAGCAGGTGGAGACACCTGAAGGAGCCTGTGACCCTGTGGGAAGCCCATGCTGGAGCAAGCTCCTAGCAGGACCTGTGGCCCCATGGAGAGAGGACCCCACGCCAGAGCAGGTTTGCTGGCAGGACTTGTGACCCCGTGGGGGACCCACGCTGGAGCAGTTCGTGAAGGACTGTAGCCCATGGGAGAGACCCACATTGAAGAAGTTCGTGAAGGACTGTCTCCCGTGAGAGGGACTCCATGCTGGAGCAGGGGAAAGATGAGAGGAGTCCTCCCCCTGAGGAGGAAGCAGTGGCAGAAAACAACATGTGATGAACTGACCGTAATCCCCATTCCCTGTCCCCCTGTGCCACTGAAGGGGGGAGGAGGTTGAAGCTAGGAGTGAAGTTGAGCCTGGGAAGAAGGGAGGGGTGGGGGGAGGTGTTTTAAGATTTGATTTTATTTCTCATTGCTCTACTTTGTTTTCCTTGTTAATAAATTAGATGAATTCCCTCTCTAAGTTCAGTCTGTTTTGCTCGTGACGATAATTAGTGAGTGATCTCTCTCTGTCCTTATCTCAACCTGCAAGCTTTTTGTTATACCTTTTCTTGCCCATCTAGTTAAGGAGGGGGAGTGATAGAACGTCTCTGGTGGCCACCTGGCCTCCAGCCAGGGTCAACCCACTGCACTGGCAAATTGACTGTATTGGGCCACTGCCACGAACACGCCACGGCAAGCGCTACATACTCACCATGGTGGAAGCAACTACCGGCTGGCTAGAGACATATCCTCTAAACTATGTCACTGCCTGAAACACCATCCTAGGCCTTGAAAGGCAACTTTTATGGCGACATGGTACCCCAGAAAGGATTGAATCAGACAATGGGACTCATTTTTGAAATAACCTCATAAGCTCCTGGGCAAAGAAACACAGCATTGAGTGGGTGTCTCACATCCCCCTATCACCCACAGGCCTCTGGAAAGATTGAGAGATATAATGGACTGTTAAAGACTATGTTGAGGGCATTAGGTAATGGGGCATGGAAGCACTGGGATACAAATTTAGCAGAAGCCACTTGGCTGATTAATACCAGAGCATCTGCTAACTGTCCTGGTCCTGCCCAAACAAAACCCCTACATACTGTGGGAGGAGATAAGGTCCCTGTAGTACACATGGGAAAGTGGCTGGGGAAGGCGGTGTGGATTGCTCCTCGCATGGGAAAAGGCAAACCCATTCCTGGGACTGTCTTTGCTCAAGGACCTGGGTGTACTTGGTGGATAATGCGGAAGGCTGGAGAGACGCAGTGTGTGCCTCCAGGAGATTTAACCTTGGGGGAAAAATAATCTGTAATGTGAGTTGTACGTTCTAGGAAGTAACGTAACAGGAATGACCTGAAATGACAAAGAGTGAGTTTCACAAGGAGCCAGATGAATGCAACAACAACGCAAAGCAATCTGGTGTTGGTGCCCAACAATTGAACATACTGCTTCTATCCTGAACACCCATCCTGATGGATTGGGCCCAAGTCATAGCCTGTTCATGAACATCTGGAGGAGCAGAGGAAGCCCATGGAACGGGAGAGTAACATCTAGCTGTTAAAGGACTGGGGATAGTAGTTAATAAGAATTAAATACAATGAAATGATTATTTTATATATATATGTATTAAAGTGTATGGGGCTTGAGCATGACACAAATGGTATGGAATAAGGGATGGAGATTGTACTGGGTCTGGCTGAGATGGAGTTAATTTTCCCCATAGCAGCCCTCATGGTGCTGTGCTGTGTATTGGTGGCTAGCAAGGTGTTGATAACACACCAGTGTTTTGGCTACTACTGAGCAGTGCCAGCACACATCAAGGCTGTCTCTCCAACATTTCTCCCCACCTCAGCAGTAGGCTGGGGGTGGGCAAGATCTTGGGAGGGGACACAGCCAGGACAGCTGACCCAAACTGACCAAAGGGATATTCCATACCATATGACGTCTGCTCAGCAATAAGAAACTGAGAGATAGGGGGAGGAATGGGGCGGGGGCATT
Organism: Balearica regulorum gibbericeps; assembly: GCF_011004875.1. Lineage (NCBI taxonomy): Eukaryota > Metazoa > Chordata > Aves > Gruiformes > Gruidae > Balearica > Balearica regulorum. The sequence goes on along the minus strand of NC_046219.1, from coordinate 12,612,824 downwards.
GGTTTTTTTACAATGTTTGGCTTCTGGAGCAACCAGCATGCATACTGAAGCCCTGCTTCCCAGGAAGTGGCTGGATATTGCCTGCTGATGGGAAGTAGAGAATAATCTTTTGCTTTTTGCTTTCCTTCCACATGTGGCCTTTTGCTTTAGCTACATTAAACTGCCTTTATCTTGACCCACGAGTTTGGGGTTGGTTTTTTTTTTTCCATCTTAATTTTCTCCCCTCCCTGCCTTGCTGAGGAGGGGAGTGATAGAGCGGCTTGGTGGGCACCTGGCGTCCAGCCGAGGTTAAACCACCACAGGGCTGAGCATAGGTTGGTCAGTTGTTGGATCAGTAAATTGCTTTCTGTTATCACCCATTGTGAACATTCCGTTACCAGTACTGTTGTTGATTGTTTCCATCTCCCTTGCTGTCCCAGTAACCTGCCCTTATCCCAACCCTCGAGGCTTTGCCTTTGTCTTTCCCATTCTCCTCCCCGTCCCACCGGGGGCAGTAGTGAGTGAGTGGCCGCATGGTGCTCCGCTGCCAGCTGGGGCTAAACCATGTCAGTCCTTTTTGGTGCCCAACATGGGGCACAAAGGGTTGAGATAACAACAGGTCTGACCCAAGTGTGTTAAAACAAAGTTGTTATAAGCATTTATAATGTTATTGAAACAGTCACTGGTCATAATGATGTTCTGTTTGGTCACATGGCTCTGGTTTGTAAACCCGTGTTTACTCTATGTAATCCCTGCGGTGCTGTTTATCACCTCTGGGAGAGGGGTTCGTCTTCTCACATTGTTGTACTGTGTGATAATGACTTATGATAAGATATCATTGACAGTCATGAGTCTGAGCTGGTACTTGTATGTAGCATTTCTGTCATGCCTGTACCTCAGTCAATATCTCTCAGAATTGATTAATAATTGGACCCAATCTATGGGGAAGACAGGGGGGATACCTTCTCCCACTCTTTCACCTCCCCTTTTCCCTTTTGGCTGGTTACAACAATTTTTGAGAATTTTGAATACCCTTGGGATGTTCAGGCCAGTATATTCCTATTGCTAGGTCTCCTGAATGTGTTTCAAGTCCTGTTCAGGGTTAGCAAAAATTAAGAATACCACCCAGGGATCTTCCCTGAGGCTGAACAGTCAGGGCTGGCATGGCATGTGGGAGACTATGGGCGGGTATCTACAGACATTCTCACCCCCAATAGTTTGGAGCTTCACTCCCGAACAATTGCAAGACCCTGATAAAATGGTGGAATATTTGAAAGGAAAATGCTGTGGGTATTCTAAGGAGACACAACTTCCTGCACTGTGCTGGGCCCTGGCCATGATCTACATTTCCCCCCTTTGGAAGTTTTGAAATAATCACTTTTCAATACTTCCACTCATATTTTCCTATCCTAGACACATTACAGATGTTCTTAAACTTGTAACCATAGCATCTACACCCCAATGCGTCTGCTCATGTTTCTCTTTTGCAAGTTCTAACATAACTTATGGGGTCACTATTACCTGATTTTTCTGGTGTTACCCACCATCCTTCCACATTTTGGGATGCCTTTAAGTGTTCTGCCAATTGTTCATCTAGTTTACTGTACCTTGCTGTTAAATTTGGAATTTTCATCTGTTTTACTGGTACTAGTGCAAGGACACCTTGTTCTGCAGCCTCCTTTGCAGCTTTATCCGCCAACCGATTACCTATATTGACAGCCGTCTGACCAAATTGATGAGCCTTGCAATGCATTACGGCCACCTCCTTCAGTTTCTGTACATCTTGCAGGAGTTGAAGAACTTCCTCCTTATGCCTTATCGGTGATCCTTGGGCTGATAACAGTCCTCTTTCTTTCCAGAGGGCTCCATGAGCATGGATCACACCAAATGCATATTTGGAATCCGTCCATATGTTTACCCTTTTCCCTTCTGCCATCCGTAAAGCCTGCTTTAGTGCCACTGATTCTGCTTTCGGCGCTGATGTATTTGCAGGTAGTGTCCCTGACTCCAATACCTTGTCGGTGGTGACAACAGCATACCCGGCCATTCGCCTTCCTTCTTGCACAAAACTGCTTCCATCCATAAACAGTTCCAGATCAGGATCCTTCAAAGGTTCGTCCTTCAGGTCCGGTCTGCTGGAATAAACTTGTTCAATGGTTAGCAGGCAATCATGTTCCAATTTCTCGGTAGGATTTTCTGTTGACAGGAACATTGCTGGATTTACAGTTGCTGTGGTTTTTAATTCCACATCATCTTGTTCCAATAGGACAACCTGGTATTTCAACATTCTGCTAGGGGATAGCCAGTGACCCCCCTTTTGTTCTAAGACAGTTATTACCATATGCGGTACATATACCACTATCTTTTGGCCCATAGTCAATTTTCGGGCTTCCTGAATCAGCAGCACCGTTGCTGCCACGGCACGCAAACATCCCGGCCATCCCTTACTCACGTTGTCAAGTTGTTTAGAGGAGTACCCCACCGGTCACTTCCAGGATCCCAGCCGTTGCACCAGCACTCCAAGGGCCAGATGTTGCCTTTCATGCACAAACAGCTCAAAAGGTTTGGTTAGATCAGGTAAACCCAGTGCAGGGGCCATCATTAATGCCTTTTTGAGTTCTTTAAATGATTTGTGGCATTCCGGTGTCCAAGCCAAGTATTGGTCTTTAGATTCCTTCAGGGCTTCATATAGGGGTTTCACATACAGTCCATAATTTAGAATCCAGAGTCGACACCACCCAATCATTCCCAGAAAGGCTCTCAGTTCCTTTGGACTGTTAGGTTCGGGGATCTGACAAATGGCTTCTTTTCTTTCGTTTCCCAGTTGTCTCTGTCCTTGAGATATCTCAAATCCCAAATAAATCACTGCTTCTTTCCCTATCTGGGCCTTGTTTCTGGAAACTCTGTATCCTCCTTGGCCCAGGAAATTCAATAAACTGATGGTCATTTCAAAACATGTTTCTTTGCTTTCTGCTGCTATCAGGATGTCATCCACATACTGTAATAATATAACTTCTCCTTGATTCTGTTTCTTCCACATTTCTAACTCTTTTGCCAATTGATTTCCAAATATCATAGGGCTATTTTTAAATCCTTGGGGAAGCACAGTCCATGTTAGTTGCATTTTTCGTCCTGTAGCAGGACTTTCCCACTCAAAAGCAAATATGCTTTGACTTTCTGTATCCAGAGGTATGCAAAAGAAGGCATCCTTTAAATCCAGCACAGTAAACCATTTATGTTCCTCTTTCAAAGATGTCAGTAAAGTGTATGGATTGGCCACTACTGGGTGTATATCTTGAACTATCTGATTTATGGCCCTTAGATCCTGAACTAATCGATATTCCTTGCCTCCTGATTTCCTTACTGGTAATATAGGGGTATTGTATTCTGATTCACATTCTACTAACAGCCCATATTCTAAAAATTTTGTAATTATTTCCTCTAATCCCTTTCGAGCCTCCCACTTAATAGGATACTGTTTTTGTCTTACCGGCTTGGCCCCAGGTTTTAAAGTCACCTTTACCGGTTCTGCCAGTTTGGATCGTCCTGGAACTTCACTTGCCCATACCAAAGGGGTTACTGCATTGTCCACCACTTCTGAAATCTGTTCCTCCTTGGAGGAATCCTGTAACAGAAACGCCTCTATGGCTTTTGATTCTGGTATTAGTAATCTGATTTCTCCATCTTTAAAAATTATTCATGCATCTAATTTGCTTAATAAATCTCGTCCCAATAAAGGCAACGGACATTCGGGCATGTATAAAAATTGATGTGTTACCCACTGTTTTCCCAGCTTAAATTTTAATGGTTTCAAGAAAGGCCAGTTCTTTTTTTTTGCCCCGTCACACCAACAACCTCTGCTGATTTATAGCTGAGTTTTGCTTTGCATGTTTATTATTCTCAGTCAAGATTGCCAGAATTTTCCATCCCTTCACATTTGTCTGACTTCTTTTTCTTTTTTCTCTGTTGTTATACACAGTCCAGGCTATTTCAAGCATTTTACCTAAGTCTCTGGACTCAGCTCCTTCCAATTTCTGGAGGATTTTTTTTTTAGGACTGATTGTCCCATAAATACAGAGGCCAATTGTATAGCTTCTTCGGTGGTGTTTTTTGTTTGTTTGCTTGTGGTTTTGTTTGTGTGTTGTTTTTTTCTCCTCTGGGTCCAAATTAGTGTATTTTCTAGCAGTCACCTTCAGTCTTTCCATAAAGGCTGAAGGGGACTCATTTAATTCTTGCCTCACTTCATAGAGTTTAGACCAATTACTTGCTTTTGGCATTGCATGTCTAACACCAAACAAAATCCACCTGATACCTAAACATCCCTCTGGGTCCCAGTTGATTAGGGTCCCACTCAGAATCTGTGGATGGAAAATTCTGGTCCACTGTCCCTTGTATAATCCCATTAGCATGAGCTCCTTCCACTTGTTTTCTGGCCGTATTTAATACCATTTTCTTTTCAGTGTCTTCCAACAAAGTATCCAATATTACTTGCAAATCCTCCCGATCGGGGTTTTGGGTTCTGATTATTGTTTCAACTACTTTGGCAACCCTTTCGGGATCATCCTGATAAGTGCCCGCAGTTTCTTTCCATGCTCTTAAATCAGTTATTGAGAAGGGAACTTTTACCATTACCGGACCCTCATTACCAGCTGCCTGTCAAAGAGGGGCCTGGAGGGGAGTTAATCTGTCTCCTCCCCCTCTTCCCCTTGTCCTCCCAGCAATCGGGCTGAATCCTTCAATCTCCCCTTCCAAAGGAGGGGCGGAAGCATTGTTAGCCTCCAGACTTTGATCCCCTTGATCATTCCCTAGCCTTCTACGAGGTGCAACCAATAATTCAACATCATCATCATCTTCAAATTCACATTTAAAACACCATTTACCAATATCACAAGCTGAGCAATCTTTTTCCAAATTTTTATCAGGTTCCTGCCCATTTAATGCCATTACCACAGAACTAGGTGAAACCAATTCACATTGCCTTTGCCATTCCAGATGATTTCACAGTGTGAAAAACAAATCCACATATGCCATTTCATTCCATTTACCTTCCCTCTTACAAAATAGCATCAATTGCAAAATTGTGTTATACTGCAATGTCCCATTCTCCGGCCACTTTTCCCCACTCTCTAAAGTATACAGTGGCCACCAGTGATTACAATATTCAATCAGTTGTTTCCGAGTCAAAGGATCAATTCTTCCCAGACCTTTCCAATGTTCCAAAATACATCCCAGTGGTGTTTTTCGTGGGATCGGTTTCTTACTCGGAAAAGTACCCATCTCCCAGGGACTTAGTGGTTGTGATTGTGCATTATCACAAGCACTTAGTCAGAGAGACCCCAACCCGTGTTAGAGCTCCCTCAGGGATTTCCCCTGCCACTGGAAATCCCAGGGATTTCTCCTGCCACCAGAAATCCCAATCCTGGAGGCTTCCCCTCCCCGGTGGGCCCTGCTCCCGTGCTCTTGGTGCGGGCCTGTCCCAGTGCGGGCCTGTCCCGTCGCGGTGGTGAGAGCCATGGGGCTCCTTGAATAAGGCCTTCAACTCGTGCAAATATTCAGATCAAATAAGAATGCCTTTACCTCTCCCAGGGGTCTTGCTCAGAGCTCTTTGGTCCGGGGATCGGAGGTTCTCCCCGAGAATTCCCCGGTGCCGGCTGGAGGTCCTGCGATCCCACGGATCCGTCGAGGTTCAAAAGCAGTGTCCCATCTGGGTCGCCAAAAACTGTCACCAAAATCCGGGAATAAACCTCGTAACACCAATGTAGTGTTAAAAGGCAGGCATTCTTTATTGCAGCGCTGGATGCACGGGGGATAGCTCCACCCAACGTGCATGCCAGGTGATCACCAACACACAGGTTATGTAGGATCAAAATATACATATTCATCATCTTTCTCAGAAAAGGCAGTCCTATGATAATCATTTCTTAGAATCCATTTCCATGTTCTCCTCCCCGTCACGCATGCTCAGTGATTTGAGTCGGTGGTCCTCAGGGGTCTCTGGTGGTCGTCAGTGGTCGCGCACCCGTGTCCGCTGGATGACCCCCTTCATGCAGGCATGCGCAGTATCCTTGTTGTAGGTGCACCTATCCATAGCAACTTACTTCATAAGATTAATATTCCCGAACCTATTGTCCGGTTGGGTAGGGACTGTACATGGAACATAGCAGCATTGTACCTTGCCATGGTCAGTTAGCTTCGTTACCCATTACCTTGGTTACAAACTAATTATCTCAAACTGATTCTATAGTTTCTGTTTCACGACCCCTATCCCATGGTTACAGTATTAACTCCCGAGTGACATCCTGAACCTGTCGATTGTTAATGTTTGTTAGAGTCTCAAAGTGGTTTCGGTTAGAGTAAAACTTGGTTTGATTTTGTTACTATCTTGTAAAAATAAATCCTGTTTTAGTTTGTTAGTTGGTCTGGCTTGATTTGTGAGGTTCTGTGGCTGCTTCATAAACATCAGTTTATCATGCAGACATAGCCAAATAGCCTCAGTTTAAAAGAAAAAAAGGGAGTCACAATAACTCCAGAGTTGAATAGATCCTGTATCACTTGACTCCCAGCTCTGTAAGTTTAATCACAAGACCATAGTTCCCAGGGGAAGGCAGGGAGGAAGAGCTTATTACCTGTAATAACTTATAGACAGACATTGGTCGATAGCCGGCTGAATATGAGCCAGCAGTGTGCCCAGGTGGCCAAGGCGGCCAACAGCATCCTGGCTTGTATCAGGAATAGTGTGGCCAGCAGGAGCAGGGATGTGATTGTCCCCCTGTACTCTGCACTGGTGAGGCCGCACCTCGAGTACTGTGTCCAGTTTTGGGCCCCTCACTACAAGAAAGACATTGAGGTGCTGGAGTGCATCCAAAGAGCAAAAAATCTGATGAAGGGTCTAGAGAACAGGTCTTATGAGGAGTGTCTGAGGGAACTGGGATTGTTTAGCCTGGAGAAGAGGAGGCTCAGGGGAGACCTTATCGCTCTCTACAACTACCTGAAAGGAGGTTGTAGCCAGGTGGGTGTTGGTCTCTTTTCCCAATTAACAAGTGATAGGACAAGAGGAAACGGCCTCCAGTTGCTCCAGGGGAGGTTTAGATTGGATATTAGGAAAAATTTGTTCACTGAAAGGGTTATCAAGCATTGGAACAGGCTTCCCAGGGAAGTGGTGGAGTCACCATCCCTGGAGGTATTAAAAAGACATGTAGAGGTGATGCTTAGGGACATGGTTTAGTGGTTGGAGTTGACAGTGCTAGGTTGGTCCTGATGATCTTAAAGGTCTTTTCCATCCTAAGCAATTCTATGATTCTATGATCAAGGAATAAAGTAAAAGTTGTTGGTACAAGGAGTCTCACACATACCTTATCCATTGCATATAATTTCACTGCAAGTCAACCACTTTATTCCATAAATATGACAGCCTAAGTGAGCTGCCTTTGAGCTCTCCTTTCTAAGCAACTGGCTGCATGGCAGTGATCTCCCCTTGAGCTGGGACACTTCTCAAGGTTACTCCTTGAGGCAGAGAGACCTCTTACTGACTGCAGATCTTTGATAAGTGACCAATATTGTGCATAACCTTGTGTTATAGTGCACTAAGATTCTGTATTGGTAACTTTGCTTTGATTTGGAGTTGATCAGATCAGACCTGTTCTCTGTCTAGTTAAGTGTCTTGACTCTTAAAGGAAGAAACAAGAAACCCTGTGGTAAGCAGGAAGGGAATTATCTGTCCCTTATGAAAGTCTCATCTTAATCCCTTTTGAAGATTGCCTTAAACTCAGAAGCATAAGAGGTCCTATCTCTTTCACATGTTATATTAACATAACTCCTAAGTTACAATATCATTGCTACCAATTCCGTTTTGAATTTTACCGAATACTTGGTTTTAGTGATGAGATCTTCCAGGTAAAATATTTTTTCCAGAGGGATGATCTTGGCACTCTCAGGCTGTTGTTGAGCTGTACATAGCAGCCTTTTTCCCACCCCTTAACACAGCACTGCTTTTCAGACATTTGAAGGTTTGTGATGGGTTAACCCTGGCTAGCAGGTAAACTCTCACCCAATCGCTCTCTCACTCTGTCCACCAGCAAGATGAGAGATAGAATCTGAAGGGCAAAAGTGAGAAAACTCATGGGCTGAGATAAATGCAATCTAATAAGTGAAGGGGAAATAAAACACCCCAAACAAAAATGTTGCAAAGGCAATCATTCACCACCTCCCACCAGAACCCCAATGACAAGCCAGTCCCCAAGTAATGGTACTTTGGAAAAACTCCCCCCCAACCAGTTTTATTGCTGAGCACAATGTCATATGGTATGGAATATCCCTTTGGTCAGTTGGAGTCATCTGTCCTGGCTGTGTCCCCTTCCAACTTCTTGTGCACCCCCAGCCTACTCACTGATAACTCACTCCTGATAACCAAACCCAAAACTCTGTCCACATTGAAGTTAATGGGCATTGTGCTTTTTTCTTTAAGGAAGTGAGAACGTTGCCTTGGTCATTGGTGGTATAGGAAATCCAGGCCCATTTCCCTGTGAATTTTGTTTTCTGCAGTGAGTAGGTCGTGTGCAGGCACACTTTGCAGTTTGGGCAGGTGTTAGAGCAAGATGGAAAAGAGAAATGACAGAGGAATCTCTCTAGACTAGTACACTTCACAAACTTACAGTGGCAAAAATAAGTGAGCACACTATAGATGTCTAGCATTTTTCATGTGCATTTCATTTTTCTGAGTGGACTTTTGTGCCAGTGATGACTCAAGGAATTGCTGTGAAGCTACAAATGGGAAGTTTCATATCTTTAAGGATTTTAAATGTGCAAGTGCATAGTGACAAGGCAGATCTAAGGTCAGGGTCCAGGTCAACAAGATCCAAAGCTGCACACAAGCATAGCTGTAATGGTACAGTACAGAAGTATACCTATAAAGTATGTCAAGCAGGGATCAAAGTCCCAGGCCTGAGCTTAAATGGGGTTCATGGACCCATGGGCATAGGGTGTGGGCAAAGGCCTCAAGAGAGGCTGGTCAGGGCCATTTAAGCCTATAAGTGTACTCAGGGCATTGACAATGTCTTGAGTTGTTAGCTCCCACATCTTTGTCTTGGTGGGTGTGCTGGTTTTGGCTGGGATAGAGTTAATTTTTGTCATAGTAGCTAGTATGGGGCTATGTTTTTGATTTGTGCTGAAAACAGTGTTGATAACACAGGGATGTTTTTGTTACTGCTGAGCAGTGCTTCCACAGAGTCAAGGCCTTTTCTGCTCCTCGCACCACCCCACCAGCGAGCAGGCTGGGGGTGCACAAGAAGTTGGGAGGGGACACAGACAGGACAGCTGACCCCAACTGACCAAAGGGATATTCCATACCATATGATATCATGCTCAGCATATAAAGCTGAGGGAAGTAGAAGGAAAGGTGGGACTTTTGGAGTGATGGCGTTTGTCTTCCCAAGTAACCGTTACATGTGATGGAGCCCTGCTTTCCTGGAGATGGCTGAACACCTGCCTGCCGATGGGAAGCAGTGAATGAATTCCTTTTTTTTCTTTGCTTGCATGTGTGGCTTTTGCTTTACCTATTAAACTGTCTTTATCTCAACCAATGAGTTTTCTCACTTTTACCCTTCTGATTTTTTTTACCCTTGACTTTTGTAGTTTGCTGTGCTCTGTAGTGATTAGTCATGTTTTGCCTGGGAGATTTGTTATATAAAACACTGGCCTTGAACTTAATCTTGTATTTGGGCACTGTACTGAAGCCATTACTGTACTTCAGGTACCATCTCGTGGAGACAATTAACAATTATACTTCTTTCTCTGAAAGGTTTTTTGTGGAGGAAATACAGAGTGGCACCTTCACCACCTTCTTCTGTGATGTTTTCTCCCTTGTTACAATAACTTCTCGGTATCTTGAACATCTTTGGGTAGTTAAAATACTTCTATTGGTATTTCTTAAGAATATTGCTTTGGTTTAGTCTAAGGTTAACAAGCAATTTACAAATATGACCCAGGCTCCACAACAGTATGGTCATGGGTGGCATGGCATGTGGGAGAATCTGGGCGGGTATCTAGAAAAGGTTTCACCTCCAACGGTCTGGGACTTCACTCCCAAACAACTGCAGGATCCTAATGAAGTGATAGCATTCTTGAAAAAAAAGTGCCGTGGCTATTCCAAAGAGGCACAGCTTATCACACTGTGCTGGGCCCTGGCCAGCATCTACCAAACATTGCTCGATATTATGCAGCATCAAGGAGAAGAGAGGATCTCTGGATCTGAAAACGTACCAACAGACACTATGGCTAAACCAGACACTATATCAGTTGCCCCTATAACTAAAAAGAAACAATGGAAGTGGAATTCAACTCATTTAGTAAGGGAGGAAGAAGCTTCTCCTAAGAGGGAGCAGGAGAAAGAATCAGAAGAGGCAGCCTGTTCTGCAGCAGAGTAGTCACAAGAACAGGAAGGGGAAGGGACTGAAATCATGAATGAGACAGAAACCACCCTATCCCTAAGTGAGCTGCAAGATATGCAAAAAGATTTTAGCTGTCAACCAGGTGAGCTAATTCTCAACTGGTTACTCCAATGCTGGGATATTGGGGCCAATGGTCAGGAATTATTGCGTAAAGAGGCCTGGCATCTGGGATCTCTTGCTGAGGATAAGGCCATTGACAAAGGGATTGGTAAAAAGGCAGGAGTCCTCAGTCTTTGGTGGTGACTCCTGTCAAGTATGAAGGATGGGTATCCCTTCAAAGAAGAACTTGCAAATTCCTGAAGCAAATGGACCACCATTGAGGGAGATATCAAGTATCTGAGGGAATTAGCTGTGATGGAGGTGATCTATAACAACCTGGATGACAACCAGGTATCCAAAGACCCCATACTAGCTGCTATGAAGAAAATTAACTCTATCAATCACAGCCAAAACCAGCACACTGGGAAAGCAGGTTAGTACAAGACCTTTGTCGAGCTTGCTCTCATTTCCTAGGCAGGAGTCTGAGAAATGCCAGTATCCTCTTGGGGTGATATGGACAAAATTGAAGTTTCACTGAAAGTTCAAGATAGGAGGAAATACTTAAAAAATAATAAAATTTCCCCTAATAGACAAGCAGATCTGGACATTTGTTGCTACATGAACGCACAGCGCACAGGATCCCTTTTGCCATCTTTTGATAGGATGCAGAGTGAATGAACCCTTCAGACAGAGATGACCACTGGGTGGGTGGAACCACCCCTTCCCACTCATGTGGAAGAGTAGAACCAATGATATTGCTAAACTCACACTGTGTATATATGAAAACAAGGTGCAACCTGACCTACTTCCCAGCACATCAAGTTTGAAATCTATTGTTCTCCCTACAACCTCAGTTTAAACCTACATGCTATTCAATCTGATTGCCTTATTGACAGCATTGTGTTAGAATGTATGGGACGACTCCCAGGAAAATACCAGGTGAGCTGGGAGGTTTCTTTCTTTTGTTTTTGTTTTTAATTATTATTTATTTATCTAGTTTGCATTTGCTATGTTATATTACACTGTCTTTCTTGCACTGAATGGAGACCTGTGTTATTTCTCTCCCATTTTATCTCAGCTTCATTCAATATTTGTGTTTTATAGGGTGGGAACAAGTTCAGATGCTGAGTACTGAATGTGCATATCTTTTCTTTGGAGCTACCATTTCAGTTGCTCACAAATACTTTGGTGAGGTACCAAGAATCTGGTGCCAAAAAGTTAAATCTCTTCGCTTTGGAATTCATCAGTAAGTAGATAAAGCACAGATTTCTATTTTTAAACAAGATATCCTTGCTACTTCCTTCATGATTCAGATAGCATCGAGGGTAGTAAATTGGTTCAAAACCTTATATTGCCACTGTGCAGTCTTGTTTTCAAAACCCAACAGTCTTTTTGATCCTCCTTGTGAAGAATGGGAGTGAAAATGATGTAGGAAAAATAAGGGTTAAGGCTGCACAAAGTATATGCCACCTCAAGTATCCTTGACAGTATGTTCTGAAACTATAGCAATCAGGATAGGGTCTCTCAGTGGACCAAGGATTTAGAACAATAGGACCCTTCAAAGTATTCTGTCCCTATTGTAAGTGTATATAAAGTATATCTAGCCTTGGGAGAGTATCAAGAAATAACGTATCCTCAACTAACCTGTGTTGATTTTAATACTAAAATGTACACCCCTTTGTGAATAATGAACATGCTAATTAGAAGACCTCCCCAAATATTTGAAACATGAAGTAAAATGCATATGTATGTGAAGGCAGGTGAAAGGTGGTTAAGGAAGTTTAAGAACACCAATCAGCTACATCTTGTTATTATAAAAAAGGCACGCTTGATGTACTCGGTGTTAGATGCCTGGCACTGTATTCTGGCCAGAACTGAAATAAACAAATATCTCAACCCTGTGTGTGATTGGGTCTTTGCACACCAGGTGAAGAACCCAGATTTGGGACAACAAAAAGGCTTCTATTCTTCAAGGCTTAAATACTTTCTTTGCTCTCATGGCTGAAGAAATTAATGGTAACATCCCAAACAATGAGTTTCCTATTCTGGAAGAATGCAATATTTAGACAAGATTCATTGTTGCATCTGAGCAGATAAGGCAGCATCAAAATTAAGGAAATTAATGAAAGCCCTAGGCTTGGAAAAATGGTATCTCTGACTTTGCAATAAAGTAGTAAAAGTCAAGAAGGCTCTCTTTCCTCAGAAAGTTTCCTGAAGATGGGCATAGGACCAGAGGACTGGAAGAGAGAGAATTATAATGAACAATATTTATGGGGAGCAGTTCCTTGTTATATAGGACTAAGATGGAGCAGGGAAATGAAGGTGTTTTGAATGATCATGTTGATAAGGAACATGCTTCAGAAAAGCATCCACTTGCTTAAATTCAAGATCCAAAGATTTTGTTCATCTTTCTTTACCTGCTCTATTATGGGGAACAACCTCAGCTGAATATTTGCACTTGGGTATTTGTATATTGTCTTCTGTTGCAATAGCTGGGTACATTTTGCATGACATTTAGGTGAAAATTTGATCCCCTGATACTGTTAGACAATATGGCACCTTTGATAACTGTAGGGTTCTGGCAACATTCTCCTATTCCAAAACATGTTTAAAGAGGTGCATTTAGTGCTGTTAAGCACCCTAAGGCAGCCCTGTGAGTTTGCAGAGTAAATGCAGTTGGTGTGTGTGACTGTTCACTCAACTCTTCCTCAGGTTTTGGCCTAACACACAACCCATGCTAAAGCCTGATGTATACTGGGAGTAGTGTCATTAGGTTAAAGCAAGAAAAACACTTTGGCAGGATACAATGAAGAGGAAGAGATAAGGGTCATTCTGTACCCATTATCACTTCTAGCTTGCTGTATCCTGCAGCCACCATCTCCTGCATCTTTACATAGTAACTGACTGGCAGTTCCTTCAGAATCCACTAACTAACGGAAATGTGTATTGGGTGTTTCCCAGGTGGTATTCCCAGGTGTGCAAAGCATTTGACACTGTTCCACATGACATCCTTGTCTCTAAATTGGAGAGACATGGATTCGATGGATGGACCACGCGGTGGATAAGGAATTGCCTGGATGGTCGCACTCAAAGAGTTGTGGTCAACGGCTCAATGTCCAAGTGGAGAACGGTGATGAGTGGTGTTCCTCAGGGGTCAGTACTGGGACCGGCACTTGTTCAACATCTTTGTCGGCGACATGGACAGTGGGATCGAGTGCACCCTCAGCAAGTTTGCCGACGACACCAAGCTGTGTGGTGGGGTCGACACGCTGGAGGGAAGGGATGCCATCCAGAGGGACCTTGACAGGCTGGAGAGGTGGGCCCGTGCGAACTGCATGAAGTTCAACAAGGCCAAGTGCAAAGTCCTGCACGTGGGTCGGCGCAATCCCAAGCACGACTATAGGCTGAGCGAGGAATGGATTGAAAGCAGCCCTGAGGAGAAGGACTTGGGGGTGTTGATTGATGAGAAGCTCAACGTGAGCCGACAGTGTGTGCTTGCAGCCCCGAAAGCCAACCGTGTCCTGGGCTGCATCAAAAACAGAAGAGTGACCAGCAGGTCGAGGGAGGTGATCCTGCCCCTCTACTCCGCTCTCATGAGACCCCACCTGGAGTACTGCATCCAGCTCTGGGGGCCCCAGTACAGGAGAGACAATGGAGCTGTTGGAGAGAGTCCAGAGGAGGGCCACGAAGCTGATCAGAGGGCTGGAGCACCTCTGCTATGAGGACAGGCTGAGAGAGGTGGGATTGTTCAGCCTGGAGAAGAGAAGGCTCAGGGGAGACCTAATTGCGGCTCACCAGTACCTGAAGGGGGCCTCCAGGAAAGATGGGGAGGGACTGTTTATGAGGGAGTGTAGTGACAGGACAAGGGGTAATGGGTTTAAGCTGAAGGAGGGTCGAGGCCTGCTACACTCCAACTGAAAAAAGAGATATTGGCAGCATATCATAGAATCATAGAATGGTTTGGATTGCCCAAAGCCTCATCCAACCTGGCCTTAAACACTTCCAGGGATTGGGCCTCCACAACCTCTCTGGGCAACGTGTTCCAGTGCCTCACCACCCTCACAGTAAAGAATTTCTTTCGAACATCTAATCTAAATGACCTGGTTCTGGCTAGGATAGAGTTAATTTTCACAGGGAGCCAGGACAGGTGAGCCAAGCTGGCCAGGGGGCTATTCCATACCATGTGACATCATGCTCACCATAAAAGGGAGGTAGTCTGGGAGGTGTTGGTTGTTGGATTGCTTCCTGTTATCACCCATTGTGAATATTCCCTTATTAGTACTGTTGTTGATTGTTTCCCTCTCCCTTGCTGTCCCAGTAAACTGTCCAACCCAGGAGGCTTTGCCTTTGTCTTTCCTATTCTCTTCCCCATCCTGCCGGGGGAGGGGTGAGCAAGGGGCTGTGTGGCGCTTAGTTGCCAGCTGGGGCTAAACCACGTCAACTTGCCATATAGCAGGGCATTGGGGGTCCTTTGGCACTGACAGTATTATTTTTCTGGGTGTAGCAGGGTGGATACGTGGCCCAGTAACACTAGGAAAATGCACTGAGCTAAGATGTCTTGAAATGTTTAAGGCCACTGTGGGTGGAAATGCTAATTTCTCCTGTCTGTTAGATATCTGAGTTAAACCAGGCAACAACTTCTGCGAGAACTCTTTAGGCTTTAGAAACAACAGCAGCTAGTAGTACAGAGGAAAAACTCTTCTTGAACCCATTAGCATTCACTGCCCTCTTCCAATGAAATGGGAATTCTTTTATTGAAAGGCAGGTACTGACAAGCCTGTAGAGTGAAGCCTCCATCTCTCCTAGCACTGATGATAAAGCATTGAATGGTTTTATATTTTCACCTTTTCCTTCAGACCTTCTGTGCTGCAAAGGTGGGGAGGTGTGACCTTTTCCTTCACACAGTTCATTGAATTCCACACTTGATAATGCAGGTCTTTGCCCAAATTAAACTTTAATTGTGATGAAGGTGGAAGCACCATTAAGTTGAGTGGAGGTTCTGCTGAATGTTCAATGAGATCTTCTGGGAGTTAATTACACTGCAGGTTTCTTGTATTCACAGCTCATTAAATTCCATCCCCCTCCCTGCTCTGCTATTTCCAGCTAAAGGCAGTTCCTTGTCCCCAAGCAGCTGCTATCTTTCCGAGATAATAACTACAGCTTGCCTGCTCCTTTTGCTTTTTTTTATAGCAAAGACCTCTCTTGCTGATAGCAGCTTGATTTGCATGCTACCAGAAAAGCTTATCAGCACTGTCATGGAGGACAGTAAAACAAACAAACAGGTCAATTAGTCATGTACAGCTCTTTTTGATTCCTGTGTTTAGTTATTAACATAAGGAAACAGAAACCAGCTTCAAACTTTGTACTTTTAAGAGGCAAAATTAACACTCTATTAGTAGTTTGAGGTTTTGGGCCCCTCACTACAAGAAAGACATTGAGGTGCTGGAGTGCATCCAAAGAGCAAAAAATCTGATGAAGGGTCTAGAGAACAGGTCTTATGAGGAGCAGCTGAGGGAACTGGGATTGTTTAGCCTGGAGAAGAGGAGGCTCAGGGGAGACCTTATCGCTCTCTACAACTACCTGAAAGGAGGTTGTAGCCAGGTGGGTGTTGGTCTCTTCTCCCAAGTAACAAGTGATAGGACAAGAGGAAACAGCCTCCAGTTGCTCCAGGGGAGGTTTAGATTGGATATTAGGAAAAATTTCTTCACCAAAAGAGTGGTCAAGCATTGGAACAGGCTTCCCAGGGAAGTGGTTGAGTCACCATCCCTGGAGGTATTAAAAAGACATGTAGAGGTGATGCTTAGGGACATGGTTTAGTGGTTGGAGTTGGCAGTGCTAGGTTAATGGTTGCACTTGATGATCTTAAAGGTCTTTTCCAACCAAAACGATTCTATGATTCTAAATGTCCAGGGATGGAGAATGGAGATCCCATGATGTCTATGGGCAGTCTGTCCCAGTGCTTAACCACTGTCATGGTGAAGAACTTTTTCCTTACGGCCAGTTGGAATTTCCCTCACTGCAGCCTGTGATCGTTATCCGTTGTCCTTTGATTGTACACCTCCAAGAAGAGGCTATATCTGTCTTCTCTATAACCCGCTGTTGCGTTAAAGGGTAAAGAAGTTCGGCAGAAAATAAACCCCCTTGCGTTCCAGCTTGTCCTCAGATATCAGAGGGGCTGGGGGCGGCTGGGCTTAGATTCTGAGCGATACCTAATTTGGCACTATAGGTCCAGTCGCGTTCAATATATTGAACTATCACGATTATGGATGCATCAATAGTGCGAAGCACCTTCAGTCTAGTCGCGTTCAATGGACTAGCACGGCCATACTTAAGGAGTTTGGTCGCGTCCAATGAGAACTCTCACGGCTAGATTAATGAATGGTGCAGTTTATCGAAGCGATTACAGAAGTACAGGTTCTTTTGGATTGCTGGTGATAAATACACTGTCTGCAAAGCACGTGCAAGTACCAAGAATATGAATAATATAGCCGACTGCAAATATATTACATTATGAAACAATTCTATAGAGATTTTCTAAGTTTCCCGGGGAAGCACTCGGTATAGCCGAGTATTCTAATCTCACCCAATAGGTGTCCCTATGGAGGGGAAGAGAGGTTCAGCCCGTTGACTGATCCCAGAAGTCAGCGATGTCCTCCTGACTTGTCTGCGATGGTATCTTCCCTAACATCCCCCTCTCTTAAGCCATTTTTATACTATTTTCTTACTTTCAGGTGGAGCTTGAGTGACTCTAGTCATACATACCTTTGTTATGATTGATGTAAAACCTTCTCGCTTTGCTTTTAAAGTTATAGACTTAAAGAAATTCAGAGGGGTGGTCGCACCTTGGAGGTTCAGTGAGGGGTGGTCGCCCCTTGGAGGTGGGTAGCCTTTGGGATGGAGGTGTGTTTTGGTATTATAATGAGATTATAACGAGCAAGGTTCAACCAAAGGACATGATTTCGACAGAAAATGGAATACTGTTTGCTCAGGGTAACAACTATGCAGTTTTATCAGTTCCACGGTACCATTGGTACCACCAAGTTCCCATCCCTGTGGTGTTATCACAGAGCCTGGCTGTGGTGTCTCCACTCCGCTCCACCCTCCGTGCTGTTTTTCTCAGAGTCAGCACGCCAAGCTCCCCTGGTGCTTGCCAACATCTAAGGTTGCAGGTCATGTTGCTTATGGAACAGATTCTTTGCATATTCACCCTGGAAGTCTCCTCAACACTGTTTTGGTCTCAATAAGCCACCTCCAGTAATTACTCCACAACAGTATGTTCTGAAACTATAGTAACCAGGACAGGATCTCTCAGTGGACTAAGGTTACATAATTCAGTGTTCATAGAACTAGTTCATAGTTCAATGTTTGAAACCTAAAGTAAAATGCATATGTATGATGAGGGTGGGTGAAAGGTGGATAAGGAAGTTTAAGAACACCAATCATCAGGTGCATGTTGTTACTATCAAAAAGGAACGCTTGATGTACTCACTGTGCCAGCTGGTATTAGATGCCTGGCACCCTACTCTGCAGACAAGAAATAAAGGCAAATATCTCCAGTCAGTGTGTTGATTGTCTCTTTGCGCACTGGGTGAAGAACCCAGATTTTGGGACAACATTATTACAGAGCTTGAATAGACCAACATAGCAAGCACTGGGGCACTGACTGATACAAGTTTTTGCCTCTATGTCTGCAAGAAAAACAGCAGAAAGACCGGGTAGCTCAGAGAGAGGGTAATAATAGAAGCCCAAATCCAGAAGCATCCTTCTTGTGCTCAGAGAATCAGGATCTTGTTATCTGAGAGCAGCAAAGGCTGGCTGTTCAACAACAGCAAGTGAGCCAGGAGCCAAGGGTGACAGCAAAACATGCAGGGGGGCAGTGACCTCACTGACAGGGCCCAGTCCCATAGTACCCAAACAAGGAGAGCAGAGCAGGTCTGGTGACAGTGACTAGGGTCAGCCACAGTCCAGTGAAGGCCAGGCAAAGTCATAGTGACAAGGCAGGTCCAAGGCCAGGCCAGGAAGTCAGTTCACAGGTCAGGGTCTATGTTAGGAATTGCCAAATCCAGTAGCCCGATAGAGGCAAGGCTGCTGCTAGCTCCATCTTCCCAGGTCTAGCCAGTAGTGAAGCTGAGCATATATTCCCAATAGGCACACGTACATACTATATACATATATATATGTGTGTGTGTGTATGTGTATGTAGGTAGGTACACGGCCGGCCAAACACATCGACACAGACAGAAAACACAGCACCCACACAAACACAAACAGCACAAACGGCCTGATCCTGTTCTCCTCTCTAGTTCATCAGGATGAAAATCCATTAGTGTAAAATATACACATATATACACATATATACACATATATACTATGGATCTCTCCAGTCACTGGCCCCTAGATCCCTTGGTCTCCCAAGTTGCTGGCATCTGGACATATGAGCCCCCAAGGCCAGCCACCTCACTCCAGTTGTTGGTACTCAGACTGCCTCTCTCTCTTCCCCCTTCCCCCCGCCCCAGATTCCTCCAGTAACTGGGTTTAGACACAGGCTTGCTAACCTAGTGAGGAGAGCTTTAAATTAGGTATTTCAGGGGGTTAGAGATCACAGCCTGTACTTAAGTGAGGAAATGGAAGATGGGATGGAAAGTATATGGAGCAGGGTGATGTGAGCAAGGGAGCCCTCAGGAAGGATAAAACAGGGTGACTGGGGAGTAACTCCCAGTGCCTGCACACAAATTTGGGCAGCCTAGGCAGTAAACAGGAGGAGAGAGTGGTTGCAGAACTATGACATCACTGGAGTTAGCAAGCCAGATTGCAAGAGCTTACTGCTGATTCATATTCAACTTGTTGTCCACCAGGACCTGAGGTCCTTTTCTGCAGAACTACAGGGTCAGAGTACCCAGCCTGTACCAACACATGTGGTTGTTTCTTCCCACGTGGAGGGCTGAACTTAGCTGAACTTCATAGGAATCCTTTAGCCCGTTCCTCCAGTTTGAAAGGTAACCCTGCCCTCCTGCATCTCTATTGCTCCCCCAATTTTGTCTCATCTGCAGATCTGCTGAGGATGGAGAATGCTGGCACCGATCCTACTCTCTCTTGCAAATATACCAAATATTTAATCCCTTATTGATATCTTCTTGCAATATCTGGATCCCCAGATCTGCTGCCTATGATCACTGTCCCCCTCTGCAGAGAAAAACAACTGAGGAAATAGTTGATACACATAGCAATCTACTGTCCACAGAAACAACATCTTTCTCTAAGCCTCTGGGGATATTTGGGACACGGACACACACCCTGGGCCCCCAAATGCAGCTTGCTGTAGAAATGACTATTCTGTGCTGGTGCAGTGGCAAAGACTGATGAGTCTGGTGCCTGACTTTGTATATGTGCTGAAGGCACACAGTGTCCATTCAGAAGGCAGTCAGTTAAACAGCAGGCAGCTTTGCTGTGACTTGCTGTTAAAGGATAGGCAAGGAAAGGCCACCTGCACACCACTGTTAAAGACTACACTGAGAGCAATGGGTGGTGGGACCTTCAAACATTGGGATACACATTTAGCAAAGGCCACCTGGTTAGTCAAAGCTAGAGGATTTATCAATCAAGCAGGCCCTGCCCAATCAAAACTTTTGATGATCTCTCCCTGTCCTTATCTTGACCCACAAACCTTTCATTATATTTTTTCTCCCCTGTTCAGTTGAGGACGGGGAGTGATAGAGCAGCTTTGGTGGGCACCTGGCCTCCAGCCAGGGTCAGCCACCACAAACATGGAACAGAATTAGGGTACGAAAATATTTTCATCATTCTCTGATTCAAATATGATTATTCTCGACCTTCTTTGCATCCTTGGAAACTAGTGAATCAGCTTGTTTAATATCAAATCTGACCAAATTCTACTCAGAATTAATAACTGACTGCCTTTTGGAAGTTTGCCTTCTGCATCTGATTGACTCCCTCTGCAAAAATATTTTCAGACTCGCTATTGATGGCAAGTGGATTGAATTATAAATCAAGGCCATGATCCTGGGCTGGAAGTAATTTAATAAAAGAGACAAAATGTTCAATAAAGGTGACTTTTGATGAGTGCAGATATTGATTTGGGAATTTACTCTGGTGATATTTGTGATTACTTTTAACTGAAATATTTCCTGCATCTCAGCGACTTGTTATCCTGGTGCTTCCTTGTGGTTCGATGTGCCTTTGAATTTCCACATCTAGACATTTCCCCAACAGTATGGGGAAGGGACTGCCAGTTATTCTTGCTGTCTGGAGCTGTCTCATCTTGTGACAGTCTCATCTTTGAACACTGCATGAGCTGCCACAGGATGAGAGATCAGAAAGCCTCAGAAACTAAGCAGAGCTCTGGGAAGAACCAGATCGGCTCCTGTGAAAGTCAGTGGCAAAAATCCTGCTCATCAATGTCCAGTCTATAGCAGATGATGCTGATTTATCAGTTGCATGCAGGAACATTCATCACATAATTGGCTGGATATATATTAATGATACAGTTGATTGCAAGATATGAGTAACCCTGCCATGGCAAAAGCAATAAAAATAAAAATAAAGCAAAAGCAAAGATCACACACGGAAGCAAAGGAAAAAACCAAAAGATTTATTCTCTACTTCCCATCAGCAGATGATGTCCGGCCACTTCCCGGGAAGCAGGGCTTCAGTACATGTCGCGGTTGCTCTGGAAGACAAAACGTAAATAACAAATGCCCCCCTTCCTCCTCCTTTCTTTTCACTTTTATTGCTGAGCAGATGTCATATGGTATGGAATATCCTTTTGGGCAGTTTGGGTCAGCTGTCCTAGCTGTGTCCCCTCCCAAGATCTTGCCCACCCCCAGCCTGCTGCTGAGGGGGAGAAATGTTGGAGTGACAGCCTTGATGTGTGCTGGCACTGCTCAGTAGTAGCCAACACACTGGTGTGTTATCAACACCTTGCTAGCTACCAATACACAGCACAGCACCATGAGGGCTGCTATGGGGAAAATTAACTCCATCTCAGCCAGACCCAATACAACTTAATTACTTCATAAAGTCACAAGTGGTTAACTTGCTTACCTGTGAATATCTTGGCAGGTGCGCAGTTGCTAGATCCTGCGCACAGATCCTGATAGATGCTTTGTGTGGCAATAATGATCAATTTTGGTGATTTGCAAAATATTTCCTATATACACACAAATTAAAGCTGCTCAGGTGTGTGAGTTTAGCAGGGCCATGTTGAGAACTCCCAGTCCCAAATCACCCCACGGTAATAAAAGATGTACAATTTTTCCACAGTGGTGGAACCAGTAGGAGAGATGTCCTTCAGCTACTTCACTCTGGCAGGTAGATGTTCTTTCACCTGTTTCTTCACCTGAGCTCATCCACTGACAGAGACAATCCCCTGTCCCTGGTTTTCACCTGAGAAGAGTTCAGTGCAAGCTCATGTCACTTCCTTTGTCCTAGGGTGACTCCAATGCCATTATCTGTGACAGTGGCTGCTTTTGCCCTTGAAGGACTTCCCAGCAGGTAGGTTCAGAGTGTGCAAAGCAGCTGGGATTGAATAATCTGGCATCCATTCTCTTCCTCCAAACAAAAATGTTTTCTGCCTGTCCTTCAGGAAAATACACAGAGAAAAGCTCTCTTATTCTTGCATCCTTGGAGTTCTGCAAAACCATGGCATCAATTTCAGACTGTGAAATTCAGTAAGACTTTCAGTGCATGTTGAGTTGTTGGTAATCTTGGGTTCCAGTCCATGATATAGCACCTGGTCTGTGTGGCCATAGACCTTATGATCCCAGGCTTGGCCACAACCAAGCCTCGGGAAAGGAACTCTAGTGGTTGGTTTACAGAGATGTCTTCCAATTAGTCCAATTGTGTGAATCTATGATGATTTCTCTCCAACAGTAGTGTATCTCCCATGTAACAAGATTGCATGTACCCATTTTCACAACATGGAGTAACACCTTATAGGACAGGATAGGATGCAGAAGCAATGATTGCAGAGGGCCTTGATGGAGGTGTGGTGGAGAAAGGAAGACCAAACTAGCTGAGAGAAGACCAACTGTTGAATTTGGGTTAGTAATACTGAAAATAAAATAATCTGGCTAAGGTTGCTCAATGAGAAGTACTTCCTGAGCTAATGAATACGGGTGCAAAAGGGTTTTGAGTTGTATTTTTAGGAAACTGAGAAGAAAAACTTCAGATATACGTGACATATTATTTGCACTCATATGTTGCAAAGTAGCACTGGAGCCCTTCCTTTGCTCCCCAGTGAGTGCTTTCCTTTCCAACAGAGAGGACAACTGCACTGTAGAGAATGAGCAGTTCTGGCCTTCACAGCACTCAAGAAGCCTTCCTACTGATCCTGGCATTGTTGTTTTCACTAGGAGCACAACACACAATTACAGGGATTAATTTAGAGATATTAGGCCTATATTGAACAAATACTTTTTGGACAGAAATGGCTATTGGCTTTATCCTTAAATGCTATTTTCCCAAAACTGATTGTTTTGCATTTCTTGCTAGGAACAGATCCTCATTTTGGTACTGTTTTGGATTTGCATGCAAAGGTTTTGGTAGAGAGGAGGCTACAGGGGTGGCTTCTGCGAGAAGCTGCTAGAAGCTTCCACTATGTCCGACAGAGCCGATGCCAGCCGGCTCCAAGATGGACCCACCACAGGCCAAGGCCAAGCCAATCAGTGATGGCGGTAGCACCTCTGTGATAACATATTTAAGAAGGAAAAAAACCCCACAACCTAGTGGCATTTTTTTGCAGCCAGAGAGAGGAGTGAGAAGATGTAAGAACATCTGCAGACACCAAGGTCAGTGCAGAAGGAGGGGGAGGAGGGGCTCCAGGTGCTGGAGCAGAGATCCCCCTGCAGCCCATGGTGAAGACCATGATGAAGCAGGCTGTCCCCCTGCAGCCCATGGAGGAAGGATGAGGGGGTGTAGAGATTCCACCTGCAGCCCATGGAGGACCCCACACCAGAGCAGGTGGAGACACCTGAAGGAGGCTGTGACCCCGTGGGAAGCCCGTGCTGGAGCAAGCTCCTGGCAGGACCTGTGGATCCGTGGAGAGAGGACCCCACGCCAGAGCAGGTTTGCTGGCAGGACTTGTGACCCCGTGGGGGACCCACGCTGGAGCAGTCTATTCCTGAAGGTCTGCACCCCATGGGAGAGACCCACACTGGAGCAGTTCATGAAGGACTGTAGCCCGTGGGAAGGATTCACGTTGGAGAAGTTCGTGGAGGACCGTCTCCCATGAGAGGGACCCCATGCTGGAGCAGGGGAAGAGTGTGATATAAATTAAATGAATTTTTTCTAAGTTGAGTCTGTTTTGCCCGTGATGGTAATTGGTGAATGATCTCTTCCTGTCCTTATGTTGACCCATGAGCCCCATGAGCCTTTCATTATATTTTCTCTTCCCTGTCCAGTTGAGAAGGGGGAATGATAGAATGGCTTTGGTGAGCACCTGGCCTCTAGTCAGGGTCAACCCACCACAGGTACCCTTTCAATACTCCTTAGTTGGACAAGCAAACGTCAGGTTAAGTTTTGGTTAGGGTTTCAAACCAGTAGTAATACAAAGGGATGTCATCAGAATGGATGAGTTTACCTGAAATTAGAATCTGATTCTCACACAGTTAAAAATCACCAAATAAGAGTGAATCCAAGCTGGACTGTGGTTATAATCTTGTGGTGGGTTGACCCTGCCTGGGGGCCGGGTGCCCACCAGAGCCGCTCTATCACTCCCCTCCTTCTCTAGACAGGGGAGAAAAAGTATAACGAAAAACTCATGGGTCAAGATAAGGACAGGGAGAGATCATTCACCAATTATCGTCACGAGCAAAACAGACTGAACTGAGAGAGGGAATTCATCTAATTTATTACCAAGCAAAACAGAGTAGAGGAATGAGAAATAAAACCAAATCTCAAAACACTTTCCCCCACCCCTCCCATCTTCCTGGGCTCAACTTCACTCCCGGCTTCAACCTCCGCCCTCCCTCAGCGGCACAGGGGGACGGGGAATGGGGGTTACAGTCAGTTCGTCACATGTTGTTTCTGCCGCTTCTTCATCCTCAGGGGGAGGACTCCTCTCATTGTTCCCCTGCTCCAGCATGGAGTCCCTCTCATGGGAGACAGTCCTCCATGAACTTCTCCAATGTTAGTCTCTCTCCCATGGGCTACAGTCCTTCATGAACTGCTCCAGTGTGGGTCTCTTCCATGGGGTGCAGACCTTCAGGAGCAAACTGCTCCAGCGTGGGGTCCCCCACGGGGTCACAAGTCCTGCCAGCAAACCTGCTCTGGCGTGGGCTCCTCTCTCCACGGATCCACAGGTCCTGCCAGGAGCTTGCTCCAGCGAGGGCTTCCCATGGGGCCACAGCCTCCTTCAGGTGCCTCCACCTGCTCCAGAGTGGGGTCCTCCACGGGCTGCAGGTGGAATCGCTACACCCCGTCACCCTTCCTCCATGGGCTGCAGGGGGACAGCCTGCCTCACCATGGTCTTCACCACAGGCTGCAGGGGGATCTCTGCTCCGGCGCCTGGAGCACCTCCTCCCCCTCCTTCTGCACTGACCTTGGTGTCTGCAGAGTTTCTTACATCTTCTCACTCCTCTCTCCACCTGCAAAAGCTCTCTCTCTCACTGTTTTTTTTTTCCTTCTTAAATATGTTATCACAGAGGCGCTGATATTGGCTCGGCCTTGGCTAGCAGTGGGTCTGTCTTGGAGCCGACTGGCATTGGCTCTATCAGACACAGGGGAAGCTTCTAGCAACTTCTCACAGAAGCCACCCCTGTAGCCCCCCCGCTACCAAAACCTTGCCACGCAAACCCAGCACAACTCTGTAGCTGTCACCTTGGTGACTCTCTCCAACAGAATGGCCAATTATTCAATGAGTATTGAGGCTGAATCCCTTTCTGGCCTCTGGAGAGAGTAATCCTATCAGGTCAGAAGAATGTGCAGGATTTAATATCCTGCTTGACGACGTGGGTGGTGCTACTATTTATCACAAGTTCTGGTTCACACTCTTCTCTCTCTTTTTCGGGCCTTGTGGTGACACTAAACTGGTAAGAAAAGATCTACATGTCAGGAAAGTCATAACCAAATGCAGAGAAAAGGAAAAGTGAAAAGTTCTGGTTTTATCTTTCAAAGGTGAAACAAATACTTTGAGCAAATAACAGGTATTTGTGAAGTTTCAGGTGCCTTGGGATACCTCAAACTGATTTCCAAATAGTATCCTTATGGTTAGTCATCTTCGCAGCATGTTTATACCCTATTCTAATTATGTTGTGCCTTGATGGACGGTTATAGGCTATTCAGGAGGGATAGGCAGGGCAGGCAAGGCAGAGGAGTGGCACTGTATGTAAGGGAGGAGTTGGACTGTATGGCACTTGCAGTTGGTAATGACATGGTTGAGAACCTCTGGCTAAGGATTAAGGGGAAAGCAAATAAAGTAGATGTTATTGTGGGAGTCTACTATTGACCATCCAACCACGATGACAATACCAAGGAATTAAGGGATATCTCTCGATCAGCTGCCCTTGTCCTTATGGGTGATTTTAACTTCCCAGACATCAGCTGGGAACATCATACAGCAGACACAAACAGGTCCAGGAAATTCCTGAAGCATGTTGAAGATAACTTCTTGGTGCAGGTATTAAAGGGAGCCAACTAGGACAGGGGACCTCCAAGATTTGTTGTTTGTAAACAAGAGAGGGACACACAGACAAATTGGCGATTGGTGGCTGCCTTGGTCACAGTGACCTCAAAGTAGAGTTTCAAATCATTTGGAATAGGAGAAAAACTTTAACCTTGGATAGGGGGAGAGCAGACTTTGGGTTTCTGGTGGGTTGACCCTGGCTGAGGGCCAGGTGCCCACCAGAGCCGCTCTATCACTCCCCTCGTTCACTAGACAGGGGAGAAAAGGTATAACAAAAAGCTTATGAGTGGAGATAAGGACAGAGAGAGATCATTCACTAATTATTGTCACGAGCAAAACAGACTGAACTGAGAGAGGGAATTCATCTAATTTATTACCAAGCAAAACAGAGTAGAGGAATGAGAAATAAAACCAAATCTCAAAACACTTTCCCCCACCCCTCCCATCTTCCTGGGCTCAACTTCACTCCCAGTTTCAACCTCCGCCCTCCCTCAGCGGCACAGGGGGACGGGGAATGGGGGTTACAGTCAGTTCATCACACGTTGTTTCTGCCGCTTCTTCATCCTCAGGGGGAGGACTCCTCTTAATCGTTCCCCTGCTCCAGCATGGAGTCCCTCTCACGGGACACAGTCCTTCACGAACTTCTCCAACGTGAGTCTCTCCCACGGGCTACAGTCCTTCATGAACTGCTCCAACGTGAGTCTTTCCCATGGGTGCAGACCTTCAGGAGCAAACTGCTCCAGCGTGGGGTCCCCCATGGGGTCACAAGTCCTGCCAGCAAACCTGCTCTGGCGTGGGCTCCTCTCTCCATGGGTCCACAGGTCCTGCCAGGAGCTTGCTCCAGCATGGGCTTCCCACAGGCCACAGCCTCCTTCAGGTGCCTCCACCTGCTCTGGCGTGGGGTCCTCCACAGGCTGCAGGTGGAATCTCTACACCCCCTCATCCTTCCTCCATGGGCTGCAGGGGGACAGCCTGCTTCACCATGGTCTTCACCACAGGCTGCAGGGGGATCTCTGCTCCGGTGCCTGGAGCACCTCCTCCCCCTCCTTCTGCACTGACCTTGGTGTCTGCAGATGTTCTTACATCTTCTCACTCCTCTCTCCACCTGCAAAAGCTCTCTCTCTCACTGTTTTTTTTCCCCTTCTTAAATATGTTATCACAGAGGCGCTTATTGGCTCGGCCTTGGCCAGCGGCGGGTCCATCTTGGAGCCGGCTGGCATTGGCTCTATCAGACACAGGGGAAGCTTCTAGCAGCTTCTCACAGAAGCCACCCCCGTAACCAAAACCTTGCCACGCAAACCCAGCACAGGGTTGCTGAAGGAGCTAGTTATTAAGGTCCCCTGGGAATCTGATTTTGAAGATACTGGGATCATAGAATCATTTAGGTTGGAAAAGACCCTTAAGATCACAGAGTCCAACCACAAACCTAACACTGCCAAGTCCACCGCTAAACCATGTCCCTAAGCATCACGTCTACACATCTTTTAAATACCTCCAGGGATCGTGAATCAACCAGTTCCCTGGGCAGACTGTTCCAGTACTTGACAACCCTTTCAGTGAAGAAATATTTCCTAATATCCAATCTAAACCTCCCCTGGCAAAACTTGAGACCATTTCCTCAAATCCTATCACTTGTTACTTGGGAGAAGAGACTAATACCCACCTTGCTACAACCTCCTTTCAGGTAGTTGTAGAGAGCGATAAAGTATCCTCCTTTTCTCCAGACTAAACAGCACCAGTTCCCTCAGCCTTTCCTCATAGGACTTGTTCTCTGTTTTTATGAGCCATCAATTAAGAGCACAAGAGCAAGCAATTCCAAAGTGTCGGAAGTCAAGCAAGTGGGGCAAAAGGCTAGCTTGGTTGAACAGGGATCTTTTTCTAGAGCTTAGGAGGAAAAAGAAAGTGTATGGACATTGGAAGCAAGGACAGGCAACACGGGAAGACTACAGAAATGCTGTTCACTGCTGTAGGGAGAAAATTCATGCAGCCAAAGTTCAATTAGAGTTCAAGCTGGCCAGTACTGTGAAAGACAACAAAAAGGGCTTTTTAAAAATATGTTAACAGCAAAGGGAGGATCAGAGATAACATTGGTCCGTTACTTCATGAGGTCAGTCACCTCACAATTAGGGATGTAGACAAAGCAGAGACATTTAATGCCTTCTTTGCCTCTGTCTTTAACACTGATGATGGGCCCTGGGACCCCTGGAGCCCTGTGTTGGAAGACCTTGACTGGGGGAATGAGAAACTCCCAGCTGACTCTGAAGTTGTTCAAGACTTGCTGCTCCAGCTGAATGCACATAAATCTATGGGACTCAATGGGATTCATCCCAGGATACTGAAAAAGCTGGTCGATGTCATCATGTGACCTCTCTCCATTATTTTTTAATGATCTTGGGAGTCTGGAGAGGTCCTAGTCGACTGGAAGCTGGCAAATGTTGTCCCAGTTTTCAAGAAGGGTAAGAAGTAAGACCCTGGTAATTACAGGCCTGTCAGTCTCACGTCAGTGCCTGGAAAAATTATGGAGAAGGTTATTCTGGGAGTTATTGAAAAACACTTGAGAGACAATGCAGTCATTGGTCATAGCCAGCATGGGTTCACAAGGGGAAAGTTCTCCTTAACCAACTTAATTTCCTTTTATGACAAGGTCACCCATCTAGCTGACCAAGGGAAGCCAGTAGTGATATCCATAAAGTAGAATTTTCCACTTTACAGGGACAGAAATGTGTTTGGGTTAGTGCTTAGACACTGTTTAATTTCGGGTTAAATGCACTACCTTGCTTTGCTGACAACTATATCTTTGAAGAAGAGCCAAAAGACTGATAAAAAGCATGCTTTGCTAAAGAGTATCCTTGAAGGAGAGCTGGAAAACTGATAAAGAGGAAACATCCTGCCCCAGAAGGTGCCGAGAGCTGGGTGATTGCCAGAGAGGCCTGAAGTCAACAAGAATCACCAGTAACCAGGGGATGGGAAAGGTGGCTGGGGGGGGCAGGTTTACCACCACCTACCCAATTAAAGGACTATGCAAGTTACACCCCCCAAACCCTCAAGGAGCATGCCTGCTAATTTAAAGATGCTTGAACAATAGTAGATGATGTGGTAATTAATAACCAATTAGCCTAAATTTAGGCGGGTTTTTCTAACCCTGTAACAAGATAAATATGTGGTAGATTCCGCGTGTAGTGCGCTAACTTTGTGGAATTACCACCTAGCACCCATCTCTGCGCAGACATGAAATAAATAAAATACCTCTGCTCTGTGTGTATATTGGCATACTGCACACCGGCTAAACAATCCCACTTTTGGGACAACAGTAGATGTGGGTGTTTTGGATTTTAGCAAAGCTTTTGATACTGTCTCTCACAGTATCCTTCTGGACAAAATGTCCAGCACACAGCTAGACAAGTCCATATTATGTTGGGTGAGCAATTAGCTGATGGGTCGGGCCCAAAGAGTTATAGTAAATGGGGTTACATCAAGCTGGCGGCCAGTCACCAGTGGGGTTCCACAGGGCTCAATTTTAGGGCCAGTGCTCTGTAATGTTTTTATAAATGACCTGGATGCAGGAGTCGAATGTACTTTAAGTAAGATTGCCGAAGATACTAAATTAAGAGGAGGTAGGGAGTAGAGAGGCCTTACAGAGAAATCTGGATAGACAAGAGAGCTGGGCAATCACCAACCGTATGAAATTTAACAAGAGAAAGTGCCGGACTATGCACATGGGACAGCGTAATTCTGCTTATACATACAAATTGGGGGACAAGAGGCTGGAGAGCAGCCCCGCGGAAAGAGATCTGGAGGTTTGGGATGATAGCAAGTTGAATACGAGTTACACCAATGCACGCAGCATGGGGAATAAACAGGTGACGTGGTTTAGCCCCAGCCGCTCGCTCACCCCTCCCCCGGCGGGATGGGGAGGAGAACGGAAAAACAAGGGCAAAGCCTCGAGGGTTGGGATAAGGGCAGTTTACTGGGACAGCAAGGGAGAGGGAGAACAATCAACAACAGTGCTGATAACAGATAGTAACAATGGTGATAACAGAGAACGATTTTACCGATCCGACGACCGACCGACCGGACGCCCGACCCGTCCCGGAGCCACGCCGACACGCTGAACCCGCCCCTGCCCGACTGGCCCCCTTTTATGGTGAGCATGATGTCACATAGTATGGAATAGCCCCCGGCCAGCTTGGCTCACCTGTCCTGGCTCCTTGTGAAATTAACTCTATCCTTGCCAGAACCAGGACAACAGGAAAAATAAAGATCTGTGTGTGGTCGCAGAACCGTGATCTCATTGCAATTGCAGAGACATGGTGGGATAGCTTGCATGACTGCAATGCTGTCATGGATGGTTACGTAGTTTTTAGGAAAGACAGGCCAACAAGGCGAGGTGGTGGAGTTGCTCTTTATATGAGAGAGAAACTGGAATGTATCCAGCTCTGCCTAGGGGTGGATGAAGAACGAGTTGAGAGCTTATGGGTAAGGATTAAGGGGCAGGCTAATATGGGTGACACTGTTGTGGGTGTTTACTACAGGCCACCTGATCAGGAAGAGGAAGTTGATGAGGCCTTCTACAGACAGCTGGAAGTAGCCTCACAATCACAGCCCCTAGTCCTCATGGGGGACTTGAACCACCCTGATATTTGCTGGAAAAGCAACACAGCCAGGCACGCAGAGGCAGAGTCCAAGAGGTTCCTGCAGAGCACTAATGATAACTTTTTTGACACAGGTGGTGGAGGACCCCATGAGGAGAAGGGTGCTGCTGGACCTTGTACTAACAAGCATAGAAGGACTGGTTGAGGATGTGAAGGTTGGGGGCAGCCTTGTCTGCAGTGACCATGAGATGGTGGAGTTCGGGATCCTGCGTGGAAGGAGCAGGGCAATAAGTAGGATTACAACCCTGGACTTCAGGAGAGCTAACTTTGGCCTCTTCAAAGACCTGCTTGGGAGAATCCCATGGGTTAGGGCTCCAGAAGGTAGGGGGGCCCAAGAGAGCTGGTCAATATTCAAGCACCACTTCCTCTGAGCTCAAGATCAGTGCATCCCGAAGAGTAAGAAATCAAGCAAAGGAAGCAGGAGACCTGCATGGATGAGCAAGGGGCTCCTGGAAAAACTCAAAGGGAAGAAGGAAGTTTACAGAATGTGGAAAAAGGGACTGGCCACTTGGGAGGAATATAGGGATGTAGTCAGAGTGTGTAGGGATGCAACGAGGAAGGCTAAGGCCCACTTGGAATTAAATCTGGCAAGGGATGTCAAGGACAACAAGAAGGGCTTTTTCAAGTAGACCAGCAGCCAAAGGAAGACCAGGGAAAATGTGGGCCCGCCGCTGAATGAGGCGGGTGCCCTGGTGATGGAGGAGGATACAGAGAAGGCAGAGTTACTGAATGCCTTCTTTGCTTCAGTCTTTGCTGCTAAGGTCGGCCCTCAGGAAACCCAGACCTTGGAGGTAGGAGAGTAAGTCTGCAGAAAGGAGGACCTTGCCTTGGTCGAGGAGGAGAACATCTACGCAAACTCGACATCCACATATCTATGGGCCCTGATGGGATGCACCCAGGAGTGCTGAGGGAGCTGGAAGATGTTATTGCTAGGCCACTCTCCATCATCTTTGAAAGGTCATGGAGAACAGGAGAGGTGCCTGAGGACTGGAGGAAAGCCAATGTCACTCCGGTCTTCAGAAAGGGCAAGAAGGAGGACCCAGGGAACTACAGGCCAGTCAGCCTCACCTCCATCCCTGGAAAGGTGATGGAACAGCTCATTCTGGGGGTTATCAATAAACATGCAGAGGAAAAGAAGGTTATCGGGATTGGTCAACATGGATTCACCAATGGGGAAATCCTGCCTGACCAATTTGATAGCCTTCTATGATGGCATGACTGGCTGGCTGGATGAAGGGAGAGCAGTAGATGTTGTCTACCTTGACTTCAGCAAGGCTTTTGACACAATCTCCCATAACATCCTCATAGGCAAGCTTAGGATGTGTGGGTTGGATGAGTGGACAGTGAGGTGGGTAGAGAACTGGCTGAATGGCAGGGCTCAGAGGGTTGTGATAAGTGGCGCAGAGTCTAGTTGGAGGCCTGTGTCTAGTGGTGTGCCCCAAGGGTCAGTACTGGGTCCAGTCTTATTCAACATATTCATCAATGACCTGGACGAGGGGACAGAGCGTACCCTCAGCAAGTTCGCTGATGATACTAAGCTTGGAGGAGTGGCTGACACACCAGAAGGCTGTGTTGCCATTCATTTTATGATTCTGTGATCTTATCAGGTCCCATGTGCTTGTGCACTTTCAAGTTCCTTAGATATTATTGAACTTGATCACTGATTGATTGAACAGTGGGCGGTTCTTCATTCTCCCAGTCCCTCCCTTTGACTTCTGAGGCTTGGGTGGTGTGGCTAGAGCACTTGCTGGTGAAGACTGAGGCAAAAAGGTCATTGAGTACCTCAGCCTTCTCGATATCCCAGGTAACCAGGGCTCCTGTTTCCTTTTGGAGAGGGCCCACATTTTCCCTAGTATTCCCTTTTATCGCTGATGTACCTATTATAGAGGCTTTTCTTGTTGCCATTGATGTCCCTGGCCAGATTTAATTCTATCAATCAGGGCTTTGGCTTTCCTAACCTGATTCCTGGCTGCTCAGACAGTTTCTCTGTATTCCTCCCAGACTACCTGCCCTTGCTTCCACCCTCTGTAGGATTCCTTTTTGCATTTCGGTTTGTCCAGGAGCTCTTTGTTCATCCACAGGGGCCTCTTGGTGTTTTTGCTTGACTTCCTCTTTGTTGGGATGCATCGCTCCTGAGCTTGGAGGAGGTGACCCTTGAATACTAGCCAGCTGTCTTGGGCCCCTCTTCCTTCCAGGGCTTTGTCCCATGATACTCTACCAAGCAGATCCCTGAAGAGGCCAAAGTCTGCTCTCCTGAAGCCCAGGGTAGTGAGCTTGCTGTGCGCCCTCCTTGCTGCCCTGAGGATCCTGAATTCCACCATTTTGTGGTCACTGCAGCCAAGGCTGCCCTTGAGCTTCACATCCCCTACCAGGCCCTCCTTGTTGGTGAGAAGAAGGTCCAGCATGGCACCTCTCCTCGTGGGGTGCTCTATCACTTGGAGGAGAAAGTTGTCATTGACACATTCCAGGAACTTCCTGGATTGCTTCTGCTCAGCTGCATTGTCCCTCCAGCAGATGTCAGGGTGGTTGAAGTCCCCCATAAGGACCAGGGCTTGTGAGCGTGAGGCTGCTCCTATCTGCCTATAGAGGGCCTCATCTGCTTAGTCTCCCTGGTCAGGTGGCCTGTAGCAGACCCCCACTATAATGTCAGCTGCACCCCATGGAACGGACCCACGCTGGAGCAGTTCGTGAAGAACTGTAGCCCATGGGAAGGACCCACATTGGAGAAGTTTGTGGAGGACTGTCTCCTGTGGGTGGGACCCCATGCTGGAGTAGGGGAAGAGTGTGAGGAGGAAGGACTGGCAGAGACAATGTGTGATGAACTGACTGCAACCCCCATTCCCCATTCCTCCTGTGCCATTTGAGGGGAGGTGGAGAATTCGGGAGTAAATTTGAGCCTGGGAAGAAGGGAGGGGTGGGGAGAGGGTGTTTTAATGTTTTATTTTTATTTCTCATTATCCTACTCTGACATTTGATTGGTAATAAATTAAATTAATTTTCCCCGAGTTGAGTCTGTTTTACCCATGATGGTATTTGGTGAGTGATCATGATAGATATTCCTTTAGCACATCCCTTTGTTTTTCTGTAGTCAGTTGTCATCTATCTGTTACTCTCCACATAATTTCTTGTATGTGTTACTCTCTCCTGAGCTCTAGAGGAGGCCCCAGACAATTCTAGCACTGCAGATGTGTGATTTTGGCAGGACTGCTCAGATACTGTTCCTCAGAAATAATCCTGCCTCGATGCAGGGATGAAATGATGCAGCAGATCCTTTCCAATTAGCTGTGAATGCTGAAGGGAAAAGTCCTTCCTCAGTGTTGCCATTGCACTGCTGGACCCTGCTCTGTGGATGGTGGTGGGAAAGCATCCATTGACCAGAATGATACTGAATCAGATGTGAATAATTTAGAGAGCCTTTTGGAAGATGAATAAAATTTCAGATTATTGTTATGCATATTTATTGAATCATAGAATCATAGAATGGTTTGGGTTGGAAGGGACCTTAAAGACCATCTAGTTCCAACCCCCCTGCCTGTCACAGATGAAAGGTGTTAGGATTTAGTCAATTCAGAATTTACTAATACTATAAGGTAAATCAAAGGTTAAGTTTTAGCAGTACTTAATGACTGACTCATTTTAAAGATTTACAAGTAATTCAGTAAATATATTATGATCAAACAGCAAATTAGATACATATTTGAAGATGACAAGATTCACACTAACTTGCTGTAAGGTATCTTAAATCAAAGTGTATAGATAGGTGTATATATATTCTATATATACATAAAACATAAGCCAAACAGAAATATTTTGGGCCCAGTGATATATGCCATCCACACTCATAAAGGCAAATGTGTGTATTTTACATAAGTAGAGAGGTGGATGAAGGAAACTAGTGTATAGTTTAGGATTTCCCTCTTTGAGTTTAAAGTAAAAACTCAGAATGCTTCGGGATCCCTCAATGGGCAATAGTTGAGACTTGAGAAGGCTGGCTTCGCCCAGGCAGCTGATTCTCGCAAAGTTCGTGCTTGAGAGGTGTCTCAGCTTAGGGGGGGAAGGTACTGGTCACAGCCCGCTGCGATCCAGGAGAACTCTAAAGGGTCTCACTTAGAGTCACTATTTATAGGGTCCAAGATAATTGACTTTTGTCAGGTACTTTTCCACTCTGGCCCAACTCGGATGGTGAAATATTCTGGTACTTTCCACCAGTTGCACAGGCTCAGAACTTTTCTGGCATCTCCCCTTTGGGCCACAACTCAGGCACAGGTGCACCAGGTTGTCAGGAGGTGATTATCACTACTGTTCCCAAGTAATGGAGCAACAAGAATGTTATGGTTCGAGAACAGATGTACCAGGTCGTTACCAAGGGAGCAAGAACCAAATGCATTAAGGGGGCGCCTTGACACTCTGGTCTGCTGCTCAGATATGCAACCCAGAGAAGAAGGGGAGAGATTGTGACAAGTACTGAGTGGCTCAAGAGAAGGAGGGGGTTGCACCGCCACACTGCCATAGGCAGGGACACTCTCCACTAGACCACGTTGCCCAAAGCCCCATCCGACCTGGCCTTAAACACTTCCAGGGATGGGGTCTCCACAACCTCTCTGGGCAACCTGTTCCAGTGCCTCACCACTCTCACAGTAAAGAATTTATTCCTAATATCTAATCCAAATCGACCCTCCTTCAGCTTAAACCCATTACCCCTTGTCCTGTCACTACACTCCCTGATAAACAGTCCCTCTCCAGCTTTCCTGGAGGCCCCCTTCAGGTACTGGAAGGCTGCAATTAGATCTCCCCAGAGCTGCCTTTTCTCCAGGCTGAATAATCCCAACTCTCTCAGCCTGTCCTCATAGGTGAGGTGCTTCAGCCCTCTGATCATCTTTGTGGCCCTCCTCTGGACTCTCTCCAACAGCTCCATGTCCTTCTTATGTTGGGCGCCCCAGAACTGAACACAGTACTCCAGGTGGGGTCTCACAAGAGTGGAGTAGAGGGGCAGAATCACCTCCCTCAACAAGTCTTTCTTGTACTGGGGCCCCCAGAGCTGGATGCAGTACTCCAGGTGGGGTCTCACCAGATCGGAGTAGAGGGGCAGAATCACCTCCCTTGACCTGCTGGTCATGTTTCTTTTGATGCAGCCCAGGATATGGTTGGCTTTCGGGGCTGCAAGCACACACTGCCGGCTCATGTTGAGCTTCTCATCAATCAATACCCCCAAGTCCTTCTCCTCAGGGCTGCTCTCAATCCATTCCTCGCCCAGCCTATAGTCGTGCTTGGGATTGCACCAACCCATGTGCAGGACCTTGCACTTGGCCTTGTTGAACTTCATGAGGTTCGCACGGGCCCACCTCTCCAGCCTCTCAAGGTCCCTCTGGATGGCATCCCTTCCCTCCAGGGTGTCGACTGTGCCACACAGCTTGGTGTCATCGGCAACCTTGCTGAGGGTGCACTCGATCCCACTGTCCATGTTGCCGACAAAGATGTTGAACAGTGCTGGTCCCAGGACCGACCCCTGAGGAATGCCACTGGTCACTGTTCTCCACTTGGACATGGAGCCATTGACCACAACTCTTTGAGTGTGACCATCCAGCCAATTCCTTATCCACCGAGTGGTCCATCCATCGAATCCATGTCTCTCCAATTTAGAGACAAGGATATCATGATGGACAGTGTCAAATGCTTTGCACAACTCCAGGTAGATGACATCAGTCACCCTTCCCTTTATTGCTCTTTAGCAGAGTAAATTAGCCTGTGCCGAGCTCTGAGCTGCCATGACAAGGCTACTATCAGCTTCGAAGCAGTTAATTTAGAGCTGACTCAGACTCTCTGCACTGTCCCTCTCTTTCTGTCTAGATATCTTTTGAAAAGACATACTCTCATACTCTCCCTGTCTAGGTTATGATCAAATATATGCTTGAAAGTGCCACAGCATATTAACAAACCTTCAAAGGTATTTAGCTGTGTTCTTTAACAACCATAGTACCCAGAGCCCTGGGATGGTTGCAAACAGCAGGTAACCACGGGCTAAATGTGTGTGGACATTTCTGACAATAATGTGTGCAGAGTGTCACAGCATGTCCAACCTTGCATATCTTTCAGGATTTCCCACATCCTTTAAATCAGGCCAGACATTTGCAGCTTGCAAGTATAGAAAATAATGTGTCAGATGACAAAATAAAAGGATATAATATTGCTGAAGGCAATAATATATATCTTCTGGATTATCTTTTAAACAGATCTGACTTTTAGCTGTATGAACAGCCTATTTCTTTATTTGAGATATGTCAATTCTCAAATTACAGAGCACTATCATTTAAAATACAATTTTGATTAATATAACTCAAAAATTAAACATTGAGTTAGTTCAGTTCCTTCCAAGGAGGAAATTCAAATTCACTGGGGAAGTCACAGACAATGTGTAAACTCTTTTGCAGATGGAAAATGATGAAACATCTCAGAGCATCATTATTCCCCACCACTTCCTGAAATCTGGTCCTAAAATCTCCCCAACTAACAATCCAGTGCCTTTATGATTTACCAAGAGGTCTATGGGTTTCTCAGATCATTCACCTAGCTTTGTGAGGAAGTGAGGGATTACAGGGAACTACATAACCAGATCAGCCAAGGTTCATGTCTTGACTTGACTCTAAGTTGATGGTGATATTTTCCAGATATTTATGGGGAGTTCATCTTGGGAGATGCTCATTTTACAGACACAGGGTGGAATTTCCTGAAGTGGGTATTTTCAGTGCCACATGTATCCTTGCAGAGTAGCAAACACTTCCATCTCACCAGCTTTTTAAAAAATATTTGAAACATGAAGGAATGGCACCATGGTCTTTAGGTGAGAGAGGAGAAGACTGAGATATACCCATTGTCCCCATCCACACTGTATCCCCAGTCACCACTCACACATGCCTCTCATACTAGAAAGATTCCCAAAATGGTGCAAGAAGGAGATGGAAGAGTAGTTCCTTCCTCTCCACACCAGGAAGCTGGGGGAGTCCTTGCTAGTAAGGGATGGACAATGCGTCTGTAGAGTCAAGCCTGAGGTGGAGAAGCCCTGAGCCTCAGCACATTCATTAAGGGAGGTCAGTGTCTCCAAGGCAGGCTGACACAAGTACTTCTAAAGCTCTGGAAATCATTGATAATTGCCTTCTGCTGTGAAACAGTGTCACTGTAAATTTTAAGTTTGATATCATCAGCATTTCAGGCAGGAGACTGCCTAAAAGCAAATGGTATATTTCCAACTCTAAATATCTTTCTACTCTGTAAAATGCCAGATGGTGAGTTTATTCAGCAGTCTAATTGTTGACAAAAAGCCAGAGATGTGCATGTTGCTTTACAGAAAATTAAAAAAGTGCAGGTCTGGACCATAGATAGCTTGCAGTCTGGATAAGATACATGTGGTGGGTTGACCTTGGCTGGATGCCAAGTTGCCCACCAAATCACGCTATCACTCCCCCTCCTCAGCTGGACAGGGGAGAGAATATAACAAAAGGCTCATGAGTCAAGATAAGGACAGGGACAGCATTCACCAACTACCGTCATAGGCAAAACAGACTTGACTCGGGGAAATTAATTTGATCTATTACCAATCAAATCAGAGTAGGATAATGAGAAATATATCAAATCTTAAAACATCTTCCCCCCATCCCTCTCCTCTTCCCAGGCTCAACTTCACTCCTGATTTTCTCTTCCTCCTCAACCCGAGCAGCAGAGGAGGACTGGGGAACGGGGGTTGCAGTCAGTTCATCATACGTTGTCTCTGCCGCTCCTTCCTCCTCGGGGGGAGGACTCCTCACACTCTTCCCCTGCTCCAGCGTGGGGTCCCTCTCATGGGAGACGGTCCTCCATGAACTTCTCCAACATGAGTCCTTCCCACAGGCTACAGTTCTTCACGAACTGCTCTAGCATGGGTCCTTTCCACAGGGTGCAGTCCTTCAGGAATGGAATGCTCCAACACATACGGCCAGAAAACCTCCCAGGAAACCTGCTCCTGCATTGGCTTCTCTTTCCACAGGGTCACAGGTCCTGCCAGGAGCCTGCCAGGCTTCCCACAGGGTCACAGCCTCCTTCTCGCACATCCACCTGCTCCAGCGTGGGGTCCTCCATGGGTTGCAGGTGGATATCTGCTCCACCATTAACCTCCATGGGCTGCAGGGGTGCAACCTGCCTCACCATGGTCTTCACCATGGGCTGCAGGGGAATCTCTGCTCTGGTGCCTGGAGCACCTCCTCCGCCTCCTTCTGTGCTAACCTTGGTGTCTGCAGTTATTTCTTTCACATATTCTCACTCCTCTCTTCTGGCTGCTGTTGCCAAGCAGATTTTTCCCCTTCTTAAACATGTTATTACAGAGGTGCTACCACCATCGCTGATGGGTTCGGCCTTGGCCAGTGGTGGGTCCGTCTTGGAGCCAGCTGGCACTGGCTCTATCGGACATAGGGGAAGCATTTGTTATCTTCTCACAGAAGTCACCCCTGTAGCACCCTGCTACCAAAACCTTGCCACACAAACCCAATACAACACAACACAGCAAGAGGTGGGAATGACCCAGTTGTGAGTGAGGGCTGGAGAAAGTGAGAACTGGAAGAGTGAGAGATCACTCAAGACCCTTCTTGGATATGCTGGTTGTCTCCATTGTGAGGAGATGTTTTGACATGAAGTTTAAATGGAGATAATTTTAAGCAGGTCAGTGCTCTGTGGACACGAACTATTTCAGCACTAGCTGGAAAATTATATTCACAGTTTTTGAAGATGCTTGTGTATTTGGTCTAGATGAGATGGAGTTAATTTTCCCCATAGCAGCACTCATAGTGCTGTGCTTTGTATAGGTAGCTAGAAAGGTGCTGATAATACACCAGTGTGTTGACTACGGTGGAGGTTAACAGTAGACTATTGTGGCCTGAATGAAGTGACGCCACCACTGAGTGCCACTGTACCAGACATGGTTAGAGCTCCAGTATGAAACAGAGCCAAAGGCAGCCAAGTGGTATGCTACAATGGACATCGCCAATGAGTTCTTCTCAATCCCTTTGGCAGCCAAATGCAGGCCACAGTTTACTTTCATTTGGAGAGGTGTTCAATACACCTGGAATCGACTGCCCCAGGGGTGGAAGCATAGTCCTACCATTTGTCATGGACTAATCCAAACTGCACTGGAAGAGGGTGGTGCCCCTGAACATCTACAATACATCGATGACATCATCATGTGGGGCAACAAGGCAGAAGAAGTGTTTGAGAAGGGAAAAAGAGTAATTCAGATTCTTCTGAAAGCTGGTTTCACCATAAAGAAAAGCAAGGTCAAGGGACCTGCACAGGAGATCCAGTTCTTGGGAATAAAATGGCAGGATGGAAGCCGTCATGTGCCTATGGATGTGGTCAACAAGACAGCAGCTATGTCTCCACCATCTAACAAGAAGGAGACACAAGCCTTCCTGGGCCTTGTGGGGTTCTGGAGAATGCATATTCCAGGTTATAGTCAGCTTGTGAGCCCTCTCTATCGAGTAACCCGGAAAAAGAACTATTTTGAGTGGGGCCTTGAGCAACAACAAGCCTTTGAGCATATCAAACAGGAAATAGCTCATGCAGTAGCTCTTGGGCCTGTGCGGACAGGACCAACTGTGCAAAATGTACTCTACACTGCAGCTGGGGAGCATGGCCTCACCTGGAGCCTCTCGCAGAAAAGAGCAGGAGAAACCCCATGTCGACCATTAGGGTTTTGGAGGATCAGAAGCCCACTACCCCCCAACTGAAAAAGAGATCCTAGCAGACAATGAGGGGATTCAAGCCACTTCAGAAGTTGGTGGTACAGAAGCATCTCTCCTCTTGGCACTGCGATTGCCCGTGCTACACTGGATGTTCAAAGGAACCATTCCCTCTACACATCACGCAACCAGCGCTACATGAGTAAGTGGGTAGCGCTGATCACGCAACGAGCTCGACTAGGGAAACCCAACCACCCAGGAATCCTGGAAGAGGTTATGGACTGGCCAGAAGGCAGAGATTTTGGAGCACTGTCTGAGGAGGTAGCTCGTGCCCAAGAGGCACCACCATATAATGAGTTACCAGAAGACGAAAGGCGTTATGCTCTGTTTACTGATGGATCCTGTCGTGTTGTAGGAAACCACCGGAAGTGGAAAGCTGCTGTGTGGAGTCCCACACGACAAGTCGTTGAGGCCACTGAAGGAGGAGAGTCAAGTCAGTTTGCAGAAGTGAAAGCCATCCAGCTGGTCCTAAAGATTGCTGAATGAGAAAAGCGGCCAGTACTCTATCTCTATACTGAGTCCTGGATGGTGGCAAATGCCCTATGGAGTTGGCTACAGCAGTGGAAGAAGACCAATTGGCAGCACAGGGGCAAACCCATCTGGGCTGCTGCACTGTGGCAGGACATCGCTGCCCGGGTAGAAAACATGGCTGTGAAGGTACTTCATGTAGATGCTCACATACCCAAAAGCCATGCCACTGAAGAACATCAAAACAATGAACAGGTCGAGAAGGCTGCCAAAACTGAAATAGCTCAAGTGGTACAGGTAGAATATTTGAAAGAAAAATGCTGTGGGTATTCTAAGGAGACACAACTTCCTGCGATGTGCTGGGCCCTGGCCACAATCTATCAAACACTGCTTGATAGTAGACAGCACCACCCAGAGGGAGAGGGTGGACCCACAGGCACTGCAGCTACCCAAGCCCCTGCAACAGGTACTGTAGCCGAGCCAAAAGATCAACCCATACCAGTATCAGTTGCCCCTATACACAAAAAGAAATACACAAGGAAATCGGTTCGCTTAGTGAAGGATGATGATGAACCGGGACCATCACGAGAACAAGAAGAAGAGCCAGAACCAGAAGTGATCACCCGATCCCTGTCCCTGAGTGAGCTGCGAGATATGCGGAAAGATTTCAGCTGCCTTCCAGGGGAGCACATTATTACCTGGCTGCTCCGCTGCTGGGATAACGGGGCCAGTAGCCTGGAACTGGAGGGCAGGGAGGCCAAGCAGCTAGGATCCTTGTCTAGGGAAGGGGGCATTGACAAGGCAATTGGGAAGAAGGCACAGGCCCTCAGCCTCTGGAGGCGACTCCTGTCAAGTGTGAGGGAAAGGTATCCTTTCAGCGAAGATGTCATATGTCGGCCAGGCAAGTGGAGCACCATGGAGAGAGATATCCAATATCTGAGGGAATTAGCTGTGTGGGAGATGGTTTATTATGACCCATACAACGCACAGTTGCCCACAGACCCCGATGAAGTCCAATGTACCCAACCCATGTGGCAGAAGTTTGTATGGAGTGCACCATCGTCATATGCCAACTCACTGGCAGTAATCGAATGGTAAAGTGAAGAGGCACCCACAGTGGATGAAGTGGCTGGCCGACTCTGGCAACATGAAGAGAGCCTTTCTTCCTCCCTTGTCTCAGCTGTGGAGAAACTGTCCCGGGAGTTCCGACAACTCAAAGAGGATATATCTCACTCCCCACCTGTACAGACCTGTATTTCAGCTGTTAGGAGTAAGCGTTCCTCTGCTCCGGAGAGGGGATATAGAGCATACACACCACGAGGTATCCTGTGGTTTTACCTGCGAGACCACAGAGAAGACATGAGGAAATGGGATGGGAAGCCCACCTCAACCTTACGGGCATGACTACGTGAGCTACAAGGCAAGACAGCTGTAAAAAGGGACTCTTCCAGGAAGAATGCTGCTCCAGTTTCCACTGGGCAGCCCCCCAGACCAAGTGAAAGGTCTGATCGCACTTCTGATCCTCTTGAAGGGACTTCTAAGTCCTTTTTGCAAGAGGTGAGTAGCGAATACGACGAGCAGGATTAGAGGGGCCCTGCCTCCAGCCAGGTGGAGGAAAGGGACAATAGGGTGTATTGGACTGTGTGGATCCGATGGCCTGGCACATCGGACCCACAGGAGTACAAGACCCTAGTGGACACTGGTGCACAGTGCATCCTAATGCCATCGAACTATGAAGGGGTGGAACCAATATCTATTTCTGGTGTGATGGGGGGATCCCAACAGTTGACTCTGTTGGAGGCTGAAGTAAGTCTAACTGGGAATGAGTGGCAAAAGCACCCCATTGTGACTGCCCCAGAGGCTCCGTGCATCCTGGGCATAGACTGCCTCCGGAAAGGGTATTTCAAAGACCCAAAAGGCTACCGGTGGGCTTTTGGAATAGCTGCCTTGGAAGCGGAGGAAATGGAACCATTGTCTAGTTTGCCCGGTCTCTCAGAGGACCCTTCTGTTGTAGGGTTGCTGAGGGTTGAAGAGCAACAGGTGCCAATTGCTACCACAACTGTGCACCGGCGGCAATACCACACCAACAGAGACTCCCTGGTTCCCATCCACAAGCTGATTTGTCAACTGGAGGGTCAGGGAGTGATCAGCAGAACCCACTCACCCTTTAACAGTCCCAGTCCAGTTGAGAGTGGAGGCTGATGGTAGACTATCGTTGCCTGAATGAAGTCACACCGCAGATGAGTGCTGCCATGCCAGGCATGCTGGAACTTCAATATGAACTGGAGTCAAAGGCAGCCAAGTGGTATGCCACAATTGATATAGCTAATGGGTTTGTCTCGATCCCTTTGGCGGCAGAGTGCAGGCCACAGTTTGCCTTCACTTGGAGGGGTGTCCAGTACACCTGGAACCAACTGCCTCAGGGTTGGAAGGGACCTCAAAGATCATCTAGTTCCGACTCCCGCCCCCACCATGGGCAAGGACACCCTCCACTAGACCACGTTGCCCAAAGCCCCATCCAACCTGGCCTTAAACACTTCCAGGGATGGGGCATCCACGGCCTCTCTGGGCAACCTGTTCCACTGCCTCACCACTCTCACAGTAAAGAATTTCTTTCTAACATCTAATCCAAATCGACCCTCCTTCAGCTTAAGCCCATTATCCCCTTGTCCTGTCACTACATTCCCTGATAAACAGTCCCTCACCATCTTTCCTGTAGGCCCCCTTCAGGTACTGGTAAGCCGCAATTAGGTCTCCCCGGAGCCTTCTTTTCTCCAGGCTGAACACTCCCAACTCTCTCAGCCTGTCCTCATAGGAGAGGTGCTCCATCCCTCTGATCAGCTTCGTGGCCCTCCTCTGGACTCTCTCCAACAGCTCCATGTCTCTCCTGTACTGGGGCCCCCAGAGCTGGATGCAGTAATCCAGGTGGGGTCTCACAAGAGCAGAGTAGAGCCATTAATGCCATCAATGCCATTAATGTCTGCATTTCTGTTATTATTTCTTTATATGCATAAATATGCATTAACATATGCACTTCTATACCCACATAGTATTTTGTGAAAAGAAACAACTCTTTTAGCCTCAAAGAATGTTCTGATTCACACCACCCAGAAAAAAGATTAATTTGGGGAAAATTCAGATATGGTTCTGAACTTCACAGCTGTCACAGTTTTCTTCAGCAAGCAAATCCAAAATACTAGGTTTTAAATGCTCTTTCTGTACAGTTTCCCCTCACAATACTATGCCTGGATCAGGGTCAGAAATTCCTGAGTTTATGGCTTCAGTTTAATCTTTTTGTATGATGTCTTTCATTTAGATACAGACCAAAAATGGAAGATGTAAGAGACCTTGCTTCTAGAGATGGCAGAATTCTCGTAAATTCAACAATTTCCCTAGTGTTTTTATTTTGGGATGAAATCCTATGGCATAGATTTTGGATTTTTGACAGGACTAGGCCCTAGTCTCAGTTCAGCCTCAGCTCTGTGCTCTAAGCTACATCAACTTCACGCGAAGTCTCATTCAAATGCTGTTGAAGAGGAACAGAAATGTTTTACAGTCCTATTTTAGGACATTATTCCATCTTATCTCTCAGACTTTTACTGTGATATTCATTAATGCACTAATTTCTCTCTCAAACCATCTATTTCAGCCATATCATACCCCCTGAACCTGCCTTGCTGTGAAACCTCAGGTAGATTTCCTTTTCCTAACATAATGACAGCACAATTGTTTTCTTTTTATCTTATTGATGACAGGAAGTGGCAGTTTTTATTAATGATGTCTTTATGTCGTGCTGGTCTTCTTAATAATCTTTTTATCTGATAGTGGACAAAAAATAGCACAACATATGATATTTGAGTTGAGGTCTTCTGATCAAAAAGGACTCGGTTCTGACCTGCAACACACAAAAAAATAAGTGGAAACATTAGAAGAAGAGAAAAAACAT
This sequence comes from Balearica regulorum gibbericeps, assembly GCF_011004875.1. NCBI lineage: Eukaryota > Metazoa > Chordata > Aves > Gruiformes > Gruidae > Balearica > Balearica regulorum. The sequence continues at coordinate 12,567,894 of NC_046219.1, read as the reverse complement.
TTTGTACTGTTAGAAAACATTTTACCAAAAAATAAACCCATATCTGTATTTATTAGGATTATATTTTGCTGTTTGTCTGTAACTTTTCACAAGAATGTCTGGAAATAGAAAGGGGCCATATATAGACAGTGCATAGTCTTGAGTTCCTAGAATATTTTGATGAACACTGCAAGAACCAAAATCTGCAGGGCACAATCTGTACAATTTCTATTGTTCGTCTGATGAGAATCTTGAAAGCAGCCTTTTTACAAAGAACCACTGTGCTGTCTTAATTACAAGTTTAGGGAAAAAAAAAAAAAAAGAAAATTTCTGGCAGCACCCATACTGACAGGAAATTCAAACGTCTTCAAGCACATAAGCTAATGAAGCTGCTGAAATTGAACTCATTCAGAGCAGGACTTTGATTTGATGTGTATAAAACTGTGTCGAACAGACTGAAAGAGAAGGAGCAGGAGAGGGAGGGAGAGGATGAATAGAGCACCAAAAGATGCTTTTTCTGTGAGTGTTTGGTGGGTATTTCCATGCAGCACAGCCCAGACTGCTGCCTCTGTGCACCTCCTGCATCCCTGCACAAGCTGTCTGCCCTTGGGTGTGATGCCCTCCCTAAGCAGAGTAGCTGGGACTTGCCTGGCAGGAAATCAGCATTTCCTGATGCCCTTTGGGCAGACCATGCACACGGGGCTGAAATAAATTCTCCTCCTTTCCAATATATGCCAGCTACTTAGAGACTGACACTGTAATTTTGCTCCCTTTCCACATTTCCTTTGCTTGACACACGGTGCACCATCTCCTCAAATTGTTAATCATTGGTATAAATTCCCTATACCTTCCTCTGGGTTGTTTTCAAAAAGATCCTATACTTTTTGATCTAGCTGTATATTTATTCTTCCTCATCTCATTTGCATTCATGCACATAGACAGACACATCAATTTTGCAACCACTATTAGCATCAGCTTTAAGTGATCTCTGGCGGCCAGACAAAACACATCCCATTTTGATCTGCTAGGCTTAAATGAGTAAAATCTGTTGAACTGAAAGCAGTGACAGCAAGATAACATAACAGATTGGGAACAAAACCTTTTACATATTGGGTAAGCAAATACTGCTCTTGACTGGGCTGAAACCAATGAGCTTGCATTTCCGTAGCTAAGAAAGAAAAACAACCCTTGATCTTTTTGTCTTCTTGGAGTCAAATGCTATTATTTGCTACATTCTGCTACTTGCCCCTGTGGGTTCTTTCCCTCAGCCTTGAGAGAGCTCAGTTGGCCCTATGAGGACAGTGATAAATGTAAAATTCAGGTAAGAACAAGGTCCTTTACCTCATTTGCCCTTTTCCACCTGAAACTGCCTCCATCCTATCTCAGCCTTCCCTGGAGGAGCAATCATCCCTCAGCATTGGCACTGACTGGCTGTTCTCTCTATTCCCTAGCTCTCATGGTTCTTTCCCATCTTCTGCTAATGGCTGTCTTTCCCAAGCTCTTCAAAAGCAGAATGATACATATTTTGCAATTTGGATTATATATGTCTTTATGCAGATTAGTTTGCTGTTCATTTCCACAACTCTCTGATGAGATATAGGCTCTTTTTCAGCTCTGCGATACTGCTTTCATGGCTAATTTACTTCTCTCTGTTTGTTAGAATAGGAGGGCCTACAAAAAAGTCAGAGAGAGACTGCTTACAAGGGCATGTGGTGATAGGTTGAGGGGTAATGGCCTTAAGGTGAAGGAGGGTCGATTTAGACTAGATGCTAGAAAGAAATTCTTTACTGTGAGGGTGGTGAGGCACTGGAACAGGCTGCCCAGAGAGGTTGTGGAGGCCCCATCCCTGGAAGTGTTTAAGGCCAGGTTGGATTTGGCTTTGGGCTACCTGGTCTAGTGGAGGGTGTCCCTGCCCATGGCAGGGGAGTTGGAACTAAATGATCTTTAAGGTCCTTTCCAACCCAGGCCATTCTATGATTCTGTGATTCTATGAATAGGAATTTGATGAATCTTGTAGTGGTTTAACCTTAGCTGAACACCAGGTGTCCACCAAGCCTCTCTATCACTCCTCTCCTCAGATGAACAGGGAGGAGAGAAAAATAAGATGGAAAAAACCAACCCCAAACTTGTGGGTCAAGATAAAGGCAGTTTAATGTAGCAAAAACAAAAGGCCACGTGCGGAAGCAAAGGAAAACAAAAGATTATTCTCTACTTCCCATCAGCAGGCGATGTCTGGACAGTTCCCGGGAAGCAGGGCTTCAGTACATGTCGCGGTTGCTCCAGAAGACAAAACATTGTAAAAAAAAAATGAATGCCCCCTCTTCCTCCTCCTATCTCTCAGCTTCTTATTGCTGAGCAGACGTCATATGGTATAGAATGTCCCTTTGGTCAGTTTGGATCAGCTGTCCTGGCTGTGTCCCCTCCCAAGTTCTTGCCCACCCCCAGCCTACTGCTGAGCAGGGGGACAAATGTTGGAGAGACAGCCTTGATGTGTGCTGGCACTGCTCAGTAGTAGCCAAAACACTGGTGTGTTATCAACACCTTGCTAGCTACCAATACACAGCACAGCACCATGAGGGCTGCTATGGGGAAAATTAACTCCATCTCAGTCAGATCCAATACAAATCTACATGCATTGCAAAGGCTCTTTATCATGTTCTTAAGCATTTCCAAACTTCCAAAAATCATAGAATCATAGAATCATTAATGTTGGAAAAGACCTCTAAGATCATCAAGTTCAACCGTCAACCTAGCACCACCATGCCTACTAAACCATGTCCCGAAGTGCCACGTCTACACGTTTTTTGAACACCTCCAGGGATGGTGACTCCACCACCTCTCTGGGCAGCCTGTTCCAATGCCTGACCACTCTTTCGGTGAAGAAATTTCTCCTAATATCTAATCTAAACCTCCCCTGACGCAACTTGAGACCATTTCCTCTTGTCCTTAAATTGAAAACTGTTTGCTCAGTTTCATAAAGGTTACAAATTGTTATAGCATATTGTATGGTGCGCTTATTTAGGAATATCTGTGCTAATATGTATTTATAGGACACCCATAATTCTATAACATTGCAGCATTAGTCAAAAAATGAGCCTGGGAAAAATGAGGATGAGAGTATGTTCACCTACTTCTTGGATTACTCTTCACAGTTTATAAAGCACTTGGTGTCCAGACCATAACTGTGGTGGAAGCAGAGGGTCAGCTCTGCAGCCAATGAAAGCAGATGGAGTTCGAACAATTCCAGTATTTTTATCTGTGTGCAGTACTTGGGACTCGCTCACAAGTAAAAAACATTTGGCTTCCTTAGAAAGAGCAAAAAATCCTCCTCTCAAAGTGTTGCTCCAAAGTGTTGCTCCATGTTGTGTTTTCTAAAACAAACAAAGCACACCGTGCTTAGCTATGACTCTGCCTATCAAGCCATTCTGAATCCACCAGCCAGTATGGGCACATTAGTTGTTCATCCTGAACTCTCAGAATGTGCCAGTATGGGCACATTATTCATTCATCCTGAACTCTCAGAATGCGGGAGCCCTCAGAGTGGCAGGAAAGGTATCGCACCTTGACATTTCTGAATTCTGGATGCTGTGGCCTCAGCAATACATCTGTCCTCATCAGATTCACACATTTTTCCTTCTTCCTCTTCTTCTTCCTCTGGACAACTTCAGAGATGAAAGACAAGTAAAGGTAGATAAAGCAAACTCTGTATGTCATATATTCATCTTCAGTACAGTGTTGCATTCATAGTAAACAGAACACAACATCAACACCAACTTTTGCTACAATCTAGGAACGTGCCATTTGTCTATTTCTTTAAAAAAGCAGTAACTGGACATAAACCACACTGAAGGATTCATTTTAATTCTGGTAAGACTGCATCATGCATCAAATGGGTGGCTGTCCCTCACGCAGGTTTGCTGTGCTGAGCATAAGCTTGGGTCCTATGAGAAGCAATGCTTTCCCTGCCATTCCTAAGGACCCTACACCAAAGTAATAGGCATGATTAGGGACTTCCCCAAAATGGATGTATGGACACCCGCAGGACTCTGGAAAGCATCCAATGCCAAAGGCAAAGGTGAGGGAAGCTTACAATGGCTGGTAAGGACATCTAATGGGGAGCAGGAAGGGCCAGTGATTCAATGGGAAACCAGAAATATCACTGGAAGTTTGGCAGAAGTGATGGTGAGGTTTTGGGGTCTGTTAATCCTGAGCTCAGAGGAAAACCCAACCTCAAAGAATGGATCCAGTGCAACACATTGCTTCTAGACAAGATAACAACATTTCAGCTTCTTTAGTTCAGTGGAGTGAAAACTGACTCACTGAAGATGAAAAGTCATACTCTCCTGATTGTAAGGAACCAAATGGTTTCCAGCAAGCAGAGTTAGCTGTTCTATGGTCACCATAAACATGGTGTGACCACCCCTCCCCTAACGAACAGCAACTTGAGATGCACCATGTCAGATCACTACAAGAAATTAATGGGTAGTTTCTTTTCAATTCTTCATGCTTCTGCTTAGCTGTTAAAAAAGTTAATCCATTGCTTACATTTTTTTGCAATCCATGGTATGATGGGAGCAGCTTTCTACTGTGAACAGGATCAAGTTCATCACTTTCTTTGTCACTTGTACCATATACGTAGATGTTCATCCCACGTTCATCACAGTTACCTGTCAGTAATTATTTTCTCTTATTGCTGTTTCACCCTGCAATAATCTGGAGGGGCTGGTCTTTGAATTTTATGAGGCAACCTTAGCCCTCTTCCTGCCCACAAAAGTTTTAAAGACAATATATTGTTTAACTTGGGAACCTTGAGAACATAAAGGATTAACAGAGCTGATGTCTCTACTTGTTGCACAAGGAAGTCTCCAATTCTGCTGATTACAAAATTATGTTTGTTCCTCCCCTCACATGATTCCTGCTGTCTCTCCTTCATTCTGCAGAAGAATTGCCTGTGCATCTCCAGTAGCTCATCTAATCAGGGGAATATTCTGTTCACTGTGCTGTGGTCCAGGTGTAGTTCTTCTTTCATCCCTTTCCTGAATATTTCATACATACTGAACATGGATGTGATGCATTTCTGTTTGCATCAGCTCTGCAGTATAAAAGAAAACAACATAGTATAGTATAGTAATCACTTGAACATTTTGCACACCTTCTAAGATAGACTTTAGCAATGTACAAATATACAGTCATAATTACTTTTTCTCTGTGAGCCTCAAACCTAATAGATTACGTCAGTAGGAAGACTTAATTTATCTGCCTCTGGAACAGTTCTCTCAACTGTACCCCACTGAACAAGTTGGGGTAGCTACTGCTTGAACTGGGGATTGGATGAGGTCCTTTCCAACCTCAACTGTTCTGTGAACAGGGTAAACATGTCTTTGGTAGTCAATAATCTCCAACATTTCCTTAGCTCTGGGACACATTGAAATTTATGTCAAAAATGTTCTTTGAACCTTCTTATTACTCTGAGTTGAACCATTCATTCTTCCAGACGTAAAATGTGTAGGTTCCCTCTCTATTTTCTACACCAAATTGTTTTTAAATCTACACAAAGCTTTGAAATACTGACCGAAAATTACATCCTGCCTCTTGATGACATCCTTTTCTTGCTTGCTACAGAATGTTGGATCCACAACAAGACTCCAGCACTCTGCCTCAAACTCTTGTGCATCTGTGCTGAGGTCAGTCCACTGAGACAAATCCATATCATCTATGCTAAAACATATATCTCATAAACACTAGACGTATGAACAGTAAGGGAAGTTCCTGTGTGCATGTAGATCTTGTCATAAAGGGGAACACATCACAGGGATGAACTTCAGACAAGATTTCTGCAAATGTTGCCAGTGAATTTATAACAGAAAAGCTTGCCAAATGTCAATATCATTCTAAAAGTGTTGAAATGTAAACGTGACAGTGGGGCAGGAGAACAAAAAAATCCACCCTTCTTTTCCTCAGATTAAATCCTTTTTATCCTTCTTTGCTTGAAGAAACTTTTTATAATTTAAAAATAAAACCCAACATTTTCAAAAGTAGCTTTGGTGTTGGAGGGGCACTGGCCATTTTGCAGATGTTCAGTGAGGGATATCTGCACCATCCTTTGTGAACGAATGCCCTTCAGCTTTGAAATTCAGTCTCACACCTAACTACAGAAAATGGCTATTTCTATTCACTTCACAAGGATGCATAGTCATTTAGGAGGGCAGTTCACCAGTGAGAGGTAAGATTTTGGGGCTACTGAGGAAATACAAGTGATTAGGTTTATGTTTTGCAATGTACACTGTCAATGGAGATGATTACATGAGTGCAGAAGAAAAGTATATTGCTGTTCTGGTTCTGCAAGGATGCCAAATACATTTTTTCCCTGTTATTTTACAATGGTACAAAAATATTCTAAAAGTTATCAAAGAGTTAGTTACAAGGAAGCAAAAGTTGTATTTTAAGACTAATGTGTCTGATTGTATCATTTTAATGAAGGACACAATTGTAATTATAAAACATAGGTGCTCTTCTTTTAGTACATGAAGTTGCTTCCTATATCAGCTAGGGAGTTTTTCTATTTTGCACTTTCTAATATAGGTTATAAAACGCAACATTTGTGCAATACTTCTCACTTTCTATCATAAAAGAATCCATTGAAGAAAAGGTCCCTAACGCTTGTAGAATCTCTTCAGACTGTGACTTGGACCTCCAGGTCTCAGAGTCTTGTTCAGAAAATGGTGTAGATCTTCTATAGCAGAAAAAAAACCAAAACAAAAAATACCAAAAAACCCACACACCAAACCCACATTTATTTAATGATTGCAATTTTCCTATAAATGCCAAATGATGTATTTAGCACAGTACCCCAACAGCTGCCCTCTACTTTTCAAAAATGGTGCTGGGGACACTTGGACAAGGAGTAGGACCATTGCGAGGCTTCCCTCCTTCCAGCAGACAGAACCACTGTCAAAGGTAGTAGCAAAACTGATTTTATTGAAGTAAGATGTTGTAAAAGATAGGCTTAACAAAGTCCAATGGCAAGGTTCAATCTATTACTTACTGCACAGAGGATATAATAATGATTCAAAGTTACCAATTGTCCTGGGTTAGGCTAGGATAGAGTTAATTTTCACCAGAAGCTGGGATGGGACACAGCCAGGACAGGTGACCCAAACTAGCCAAAGGGGGTATTCCATGCCATGTGACGTCATGCTCAGCATAAAAGGGGGGCTAGTCGGGGAGGGACGGCATGGCTCCAGGACGCATGGCTCGGGGACGGTCTAGCTTCGGGACGAGTCTGAGTGTGCAGTCTGAGTTGTACAGTCGTTGGGTGAGAAACTGCATTGTGTATCACCAGTTGTGTATATTCTGTTAAGTACTGTTGTTGTTTCCCTCTCCCTTTGCTCTCCCAGTAAACTGTCCTTATCCCAACCCATGAGGTTTTACCTTTGTCTTCCCATTCTCCTCCCCATCCCACCAGGGGTGGGGTGGGTGGTGAGCAAGCGGCCGCGTGATGCTCAGCTGCCAGCTGGGGCTAAACCACAACACCAATACAAGATCTTAATGTCATGTGATACAAGGCTATGCGCAATATTGGTCACTTATCAAAGATCTGCAGTTGGTAAGGGGTGTCTCAACCTCGAGGAGTAACCTTGAGAGGCATCCCAACTCAAGGGGAGATCACCGCCATGCAGCCAGCTGCTTATCAGGAAGAGCTCAAAAAAAGCCTACTCAGGCTGTCATATTTATGGAATAAAGTTGTGGGCTTGTAGTCACATTGCATGCAATCGAAAAGGTAAGTATGAGACTCCTTCTACCCTCAACTTCCTTTGTTACTTGACCAAATTAGTCTTGGAAGAACCACTTGCTGTCTGTGTTCTAATTGCATGATCAGTATTCCAGTTTCCAAGTTCATATACATCAAAGCTACCCTGCCACCCTGTTCCTGTGTGAGTTTTCAAAGAACAGGTTGGAACTTAGAGAAGTTCATGGCCTGGTCACAGCCTAGGCCTTAACTTCCTTTGGAGCCTGAACCAAGCTACCACAAGTTTGGTCAAGGAGCTGAGTGCATCCATCACAACAGTCCAATAGACACAGAGGAAGAAGGATGCACTGAGGAGAGCACAAGCTGTGAAATGTCTCCAAGCAGGAAATCTGTGAGGCAAAGCACAACACAACAATTTGACAAACAATGTAGAGTATGTCATAAATAGCATAGTTATACTCTGAAATGCTATCTGGTGTTCATATAAACCTATACTGGGTACCAGGAATGGCCCTTGCTGTGGTACAAGACCATGATGTTCTCCCACGGAATATAAAGATAATCCTGTAGGCAATGTGGAATAGATCCAGCATGGATACTATTGATAAGAAAACAGTCCCAAATCATGCATGCTCTAACATGTGAAGGTTGGGGGCAACCTTGTCTGCAGTGACCATGAGATGGTGGAGTTCGGGATCCTGCATGGAAGGAGCAGGGCAATAAGTAGGATTACAACCCTGGACTTCAGGAGAGCTAACTTTGGCCTCTTCAAAGACCTGCTTGGGAGAATCCCATGGGTTAGGGCTCCAGAAGGTAGGGGGGCCCAAGAGAGCTGGTCAATATTCAAGCACCACTTCTTCCAAGCTCAAGATCAGTGCATCCCGAAGAGTAAGAAATCAAGCAAAGGAAGCAGGAGACCTGCATGGATGAGCAAGGGGCTCCTGGAAAAACTCAAAGGGAAGAAGGAAGTTTACAGAATGTGGAAAAAGGGACTGGCCACTTGGGAGGAATATAGGGATGTAGTCAGAGAATGTAGGGATGCAACGAGGAAGGCTAAGGTCCACTTGGAATTAAATCTGGCAAGGGATGTCAAGGACAACAAGAAGGGCTTTTTCAAGTAGACCAGCAGCCAAAGGAAGACCAGGGAAAATGTGGGCCCGCCGCTGAATGAGGCAGGTGCCCTGGTGATGGAGGAGGATACAGAGAAGGCAGAGTTACTGAATGCCTTCTTTGCTTCAGTCTTTGCTGCTAAGGTCGGCCCTCAGGAAACCCAGACCTTGGAGGTAGAAGAGAAAGTCTGGAGAAAGGAAGACTTTCCCTTGGTCTAGGATTATCAGCTTACAGTCCATTTAGGCAAACTTGACACCCACAAATGCATGGGCCCTGATGGGATGCACCCACGAGTGATGAGGGAGCTGGAAGATGTTATTGCTAGGCCACTCTCCATCATCTTTGAAAGGTCATGGAGAACAGGAGAGGTGCCTGAGGACTGGAGGAAAGCCAATGTCACTCCGGTCTTCAGAAAGGGCAAGAAGGAGGACCCAGGGAACTACAGGCCAGTCAGCCTCACCTCCATCCCTGGAAAGGTGATGGAACAGCTCATTCTGGGGGTTATCAATAAACATGCAGAGGAAAAGAAGGTTATCGGGATTGGTCAACATGGATTCACCAAGGGGAAATCCTGCCTGACCAATCTGATAGCCTTCTATGATGGCATGACTGGCTGGCTGGATGAAGGGAGAGCAGTGGATGTTGTCTACCTTGACTTCAGCAAGGCTTTTGACACAATCTCCCATAACATCCTCATAGGCAAGCTTAGGATGTGTGGGTTGGATGAGTGGACAGTGAGGTGGGTAGAGAACTGGCTGAATGGCAGGGCTCAGAGGGTTGTGATAAGTGGCGCAGAGTCTAGTTGGAGGCCTGTGTCTAGTGGTGTGCCCCAAGGGTCAGTACTGGGTCCAGTCTTATTCAACATATTCATCAATGACCTGGACGAGGGGACAGAGCGTACCCTCAGCAAGTTTGCTGACGATACAAAACTGGGAGGAGTGGCTGACACAGCTTTAAACTAGACTTGAAGGGGGAGGGGGATAATATCAGGCTTGCCTGTGACAAGTTGTGGGATGACATGCCAAGGTTGGAGGGATGGGGTGCCAGCAAGGGCCCTCAGCCTGTTGCTCAGAGACATGCTGGACACACTGCAGCATGCTTGAAATCTAGAGGAGATGAGCCAGGGGCTCCCAAGGTAATAGGAACCAACAGGGAAACACTGGTAAAATACATCAAAGGAATTCCAGTCATTCCAGCCAATAAGTCAGCCTCATTGGGGGCCCAACTGAAATGCCTCTATGCAAATGCACGTAGCATGGGGAACAAACAAGAGGAGTTGGAGATATGCCCACATCTGCAGGGCTATGAGCCAGCAATGTGCCCTTGTGGCCAATGGTACCTTGGGGTGCATTAAGAAGAGTGTGGCCAGCAGGTCAAGGGAGGTTATCATCCCCCTCTACTCTACCCTAGTGAGGCCACAGTTGAAAATGGGGCAAGTTCTGGCTAAACCCTATAAAACCCTGCACCCTGCATTTGTTGCCATTAAGATACACCTAACTTATCTTAAGCATTATAGCTCAAAGAACAAGTTGCTTCCGAAAATGCACTGAAAAAGCAGCTTGCCTAGCTACTCTTTATCTGTGGTATGATGTCTATCATTAATATTGGGTAAGATCATAGGCATAATAATATTGCCATTGTCTCCAAAAAGGCTTTTGTTTAAAAGTCTTATGCTTTTCTGCTCGCATAAAATGACAAGGTTTCAAGAAGCTCCACATCCTTCTAGAAAATATACTGGTGCGTTTTTGTGTATTAATAGATCTATTTTGAAGGCTCAAGTCCCCCTTGGAATTTAACTTACAGCCTGCTGACATAGCTTGTCAAATATACTGTATTTTCTAATGAAGCCTGAGAGCTACAGAGGTGGAACATAAGTGAAAAAGAAAAGGTAAAAACAATTCCGTATTTTGAAACAAATAAATAGTGCTTAATTTTCAATATACAAATAATTAAAATGCTAAATATGAGGAGCAAATATAATGGGTAGAGGGTCTATTCTACAAATGTGAGATAGCTGACACACTAAAGCAGAATGATATTCCATCTATTCTATAGTTCCTGACAGAGGTCAGCTTAGACACCAGTGTAGATATGCATGAGGTCACATCTAAGGAAGTCTGAATTTTGTATGTTGGCGGAAGATGACTCAGTGAATCCTGAGACCTGTAGGCTGCTCCAGCTTCTACTGACAGTAAAAATGCACAAAAAAAAAAATATCTTAAAGATCATCACTCCCAGGTAGGAATTACTGGAGCATGAAATGCTGCAGATGTGCATGGGGATTGGTTATCCAAATGATGCCCCCAAAATATGCTAAAGGCTGGCTGCGTGAGCTGGCTGTGCTGGTTTCACACTATTCAGGAACTTCCCTAAACCAGAAAGGACTGCACCATCTCCTGATGCCAAACACTAAGTGGTGTAAGGCAGCCAGAAGGGGAATAAATGAATTTTCACAGGGCTCAACTAACAAAGTGGGGCAAGAGTGTCCTGGGAAATAAGCTGGCTGGACTTATAAACAGAGCTTTAAACTAGATTCAGCAGGGGAAGGGGGACAGTGTTCGAAGCACTTGAGAATAGCCAGGGGCTGCAGAGGCATTAGGAAGCAACAGGGAAACACCTATAAATTGCCTCAAGGGACTCAGGGCAAACTTCTCTAAAAAGGGGATATGGCCAATAGTCTAGCTGAAGTGCCTCTATACCAATGCACGCAGCATGGGAAACAAGCAGGAGGAGCTGGTAGCCACTGTCAGATGGAAAACTATGACCTGATTGCTATCACAGAAACTTGGTGGGATGAATTGCACGATTGGAGTGCTGTGATTGGTGGCTGTAAACTGTTCAGAAGAGAGGCAAGGGAGAAGAGGTGGGTGAGTTGCCCTCTATGATTTCACAGAGCTATCTTTGAAGAACAGCAATGTGCAGGTCAAGAGCTTATGGGTGAAAAATTAGAGACCAAGCCAAGAAACGAAACATTGTGGTTAGTGTCTACTACAGGCCACCTGATCAGGAAGAGGAGGTAGATGAAGAGTTCTTTTTTCAGCTGCAGGAAGCATCACGTTTGCAGGCCCTGATCCTGATAGGGGACTTCAACCACCTGGACATCTGCTGGAAAAGTGGCACAGTGAACTGCAAGCAGTCCAGGAAACTACTGGAGTGCTGTGGTGGGTTGACTTTGGCTGGATGCCAGGTGCCCACCAAGCCACTCTGTCACTCCCCTCTTGAGCAGGACAGGGAGGGGGGAGAAAATAAGATGGAAAAAAACTTGTGGGTCAAGATAAAGGAAGTTTAATAAAGCAAAAGCAAAAGCAGTGTGCGGAAGTAAAGGAAAACAAAAGATTTATTCTCTACTTCCCATCAGCAGGCAATGTCCGGCCACTTCCCGGGAAGCAGGGCTTCAGTACACGTAGTGGTTTCTCTGGAAGACAAACATCATAAATAACAAATGTACAACCTTCCTCCTCGCTTTTATTGCTGAGCATGACATCATATGGTACGGAATATCCCTTTGGTCAGTTTGGGTCAGCTGTCCTGGCTATGTCCCCTCCCACACCCAACCTACTGGTGAGGAGGGGGAATGCTGGAGAGACAGCCTTGATGCCAAAACACTGGTGTGTTATCAACACCTTTCTAGCTACCAATACACAGCACAGCACTATGAGGGCTGCTATGGGGAAAATTAACTCCATCCCAGCCAGACCCAATACAAGTGCATTGAGGACAACTTCCTAATACAGGTGATGGAGAGCCCGACCAGAGGAGAGGCACTGCTGGACTTGTTGCTCACTAATGTGGAAGAACTTATCAGAGAGGTCAAGATTGGAGGCAGTCTGGGCTGCAGCAATCGTGCCCTGCTAGAATTCTCAATCTTGAGGGGTACAGGATGGGTCAGGACTCTAAACCTCAGAAAGGCAAACTTTCAGCTGTTTAGGGGTGCTAGTGCATGGGATCCCTTGGGAAACTGCCCTCAGAGATAAAGGAGCGAATGAGAGATGGGAGATATTTTGAGACATTTTTCTTAGGGCTCAAGAGCTCTCAGTCCCAACATGCAAGAAGTCAGGCAGGGGAGGCAGGAGGCCAGCTTGGCTAAGTCAAGATCTCTTAGCCAAACTAAAACACAAAACCAAAATGCATAGGCAGTGGAGGCAGGGATACATACCCTGGGGAGATTATAGGAATATGGCCTGGGAGCACAGGGAGGGGATCAGGAAAGCCAATGTGCAGATGGAGCTGAACTTGGCTAGGGATGTGAAAAATAACAAGGGTTTCTTCAGGTACATAGGACAAGAAAGGAAGATGAAAGAAACAGTATCCCCACGATGAGCAAAACAGGAGACCTGCCTACAATCGACATGGAAAAGGCTGAGGTACTCAACAAATTTTTTGCCTCAGTCTTCACTGGCAAGTGCTCTAGCCATGCTGCCCGACTCACAGAATCCAAAGGCAGGGACTGGGACAATGCAGAACCACCCACTGTAGGAGAACATCAGGTTCGAGAATATCTAAGGAACCTGAAGGTGCACAAGGCCATGGGACCTGATGAGATGCATCCGTGGGTCCTGAGGGAACTGGCGGATGAAGTGGTCAGGCCACTGGCCATCATATTTGAGAAGTCCTGGCAGTCCGGTGAAGTTCCCACTGACTGGAAGAGGGGGAACATAACCCCCATTTTTAAGAAGGGGAAAAAGGAAGACCCAGGGAACTACAGGCCGGTCAGTCTCACCTCTGTGCCTGGCAAGATCATGGAGCAGACCCTCCTGGAGACTATGCTCAGGCACAGGGAAAATAAGGAGGTGATTGGTGACAGCCAACACGGCTTCACTAGGGGCAAATCATGCCTGACAAACTTGGTCGCCTTCTATGATGGGGTTACAGCGTTGGTGGACAAAGGAAGAGTGACTGACGTCATCTGCCTGGACTTGTGCAAAACATCTGACGCTGTCCCACATGACATCCTTGTCTCTAAATTGGAGAGACATGGATTCGATGGACGGACCACTCGGTGGATAAGGAATTGGCTGGATGGTCGCACTCAAAGAGATGCGGTCAATGACTCGATGTCCAACTGGAGCCCAGTAATGAGTGGCATTCCTCAGGGGTCCATATTGGGGCCAGTATTATTTAACATCTGTGCTAGTTTTGGCAGTGATAGAATTAATTTTCTTCACAGTAGCTAGTATGAGGCTATGTTTTGGATTTGTGCTGAAAACAGTGTTGATAATACAGGGATGTTTCAGTTATTGTTGAGCTGTGCTTACAGAGTCAAGGCCTTTTCTGCTCCTCATGCTGTGAACATTTTAAACCCACTCAAGTGATTTTCCTTGGTCACATGTATTAAATATGCACTACTAATTATGAGAAATTCTCACTGGGAACATCTCCTAAGAGACATCACCTCAAACTCACAAGATTTCCAAAATCCAACCTGTAATAACTTAAGATGCCTTCAAGATCTTTAAAAAAAAAAAGTTTTATATAAAATTTGTAGGGAGCTTTTTGTTTTTACATACACACACATAGCTTAATAAAATATATAGTTTCACCATCTTCCAAATGGATTTTAATTACTTTTTTTTATTAGAAGATGCTATTTTTAAAGAAGAATAGAGCCCTTAAATCATGATATTAACAATTATGCAACACCCCCTTCTGCATTGGAGTCAAGCTGTTACAAAGCTTGATGTGGCAGAACCAGAACATTCCTTTAGCTTTTTAAAAAGAAAAACCTCAAACAGACCTTTGTTTCAATAGAAATACAGGTATCTGGTTGTCCTGGTTTCAGCTGAGTAGCCAGTATAGTGCTGTGTTTTGGATTTAGTATGCAAATAATGTTGATAACACACTGATGTGTTTAGTTGTTGCTAGGAAGTTGTAGTGTCTACATTAAGTTAAGGACATTTCAGCTTCTCACACCCTGCCAAGTTGTGAGAGACTGGACTGTAAGAACATTTGTCTCAAAGATCGCTTGCTCAAGCAGAAAACCCCTCTGACTGCTGAGCGTGATAAGGATGGTTGCAAGGTCGCAGAGATTTTCAACTTGCGAAAAACGCCCTGCAGGGTCATGTGCCGCTGAGTCAGGTGACAGTCGCGTGAAGAACAAGGCTGGAACTGCAAGAAACGTGTGCGCATGTGCAGGAACACGGAGCCGTGTTGTACGTGCCGTTGTCGTGAAAACCACCACCGATATAAAAAGGAACTGCTAAGATGAGTGGGCGCGCGCCTTCGCCCACCGCCGCAGAACGAGAGATTTGGACCCCCGAGACACTGTGGATCCATGGTGGTGACTATTCTCGCGATTCTATCCCAGAGTCTTGCTTGGTTTCTGCCTTTCTTTTCTGCCCTGTCCTATCACTACCATTTAATTTTTCACAATAAAAGCTGTTTCGGGTATACGGCATTTGACCTCGTTTGTGTCTTAATCTCGCTCTCGGGATCATATCAAAACCTCCCTGATATTGGATCGGGACATTAAATTGGCGACACAGACAGGATCCCTTGAAACGAGAGTGCTGTATTGTTTCCCAAATACGTGAGACCTCTCAGGAACGTAAGGGGGGCGGGCTTGTGGTTTTTTTTGAAACTTGCATGCTGCTTTCCTGAGATGACTGCTTCCCCGCTTTAAACAAAATGAGCAATGATAGAACCGCTCCTTCGGAAAGGGAAGTTTTGTTTAATTTTCTAGAGAAACACAAAGCGCGACCCTCTGTGCCTGGGGTAGAATGGGCTCAGGGAAATTGGCAGAATTTACAGAGCGTAGTTGACCGAATGGGCGCCTTGCACAAAGATGCGAGACTAAGAGCCGGAAAAGGAAAAGCAATTATCTGCGCTGTTCTTGGTGCTAGCTTAGCCGCCATGGTGGAGGCTAGAGATCGTTGCTGTACTGCGGAGTCCCTAACTATCGAAACCCTTCAAAACCTTATTCGGTCCCTTCAGGGGCAAGTGGCGGAATTAAAAGAACAACTTAAAGCAGAAAAGGATCAAGTGAAACATTTGCAGACTGCCCTAAAGGAGCAGCTCCTTGCGGATACTACCCGCAAGGAAATTCCCCCAAGATCTGAAATTGGCTATCCCTTTGACGACCTGCAGGTGGCGAAAGAGAGAGTAGGAGAGTTAGAACCGCTTTCATTGCGACCCTTAGTCAAGACTGAGTACATTTATGACGATGAGCAGGACCAGTACCCCCAAGTTACAACCAAGGAAGTCCCCTATACTGCTGTCGAGTTGGCGAAACTAAAAAAGGAATTTGGCCGAACCCCTAAGGAATCAGAAACAGAGTATGTGTGGAGAGTATTGTTGTCTGGGGGGGGATCAGATTCTGTTAAGTGAAAGAGAGGTGGAAGGGTATTGGGGACCAGGAGTGTTTTTAACTACTGGGAACCACCGCACCCCCTGGTCTTTGACCCAACCTATTGGGTGGGTGGCTTGAACCCCCTGGAGAGGGGGGACCCTCTTGCAATTATGGGGACTGTGGATCAATTAGTAGAGAGTGTGCAGAAGGCAGCTTGTCTGCAGATGATATATGATCGAAAATTGGAGCCTAGACAGGAGTCCCTGATGATGATGCCAGTAGATCCTGAAGGAATGACTCCCCTTATAAGGGGACTCCCTGATTCCTTGAAACCGATTGGTATACAATTACAGGGGAAAATACAAGCGATGCCCCCAGGTGACAGAGTTGCGGTCACTTTAGAAGGACTTATGCTGCACCGCTGACCCTTAGACAGGAAAATGTGGACCTGGGGGGAGGTGGCTCAAGAACTGATCAATTATGGGTGCAAGTATGGCCCCGTTAACCTTTCAACTGCCAAAACGGACCCCAGGACCTTGAGGCGAGTGGAAGTAAAAATAGTTCCATGCCCTGGGAATGATAGGAGAGTACCTCTCACCAAACCACCGGGAGGGAGAGACATCCCTAACAAATGCAATAGGCTCTGGGTGGAAGGACAACAGAAGGGGATCCCGCGTGACTTAACGGACGGATTGCCAACAGACAAATTAGAAAAGTTGGTAACAGAATGGCCCACTAAATCAGCAAATGGAGAAGTGTATTTTAAGGATACCACTCCCGGTGTGCCCTCCTTGATTGATTTATCAGAAATAAATGCCCTCTAAAACCCGGCGGGAAACTAGATCCTTTGCCCTTTAGTGGTGAGCGGAGGGGCGAAGGTTGGATACATATCAGACAGCTCACTGAGAATGACCAGGGTGATCTGCTAATTACAGGCCCTGTAGGACCAAAACAAGCTCCGGTCACGTTTTTGATAGATACTGGTGCTCAAATTTCAGCTATTAAAATGAAAGATGCCGCTAATTGCAGAGTTACATCCTCCAAGCAAACACTGTGGCAGATGCATTTGGCAATGTTCAACCACAGGCATTGGCAATGGTCAGCCTGCGTCTGCCGGGAGAAGATAGTGCCACTACAGCAGCCATGGTAGTGGGAAAGTTTCCATTCAACCTCTTGGGACCTGACGTTCTGAAAGGGAAGACCTGGACTGATAATAAAGGGAGACAGTGGTCATTTGGCTCCCCCACCATATTCGGCTGCTACAAGCCACGCCACTACTTCCCCCTTCGAAGCTTACAAATGTTAAGTCTTATCCGATACCTTTGGGGGCCAGAGAGGGAATAATGCCTGTATTAGAGGACTTAAAAGGACAAGGTATCATGATTCCGACCCATTCTCCTTTTAACTCTCCAGTGTGGCCAGTACAAAAACCTAACGGTGCGTGGAGGTTAACCGTAGATTTTCGCAGGCTCAATGCAAATACCGGTCCTTTGGCAGCAGCGGTACCAAATATTGCCAAGCTTATAGCTATAATCCAGGAATGAGCCCACCTGGTCATGGTGACAGTGGATATTAAAGACATGTTTTTTTATGGTTCCCCTGCAGCCTGAGGACCAAGATCGCTTTGCTTTTACCTGGGAAGGCCAACAATACACTTTCACCCGACTCTCACAGGGATATAAGCATTCCCCCACTCTAGCCCACCATGCGCAGGAGCTAGAGGTAATTCAGACAGAGAAGGAGGTCAGAGTTTACCAGTATATTGACGACATTCTCATGGGAGGGGATGAAACAGAAAATTTGGATAACTCAGGATAATATAATTTCCCACTTAGAAAGTTTGGGACTGAAAATTCCACCGGAGAAGATACAAACACCCTTGAGTGAAGTAAAGTTTTTAGGAATCTGGTGGAAAGGGGGAATGACATGCATTCCACCGGACACCCTTTCCTCATTAGATCAGATTAAAATGCCAGAGCTGAAAAAGGATTTGCAGCATGTATTAGGATTACTTGTGTTTTGGAGAAAACATATCCCTGATTTTTCGATTATCGCAAGACCCCTGTATGACTTGTTACGAAAAGGGGCCCAGTGGGAATGGACTGAACCCCATGAAGAAGCATTACAGTTGCTAGTGTTTGAAGTGACAGCCCACCAAGCTCTTGGTCCCATTCACCCCACAGACCCCGTCCATATTGAATGGGGATTTGCCAAGACCAGACTGTCAATATATCTATGGCAAAAGGGCCCTGAAGGACCCACTTGGCCTATTGGGTTCTACTCCCGTAGTTTTAAAGATGCCAAAAAAAGATATACAACCTGGGAAAAGGGCTTGTTTGTAGTCAGTTTAGCCTTGAGAGAGGCTGAACGGACTATTCGGCAACAGCCATTGGTACTTAGAGGCCCCTTTAAGGTAATCAAAATGGTTTTAGCAGGAACTCCGCCCCCTGATGGGGTGGCTCAGAGACCCTCCGTGCGGAAATGGTATGCTCAGATAGAACATTATTGTGACATTTTTTCAGTATCTGAGGGAGCCGCAAAGAGGTTAACCATCCAAGAAGAGGCGGGCCCAGATAGAGAAACACCCGAACTCCCTCCCATAGTACAAGTGGTCCCTCCGTTTTCCGAGCAATTGCAGAATGCTTGGTTTACTGATGCTTCTTCTAAACGAGAAGGGAAAATTTGGAAATATCGAGCTGTAGCACTCCACATAGATGCGGATAAACAAGTAATCACTGAAGGGGAAGGTAGTGCTCAAGTAGGGGAATTAGTTGCAGTATGGAGTGTTTTCCAGCATGAAGCCCAATCTACCTCTCCTGTCTATATCTATACTGACTCCTATGCCATATTCAAAGGCTGTACTGAATGGCTTCCATTCTGGGAACAAAATGAGTGGGAAGTCAACAGGATACCTGCATGGCAGAAAGAAAAGTGGCAGGATATCTTGACCATTGCTAGACAAGGAAGGTTTGCGGTAGCCTGGGTGGCTTCCCATCAACAGGATAATACCCCTGTTAGCCAATGGAATGGCAAAGCTGACGAGTTAGCCCTATTATCTCCCCTTCAGAACACCCAAATAGCAGAAGACTGGGAGTGATTGTTGGAATGGTTACATGTAAAGAGGAAACATACAGGGATCAAAGACCTCTACTGTGAGGCCCAAGCTCACTTGCAAACAACATCGTACCCGCTTAGAAAGACACCCCCTAGAAGACAATCCTCTACACTTGAGGGAGGGGAAAGGGCTGTGGGAAACCTGGCAAGTGGACTACACTGGTCCTTTCCAAAAGTCAGAAGGGAAACATTATGTGTTAGTTGGAGTAGAGGTAGTGTCAGGGTTAGTCCAGGCCGAAGCATTTGCCAGAGCTACTGGAGAAAACATGGTGAAAGTTTTGAAAGAGTGGTTCAGCACCTTCCCCAAACCACGGTCAATTCAGTCAGATAATGGTTCTCGCTTTACTGCTAAAATAGTCCAGGAGTGGGCAATTCGGGAAGGAATCTCATGGGTACACCATACTCCATATTATCCGCAGGCAAATGGAATTGTAGAAAGAACTAATGGTTTGTTGAAGCACTTTCTTAAGCCGCATAAGCCAGGATGGGCCGAACAGCTATGGGATGCAGTTACTAGTGTTAATAGTCATTGGGGAATAAATGGATGCCCAAAAATCACAGCATTTTGTCCGAAGGCTCCAACCATTATGTCAGCCCCGTGTGGCTCTGAGTATCCCAAGAATCTGTCGCACTTTCCGGGCCAGCCCGTTTTGGTCGAACTCCCCACTGTGGGGGCCGTACCCCTGGTACTGGAAACCCCAATGAATAAGTACGCCTGGAAAGCAAAGGATGCTCATGGGAAGGAACATAAGATTAACACAAGGTGGATTATTCCATCCTTCTAACCACAACTCACTTCCGGTTCCTGGAAGAGAACCAAGTTTGTTTTCTTTTCTCTTTCAGGTGAAGATTCCAGAGCCTGTCTGAAGGAATCCATGAACATATGAAGTTGCTGATTGCCTGTGGAGTTTTGTTAATCTTTATAGGATGTGTAGCATACTATCGCAAATGGTGTTTTGGCCAACCATTGTCGCCATCTTTAGTATCGGGGGAAGCTTCTGTGCTCCCCCCTCCCCAAAATTGTTATGGCAAAATGAATTTGTTGTTCTAGGCCAGCAAATAGCTAACACTTTTAATCTTACTAAGTGCTGGGTTTGTGGTGGATCGTTAGGTTTAGAACGTTGGCCATGGACTGTTATCCCTATTTCCCCCGAATGGCTGATGAGCAATTACAGTGAGATCAAAAATGATACCTACTGGGAAGACAATACATCACTACCCTGGCCAATACGATACCCAACTCGTGGAGAACATTGTATAGCCTCCAACAAAATTAATACTGGAAACTTCCTAGGGCAATCTAACTGTAAATTGACTTACAGTTATGGTAATACTTCCACTGGGAGGATGGACTGGTGATGGCAAAATTAAACAGGTGGTGTTTGGTATCCAGGGGCATTCTAGTCCCCAGAAGGGAGCTTAGGGTCCCGCTGTGAAGGGTTAATGAATTGTTCCTGTTCATATAATAGATCAATAGGAGCCTATTAATGTACTAATTGTACTTCAAATAACTCCCCCATAACCCCCCCCCCCGAGTCCGTGGGCACAAGGCAATTATTGGGACAATCCAAAAGGGTCAAACTCATGGAGCCCCTTTGCCAGTGGGCATCGTGCTCTGAAGGGACATTATTGGGTGTGTGGCCAATATGCTTATAAACTGTTATCAGCAAATTGGACTGGGGTGTGTTATGTGGGGGCAATCTGCACCTTGTTTTTTTTTCTACTCCCGGAAAATGAGGGTGACGGGTTGGGTGTTAAGGTATATGATGATCTCAATTGATATCAGCGGTCCATTGATATCTCTATAGCAAGTGGAAGTAGTCAAACCTGGGGCAAAGATGAGTGGACCCCTCAACGTATCGTAGAACATTATGGACCCGCCACCTGGAACCCCAATGAGTGGGTTAGCGGTGCTCGAGAACCTATCTACAATTTAAATCGCATTATTCGATTGCAAGCCGCCCTAGAGATTATCACTAACGAGACGGCCTGTGCTCTTGACCTATTAGTGGATCAAGTCACGCAAATGAGAGCAGCAATATTCCAACATTGCATGGTTCTCAATTACCTGTTAGCTGAAGAAAGGGGCATCTGTGGTAAACTAAATTATTATAACTGTTGCTTAAAAATTGACAACGGGAAAGTTGTCAAACAAATTGCCACAGGAATATGGAAGCTGGCCCATGTCCCTGTTCAGACATGGAGAGGCTGGGACATTGACTTATTTTCCTGGCTCCCAGGTGTCCCATGGGTTAAGCGAATCTTATTCTACTTGTTATGTGGTTTTGCCATGCTAACGTTTTTACCATGTATTATTCCATGTTTTGTACAATTGATTCAACATGTTGTAACCGACATGCAATTTGTAACTACTGTTTCACCTGACAGTGTTAAGCAAATTTGCACTGTACATTGATCCACACTGTCAGTAGTGCGAATCATATGAGGTGCTCTTTTCCAACCTTTTTCGATATCCCTATCTTTTCTCAAAACCACCATGGGTCCTGAGGCAATCTTTGAGCCACGGGGTGGTGTGAGAGACTGGACCATAAGAACATTTGTCTCAAAGATCGCTTGCTCAAGCGGAAAACCCCTCTGACTGCTGAGTGCGATAAGGACAGTTGCAGGGTCGCAGAGATTTTGAACTTGCGAAAAACGCCCTGCAGGGTCATGAGCCGCTGAGTCAGGTGACAGTCGCGTGAAGAACAAGGCTGGAACTGCAAGAAACGTGTGCGCATGTGCAGGAACACGGAGCCGTGTTGTACGTGCCGTTGTCATGAAAACCACCACCGATATAAAAAGGAACTGCTAAGATGAGTGGGCACGCGCCTTTGCCCACCGCCGCAGAATGAGAGATTTGGACCCCCGAGACACTGTGAATCCGTGGCGGTGACTATTCTCGCGATTCTATCCCAGAGTCTTGCTTGGTTTCTGCCTTTCTTTTCTACTCTGTCCTATTGCTATCATTTACTTTTTCACAATAAAAGCTGTTTCGGGTATATGGCATTTGACCTTGTTTGTGTCTTAATCTCGCTCTCGGGATCATACTGAAATCTCCCTGACATTGGATCGGGACACAAGTGCACAAGAAGCTGGGGGAGCATAGCCAGGACAGCTGACCCAGACTGGCCAAAGGGATATTCCCTACCATATAACGTCATGCTCCGTATATAACTAGGGAAGCTAGCTGGGAGGCAGAATTGCTGCTCAGAAAGAGACTGGGCAATGGGTTTTTTGGGGTTTTTTTCTGCATGTGGTGAGCAATTGCATTTGTGCATCAATTGTATTATTATTATTATTGTTATTACTATTATTATTATTCTCTTCCTTTGTTATCCTATTAAACTGTCTTTATCTCAACTGTTGTGGTTTAACCTGGCAGGCAGCTAAAACAATTCACTCATTCACTCACTCCCCTCCCCTCCAGTGGGACAGGGAAAAAAAAAAGGTAAAACTTGTGGGTTAAGAATCACCATGGAAGGTGTCCCTGCCCATGGCAGGGGGTTTGGAACTAGATGATCTTTAAGGTCCCTTCCAACCCAAACCATTCTATGATTCTATGATTCTGTGTTAAACAGTGCCGGTCCCAGTACTGACCCCTGAGGGACACCACTCGTCACTGATCTCCACTTGGACATTGAGCCGTTGACCACAACTCTTTGAGTGCGACCATCCAGCCAATTCCTTATCCATCGAGTGGTCCATCCATCGAATCCATGTCTCTCCAATTTAGAGACAAGGATGTCGTGTGGGACAGTGTCAAATGCCTTGCACAAGTCCAGGGAGATGACGTCAGTTGCCCTTCCCTTATCCGCCAATGCTGTAACCCCATCATAGAAGGTCACCAAATTTGTCAGACACGATTTGCCCTTAGTGAAGCCGTGTTGGCTGTCACCGATCACCTCCTTATTTTCCATGTGCCTGAGCATAGTTTCCAGGAGGATCTGCTCCATGATCTTTTTCCATCTTATTGACAAAATTCAATTAATTCACTTTTTAATTTTAATTCAATACTAAAAGTATAATTTACTGATAAAGTACTTGCAAACTGAGACAAGTAAACTGAAATTGTTACTGTAAGTTATTGCATCTCTTGTGGTTTAAGACAGCAGTCTGATGCGAGCATGACATGGCAGAAGTCAGGTGCAAGAACTTCTGTAAGGCCTTTGACACGGTCCCCCCACAACATAGAATCACAGAATCATAGAATCGTTTTGGTTGGAAAAGACCTTTAAGATCATCAGCACCAACCATTAACCTAGCACTGCCATGTACAACCACTAAACCATGTCCCTAAGCACCACATCTATGCGTCTTTTAAATATCTCCAGGGATGGTGACTCAACCACTTCCCTGGGCAGTCAGTTCCAATGATTGACAACTCTTTTGGTGAAGAAATTTTTCCTAATATCCAATCTAAACCTCCCCTGGAGCAACTGGAGGCTGTTTCCTCTTGTCCTTTTGCTTGTTACTTGGGAGAAGAGACCAACACCCACCTCGCTACAACCTCCTTTCAGGTAGTCGTAGAGAGTGATAAGGTCTCCCCCGAGCCTCCTCTTCTCCAGGCTAAACAATCCCAGTTCCCTCAGCCACTCCTCATAAGACATGCTCTAGACCCTTCACCAGCTTTGTTGCTCTTCTTTGAACATGCTCCACCAACTCAATGTCTTTCTTGTAGTGAGGTGCCCAAAACTGAGCACAGTATTTGAGGTGCAGCCTCACTAGTGCCAAGTACAGGGGGGTGATCACTTCCCTAGTCCTGCTGGCCACACTATTTCTGATATAAGCCAACATTCTTCTGTCTAAATTGGAGAGATGTGGATTTGATGGATGGACTGTTTGGTGGATGAGGAATTGGTTGGATGGTTGCATCCAGAGGGTTGTGGTCAACGGCTCAATGTCCAGATGTAGATCAGTGATGAGTGGTGGCCCTTGGGGGTCTGTATTAGGACCAGTACTGCAAATTTGCAGACGACACCAAGCTGAGTGGTGCAGTTGACATGCCTGAGAAACGAGATGCCATTCAGAGGGACCTGGACAAGCTCAAGAAGTGGGCCCATGTGAACCTCATGAGGTTCAACAAGGCCAAGTGCAAGGTCCTGCACCTTGGTCAGGGCAACCCCTGGTATCAGTACAGGCTGGGGGATGAAGGGATTGAGAGCAGCTCTGAGGAGAAGGACTTGGGGATACTGGAGGATGAAAAGCCAACTGTATCCTAGGCTGCATCAAAAGAAGCATGGCCAGCAAGTTGAGGGAGGTGATTCTGCCCCTCTACTCCACTCTTGTGAGACCCCCACCTGGAGTATTCTGTGCAGCTCTGTAGCCCTCAGCACAGGAAAGACATGGACCTGTTGGAGCAGGTCCAGAGGAGGGTCACAAAGATGATCAGAGGGCTGGAACACCTCTCCTATGAAGAAAGGCTGAGAGAGTTGGGGAGGTTTAGGCTGGAGAAGAGAAGGCTCCAGGGAAGACATTATAGCAGCCTTTCAATACTTAAAGGGGGCTTATAAGAAAGACAGGGACAGGTTTTTTAGTAGGGCCTGTAGCAATAGGACAAAGGGTAATGGGTTTCAACTAAAGGAGGGTAGATTAAGACTAGGTATAAGGAACAAATTCTTCACTGTGAGAGTGGTGAAACACTGGAACAGGTTGCTGAGAGGTGGTAGATGCCCCGTCCCTTGAAAGATTCAAGGCCAGGTTGAATAGGGCTCTGAGCAACCTAAGCTAGTTGAAGATGTCCCTGCTTATTGCAGGGGAGTTGGACTAAATGACCTTTAAAGGTCCCTTTCAACCAAACTATTCTATGATTCTATGAAATTAATTTAATTTATTGCCAATTAACAACAGAGTAGGGTAATGAGAAATAAAAACAAATCTTAAAACACCTTCCCCCCACCCCTTTCTTCTTTCCAGGCTCAACTTCACTCCTGACTTCTCTACCTCCTAGCCCCAAGCAGTACAAGGGAGATGGGGAACAGGGGTTGCAATCAGTTCATAATGCTTTGTCTCTGCTGCTCCTTCCTCCTCACATTCTTCCCCTGCTCCAGCATGGGGTCTCACCCACGGGAGACAGTTCTTCACAAACTGCTCCAGCATGGGTCCCCCACGGGGCCACAGGTCCTGCCAGAAAAACCTGCTCTGGCACGGGGTCCTCTCCATGGGGTCACAGGTCCTGCCAGGAGCCTGCTCCAGCACATGCTCACAGCCTCCTTTGGGGACATCCAGCTGCTCTAGTGTAGGTCCTCTGCAGGCTGAAGGTAGATATTTTAGCCTAGAGAAGAGAAGACTGAGAGGAAATCTGATCAATACTTATTAATATCTAAAGGGCAGATGTCAAGAGAATGGGGCCAGACTCTTTTCAGTGGTGCCCAGCAACAGGACAAGGGGCAACAGGCACAAACTGGAACACAGGAAGTTCTATCTCAACATGAGGAAAAACTTCTTCACTTTGAGGGTGACCAAGCACTGGAACAGGCTGCCCAGAGAGGTTGTGGAGTCTCCTTCTCTGGAGATATTCAAAATTTGCCTGGACGTGATACTGTGCAATCTGCTCTAGGTGATCCTGCTCTAGCAGGGGGATTGGACTAGATGATCTTGAGAGGTCTCTTCCAGCACCTACCATTCTGTGATATCTGCTCCACCATCATCCTCCATGGGCTGCAGGAGGACAACCTGCCTCACCATGGCCTTCACCACAGGCTGCAGGGGAATCTCTGATCTGGCACCCGGAGCATCTCCTCCCCCTCCTTCTGCACTGACCTTAGTGTCTGCAGTTGTTCCTCACATATTCTCACTCCTCTCTCTGGCTGCTGTTCCGCAGTAGTTTCTACCCCTTCTTAAACATGTTATCCCAGAGGCGCTACCTCCATCACTGATGGGCTCAGCTTTGGCCAGCAGCTGGTTTCTCTTGGAGCTGGCTGGAACTGGCTCTGACATGGCAGAAGCTTCTAGCAACTTCTCACAGAAGCCACCCCTCCAGCCACCCCTCCCCCAACATTGCCACATAAACCGCCTATAACCATAAAGTAATTCTAGAATACAGGTCTATTTCTTAAATTCAGTACATTACAAAGTGTTAGGAACACAGTGCATGTGGTCTGACCTGCAAACACCGGGAATTCACTGATTAAGTCTAAAATACTCCATTATGCACCAAAATTTTTTTTAGAAGCCAGTTTTCTAACAGAGCAAAAGGAAGCTGCTCTTTAGAAAAGCAAGACCTTTTATGATTGTTTCATAGTTATGGCCAATTTTTTCCTGCTTTTCTGACAAAACACCACACCAGAAAGTTTATTTTATATTTTTTATTGTATGCCAAAGTTCATTAAAGATGGGGTTTTGCTTGTATACAAGTTACTCAAAAATTGTGTCTAGACAGAGATTCATTAGCAATCTGACTTATTTCAAAGCATCAGCTTGTTCAACCAGGCCACAAAAATAATATTGTGTACAAGCAATAACTGAAAAAGAGCTGCAGGTTCAAGGAGTTTCCAAATATTACAAGTCTTGAGATCTCATCAGGAAATAAAAATAAAATCAAAGCAGTCACAATATAAAAATAGCAGCTCCATGTAGCTCTTTCAAGTTTTAACTTTATTCAGAAAGTGTCACTTAGTTCAGTTTGCCTCATTCTTTGAAGCTTCATCAAAGTTTTCGACAAGATCTAGAAAAAGAAAAATGTTGAAATTAAAGTTTGATTCACTTCTACTTTGCCAATTTCCCCCAAAAAAAGTTCTACTTGTAAGCACTTGATATGAAGGCTGTCCTGGTTCTGGCAAGGATAGAGTTAATTTCCCAAGGAGCCAGGACAGGTGAGCCAAGCTGGCCAGGGGGCTATTCCATACCATGTGATGTCATGCTCACCATAAAAGGGGGCTAGTCGGGCAGGGGCAGGCTCGGCATTGCTCTGGGATTGGTTGAGTGTCTGGTTGGTTGGTAAATCGTTCTCTGTTATCACCTGTTGTCAATATCTGTTATCAGTACTGTTGTTGATTGTTTTCCCTCTCCCTTGCTGTCCCAGTAAACTGCCCTTATCCCAACCCTCCAGGCTTTGCCATTGTTTTTCTATTCTCCTCCCTGTCCTGCCGGGGGGAGGGGTGAGCAAGCAGCATGTGGCACTCAGCTGCCAGCTGGGGCTAAACCACGGCTGGGGCTAATCCACATCAGTCCTTTTTGGCACCCAACATGGGGCTCAAGGGGTTGTGATAAAGACAAGTCTGACCCAAGTGTGTTAAAACAAAGTTGTTATAAGCATTTATAATGTTATTGAAACAGTCACTGGTCATAATGATGTTCTGTTTGGTCACATGGCTCTGGTTTGGTAAACCCGTGTTTACTCTATGCAATCCCTGCGGTGCTGTTTATCACCTCTGGGAGAGGGGTTCGTGTTCTCATATTATTGTACTGTGTGATAATGACTTATGATAAGATATCATTGACAGTCATGAGTTTGAGCTGGTATGTGTATGTAGCATTTCGGTCAGGCCCGCACCTCGGTCAATATCTCTCAGAATTGATTAATAATTGGACCCAATCTATGGGAAAGACAAGGGGGGATACCTTCTCCCACTCTTTCACCTCCCCTTTTCCCTTTTGGTTGGTTACAACAATTTTGGAGAATTTTGAATACCCTTGGAATGTTCAGGCCAGTATATTCCTATTGCTAGGTCTCCTGAATGTTTTTCCATTGCTGTTCAGGGTTAGCAAAAATCTTTCCAAGAGTACCACCCAGGGATCTTCCCCAAGGCTGAATGGTCAGGGCTGGCATGGCATGTGGGAGACTATGGGCGGGTATCTAGAGACCTTTTCACCCCCAATGGTTTGGAGCTTCACTCCTGAACAATTGCAAGACCCTGATAAAATGGTAGAATATTTGAAAAGAAAATGCTGTGGGGATTCGAAAGAGACACAACTTACTGTGCTGTGCTGGGCCCTGGCCACAATCTATCAAACACTACATGATAGTCGACAGCACCATCCAGAGGGAGAGGGCGGACCCTCAGGCACTGCAGCTGCCCAAACCCCTGCAACAGGCACTGTAGCCAAGACAAAAGATCAACCCATACCAGTATCAGTCGCCCCTATACACAAAAAGAAATACACAAGGAAATCGGTTCGCTTAGTGAAAGATAATGATGAACCGGGACCATCACGAGAAGAAGAAGAAGAGCCAGAACCAGAAGTGATCACCCGATCCCTGTCCCTGAGTGAGCTCCAAGATATGCGGAAAGATTTCAGCTGCCTTCCAGGGGAGCACATTATTACCTGGCTGCTCCGCTACTGGGATAACGGGGCCAGTAGCCTGGAACTGGAGGGCAGGGAGGCCAAGCAGCTGGGATCCTTGTCTAGGGAAGGGGGCATTGACAAGGCAATTGGGAATAAGGCACAGGGCCTCAGCCTCTGGAAGCGACTCCTGTCAAGTGTGAGGGAAAGGTATCCTTTCAGCGAAGATGTCATATGTCGGCCAGGCAAGTGGAGCACCATGGAGAGAGGTATACAATATCTGAGGGAATTAGCTGTGCGGGAGATGGTTTATTATGATCTGGACAATGCACAGTTGCCCACAGACCCCAATGAAGTCCAATGTACCTGTGTTGGTTTTGCATGGCAAGGTTTTGGTAGGCGGGGGGGGCTACAGGGGTGGCTTCTGTGAGAAGCTGCTAGAAGCTTCCCCTGTGTCTGACAGAGCCAATGCCAGCTCCAAGACGGACCTGCCGCTGGCCAAGGCCAAGCCAATCAGCGCCTCTATGATAACATATTTAAGAAAGAGAAAAAAACAGTTACAGAGCGCTTTTGCAGCCAGAGAGAGGAGTGAGAAGATGTAAGAACATCTGCAGACACCACGGTCAGTGAAGAAGGAGGGGGAGGAGGTGCTCCAGGCGCCAGAGCAGAGATCCCCCTGCAGCCCATGGTGAAGACCATGGTGAAGCAGGCTGTCCCCCTGCAGCCCATGGAGGGAGGATGAGGGGGTGTAGCGATTCCACCTGCAGCCTGTAGAGGACCCCATGCTGGAGCAGGTGGAGGCACCTGAAGGAGGCTGTGACCCCGTGGGAAGACCACACTGGAGCAAGCTCCTGGCAAGACCTGTGGATCCGTGGAGAGAGGACCCCACGCCAGAGCAGGTTTGCTGTGCCAGGACTTGTGACCCCGTGGGGGAACCCCACGCTGGAGCAGTCTGCTCCTGAAGGTCTGCACCCCATGGAGGAGACTCACGTTGGAGAAGGTCGTGAAGGACTGTCTCCCATGGGAGGGACCCCATGCTGGAGCAGGGGAAGGATGAGTCCTGCCCCTGAGGATGAAGAAGCGGCAGAAACACCGTGTGATGAACTGACCGTAACCCCCACTCCCCGTCCCCCTGTGCTGCTGGGGGGAGCAGAGGTTGAAGCCGGGAGTGAAGTTGAGCCCGGGAAGATGGGAGGGGTGGGGGGAGGTGTTTTAAGATTTGGTTTTATTTCTCATTCCTCTACTCTGTTTTGCTTAGTAATAAATTAGATGAATTCCCTCTCTAAGTTCGGTCTGTTTTGTTCGTGATGATAATTAGAGAATGATCTCTCCCTGTCCTTATCTCGACCCGTAAGTTTTTTTTTTTTCGTTGTACCTTTTCTCCCCTGTCTAATGAAAGAGGGGAGTGACAGAACAGCTCTGGTGGGCACCTGGCCCTCAGCCAGGGTCAACCCACCACAGTACCCAACCCACGTGGCGAAAATTTGTATGGAGTGCACCATCATTGTACGCCAACTCACTGGCAGTAATCAACTGGAAAAGTGAAGAGGCACCCACGGTGGATGAAGTGGCTGGCCGACTCCGGCAACATGAAGAGAGCCTTTCTTCCTCCCTTGTTTCAGCTGTGGAGAAACTGTCCCAGGACGTCCGGCAACTCAAAGAGGATATATCTCACTCCCCACCTGTACAGACCTGTATTTCAGCTGTTAGGAGTAAGCATTTTTCTGCTCCAGAGAGGGCATATAAAGCATACACACCACGAGGTATCCTGTGGTTTTTCCTGCGTGACCACGGAGAAGACATGAGGAAATGGGATGGGAAGCCTACCTCAACCCTGCGGGCACGCGTACATGAGCTACAAGGAGAGACAGCTGTACAAAGGGACTCTTCCAGGAAGAATGCTGCTCCAGTTGCCACCGGGCAGCCCCCCAGACCAAGTGAAAGGCCAGATCGCACTTCTGATCCTCTTGAAGGGACTTCTAAGTCCTTTTTGCAAGAGGTGAGTAGCGAATATGATGAGGAGGATTAGAGGGGCCCTGCCTCCAGCCAGGTGGAGGAAAGGGACAACAGGGTTTATTGGACTGTGTGGATCTGATGGCCTGGCACATTGAACCCACAGGAGTACAAGGCCCTAGTGGACACGGGTGCACAGTGTACCCTAATGCCATCGAACTATGAAGGGATGGAACCGATATCTATTTCTGGTGTGACGGGGGGATCCCAACAGTTGACTCTGTTGGAGGCTGAAGTAAGTCTAACTGGGAATGAGGGGCAAAAGCACCCCATTGTGACTGGCCCAGAGCCTCCGTGCATCCTGGGCATAGACTGCCTCCGGAGAGGGTATTTCAAAGACCCAAAAGGTTACAGGTGGGCTTTTGGAATAGCTGCCTCGGAAGCAGAGGAAATTGAACCATTGTCCAGTTTGCCCAGTCTCTCAGAGAACCCTTCTGTGTTGTAGGGTTGCTGAAGGTTGAAGAGCAACAGGTGCCGATTGCTACCACAACTGTGCACCAGCGGCAATACCGCACCAACAGAGACTCCCTGGTTCCCATCCACAAGCTGATTCGTCAACTGGAGGGTCAGGGAGTGATCAGCAGAACCCACTCACCCTTTAACAGTCCCATATGGCCAGTGCGGAAGTCCAATGGCGAGTGGAGGCTGACGGTAGACTATCGTGGCCTGAATGAAGTCACACCGCCCATGAGTGCTGCCGTGCCAGACATGCTGGAACTTCAATATGAACTGGAGTCAAAGGCAGCCAAATGGTACGCCACAATTGATATAGCTAATGCATTTTTCTCGATCCCTTTGGCAGCGGAGTGCAGGCCACAGTTTGCCTTCACTTGGAGGGGCATCCAGTACACCTGGAATCGACTGCCCCAGGGGTGGAAACACAGCCCCACCATTTGCCATGGACTGATCCAGGCTGCACTGGAACAGGGTGAAGCCCCAGAGCACCTGCAATACATTGCTGACATCATTGTATGGGGCAACTCAGCAGAGGAAGTTTCTGAGAAAGGAAAGAAAATAATCCAAATCCTGCTGCAGGCTGGCTTTGCCATAAAACAAAGTAAGGTTAAGGGGCCTGCACAGGAGATCCAGTTTTTAGGAATAAGATGGCATGAGGGGCGGCATCAGATCCCTATGGATATTATCAACAAAATAGCAGCCATGTCCCCACCGACCAACAAAAAGGAGACACAGGCCTTCTTAGGCGTTGTGGGTTTCTGGAGAATGCACATTCCGAATTACAGTTTGATAGTAAGCCCTCTCTACCATGTAACCCGGAAGAAGAATGATTTCAAATGGGGCCCTGAGCAATGACAAGCTTTTGAACAAATTAAACAAGAAATAGTTCATGCCGTAGCTCTTGGGCCAGTCCAGGCAGGACCAGATGTAAAAAATGTGCTGTACACCGCAGCCGGGGAGAATGGCCCTACCTGGAGTCTCTGGCAGAAAGCACCAGGGGAGACTCAAGGTCGACCCCTGGGGTTTTGGAGTCGGGGATACAGAGGATCCGAGGCCCGCTACACTCCAACGGAAAAGGAGATATTGGCAGCCTATGAAGGGGTTCAAGCTGCTTCAGAGGTGATTGGCACTGAAGCACAGCTCCTCTTGGCACCCCGACTGCCAGTGCTGGGTTGGATGTTCAAAGAGAGGGCTCCTTCTACACATCATGCGACCGATGCTATGTGGAGTACAGGGGTTGCACTGATCACACAACGGGCTAGAATAGGAAGCCCCAATTGTCCAGGGATTCTGGAAGTGATCACAGACTGGCCAGAAGGGAAAGATTTCGGAATGTCGCCAGAGGAGGAGGTGACACGTGCTGAAGAAGCCCCACCATATAATAAACTGACAGAAGATGAGAAGCCATATGCCCTGTTCACTGATGGGTCCTGTCGCATCATGGGAAAGCATCAGAGGTGGAAGGCCGCTGTATGGAGTCCTACACGACGAGTTGCAGAAGCTGCTGAAGGAGAAGGTGAATCGAGCCAGTTTGCAGAGGTGAAAGCCATCCAGCTGGGTTTAGATATTGCTGAAAGAGAGAAGTGGCCAACGCTGTACCTCTATACTGACTCATGGATGGTGGCCAATGCCCTGTGGGGGTGGTTACAGCAGTGGAAGCGGAGCAACTGGCAACGCAGAGGCAAACCCATCTGGGCTGCCCCATTGTGGCAAGATATTGCTGCCCAGCTAGAGAAGCTGGTTGTAAAGGTACGTCATGTAGATGCCCACGTACCCAAGAGTCAGGCCACTGAGGAACATCAGAACAACTAGCAGGTAGATGAGGCTGCCAAGATTCAAGTGGCTCAGGTGGATCTGGACTGGCAGTGTAAGGGTGAATTATTTCTAGCTCATTGGGCCCATGACACCTCAGGCCATCAAGGAAGAAATGCGACATATAGATGGGCCCATGATTGAGGGGTGGACTTGAGCATGGTCATCCATCAATGTGAAACATGCTCTGCCATCAAAAGCAAGCCAAGCGGGTAAAGCCTCTGTGGTATGGAGGCCGATGGTTGAAATATAAATATGGGGAAGCATGGCAAATCGACTACATCACACTCCCACAAACCCGCCAAGGCAAGCGTTACGTTCTTACAATGGTGGAAGCAACCACTGGGTGGCTGGAAACATATCCTGTGCCCCATGCCACTGCCCAGAACACTATTCTGGGTCTTGAAAAGCAAGTCCTGTGGCGACATGGCACCCCAGAGAGAATTGAGTCAGACAATGGGACTCATTTTCGGAACAACCTCATAGACAGCTGGGCCAAAGAGCATGGCATTGAGTGGGTGTATCACATCCCCTATCATGCACCAGCCTCTGGGAAAGTTCAAAGGTACAATGGACTGCTAAAAACTACCCTGAGAGCAATGGGTGGTGGGACCCTCAAGCACTGGGACACACATTTAGCAAAGGCCACCTGGTTAGTTAACACTAGGGGATCTGCCAATCAAGCTGGCCCTGCCCAATCAAAATTTCTACACCCTGCAGAAGGGGATAAAGTTCCTGTAGTGCGCATGAAGATTATGTTCGGAAAGACAATTTGGGTTATCCCTGCTTCAGGCAAAGGCAAACCCATCTGCGGGATTGCTTTTGCTCAGGGACCAGGGTGCACTTGGTGGGTGATGAGAAAAGATGGGGAAGTCCGGTGTGTACCCCAAGGGGATTTGATTTTGGGTGAAAATAGCTAATAAATTAAATTGCATGATGTTAATAGCTATATACTGTATCAATGGTATGACCATAAGAATCACCCAAAACTAATGAAGGATGGACTTTGAAACTGAACAAAGTGCCACGATGATGGAACTAGAACTGACTTCAACTGGTGCCCAGGAACTTTATCAAAAAATCACATCTTTGACATCCAGACTGTGAGCATGGACCATACCAGATACACTGGCTGTGAAAACTCCGGATGCAGCGTGCAACAATCCAGCAGCACGCACCATTGCTCCTGCCCTGAGAGACTGTAATGGCAGATGGAACCCAAAGCCATGGACTAAATGAACTCGACAGACTTTTTAGAGCAATGGCCCATAGAGTAAGGCAATGAGATCTGTGCAATAATCTGGGCATGACATAGATGGTATAGAATAAGGGGTGGATAATGTCCTGGTTCTGGCGAGGATAGAGTTAATTTTCACAAGGAGCCAGGACAAGTGAGCCAAGCTGGCCAGGGGCTATTCCATACCATGTGACATCATGCTCACCATAAAAGGGGGCTAGTGGGGAGGGGCGGTGGCTCCAGGACAGGTTGAGGGTCAGGTTGGTTGTTGGATCAGTAAATCGTTCTCTGTTATCACCCATTGTTACTATCTGTTATCAGCACTGTTGTTGATTGTTCTCCCTCTCCCTTGCTGTCCCAGTAAACTGCCCTTATCCCAACCCTGGAGGCTGTGACCTTGTTTTTCTGTTCTCCT
This sequence comes from Balearica regulorum gibbericeps, assembly GCF_011004875.1. NCBI lineage: Eukaryota > Metazoa > Chordata > Aves > Gruiformes > Gruidae > Balearica > Balearica regulorum. Next base: position 12,533,501 of record NC_046219.1, on the reverse strand, counting down.
CCCCATCCCGCTGGGGGGGGGGGGGGGGGGGGTGAGCGAGCAGGGTGTGGCATTTAGCTACCAGCTGGGGCTAAACCACATCATCAGCTTATAAAATACAGACTAAACATTTAAGAGCTTCATGGTTCATTCTTGTTTAAAGAACAACTTCACCATACCCACAACTGGGCAAAGTGATACTGAAAAGTTAGTTTCTTACCACTCTTCTTATTGAATATTAAATAATTATCTTAGCCATAGCTATTACTCCTACACAGGACAAAAATGCTAGCTCAAACCAATGGTCCATCTAAGTCTCACATGGTGTCTGAAAACAATGCCCACAGAAATTCTGTAACAGTGAGTGACTAGTCAATAACTCTTACTGTCCTTGGCCCAATCTTATGCTGCACATGTTATCTCTCAGCAAAATTCACTTCCTTTTCCTCCATTGCATGCTTGTTCTTACCTGGAACTTCGTCGTCATCATCATGAGTAGCAAGTGGTGCTTTTCCATCCACAGCTGCAAGAGCAAGCAGTTCAAAAGTATCAGTGAAGCTCACTATAAGCATCTTGATTACCAAGCTGGTTTGCTTTGTGTTTCTTGAAAACATTATCAAAGAGTCTGAGCTTAACTGCAATGCTCTATCCAGTTTCCCTGCTGAATAAATTCTACAACTAACCCTTTGTTACCAATAATGCTCAAACAGTCCAGCTGGAAAATGAGAAGATGCATGCTAACCCAGTTTACTAGTTACCATCTTGGTTGCAGATATATAGAGTGCCTTGTGTGGTAATAATTTTCAGCTAAAAGCGCAGAGATGGATTTTACCAATTTCTCTTAAAAGCAGCTTGGTTTATTGACTACTCAGTGGCTCTTGAGACCTACATATTTTACATTAGCAAGTTATAAAGAAATCTTAGGATCTTATAATCCTAGACCTTCAAGGAAAACTAAGGTAGAATTGTGAAGCTGCAGATAGACACATATGACTAGAGGTACTTAAAGATATTATTGTTCCTTGGCAAAGTCAGAGGAATATGGAACACAATTTTATACTTAGGTAGTTGAGGTAACCACATATCCTGGTCCACATCTCTGCTGACTCAGTGATTTCTTAACTATTCCCATTATATTTGCCAGAGCTAGTGAGACTTAACCATGTCCACTGTAGCAGACCAATGAGCATCTGTGAAACTGCAGTAGCATAATGCTAAGAATAGATATCTCAGGTCCCTGGGTGCCTGTGCCACTACTTTTACTGCTATTCTTAGCTGTACTACCTAGAGAATGAGACAGCTTAACCTATCATCTCTGTTTTATCCTAATTAATCCTTCTCAGTTTTCAAAAAAAGCATGAGGAAAAAGATGGTCTTATACTAGGCTTCTGAAATTGCTGTACCCTGATTTCTAGAGAACAAAAATAGATGAATGCATAAACTTTGTTCTGAAATGGCTTGTGACAAGGTCACCACTAACCCTCCTTTTGTTTTTTTTAACAGCAGAAAGCTGTTACAGCTTGAGTGCATCTCAGTGACAAATACATTTTTAAAAGCGAACCATATTATTTCCTCCTAAATCGTCTGCATTTTCTCTCATCCCCAAGACCAGACTAAGTTTACAACCTGGTCTAGTGGAAGGCATCCCTGCCCATGGCAGGGGGGTTGGAACTAGATGATCTTTGAGGTCCCTTCCAACCCAAACCAGTCTATGATTCTATACTTTAGCACCTGCAAATGCAATCATGAAACACTTCACTCTGATGTCAAACTTCCAAATCTAGCAGACAACATTGAATGGAAAGGTTTGTGCAACTCTCTAGCATCCACCCAAAGTGGAAAGATATAGCCATTTACCAGGTCATACAAAGCAAGCACTTTAAACAAGCTTCCCTAATATCAAAACTGCACAATTTAGCTTATCCAGAATATACTCACCTTGTTATAAGAAGAGAGATCTTAAGGGATCATTTTAAATCCTTCAAGTTTTCTTTCAAGCCCCACTACTACCACAAAGCAGCCACACAGGTGACACTAGTAAGGAGAGACCTGAGCTCCATGGGGAAAGAAGCAGTTTACCTCATCTCCTGAAGACTACTTCTAGCAGGATTTTTTTCAGTGGGAAGTTGACAGAAGGGAAGCATCATCAGCTTTAGGAATGGAAATAGAGGCTATCTTTGCTGGCAGCAAAGCACAGAAAGAAAAAATGTAACAATCAAGTTCATAACTATCAGAAAAAGTAGGAAGGAAGTAGGAAGACCCTACATGCAGGACAAAGAATATTCCCAGTGTCAACAAGCCTGTCTTTCACTCCCAATTCTCATCCTGTAGCAGCAGCACCTTTTCCAAATGCCACATACTTAAGTCCCTCCTCTACTTTTCCCACACAGTTTTAGGGAGAACAAGTGTTCAGGTTCTTTTACTAGTTTAAGGATGAAATAAGAAGTCGGTGTATCTAGCTTAATGGTCATGCCAGTCCTGTTTTTCTACACTGTTCTACACAGAAGTTATAACATATTTTCTTACAAATACTGTATAATACCCTCTTAACTATCAAAAAGCCCATGCAAGAAGAAATACCTTCAACCACACCTGCAAGGGAGCAAAGCAGTAGCAAGATGTCTGTCCTCAAGTTCCTCTCCTTGTTGTTTATGTTTCCATTCAAAGTGTCAAAACAGACACTCAAAGTATATCTTTTTTTAAAGCCTAACTCTCCCAGAGTAACTCTACCTAGCTTTAATGAACTAGGTATGTCAAAATACAGTAGCCACACCAAGAAGTAAACTACCACAGAATCGAGTCTGGCTACAACTTTCTAGTCCTAGACCAGCTGCAAGATATGCTGAGAGACAGGTGCCTCTGCTTTATTCTGTTATATTCACTGTTGGCTTTGAGCTATAAATAAAATTTAAAAGTTCCATTTCTTTATAAGCATTTTATAATATGCTTGCAGACAGTAAGAGTGCACTGAATTTCACTGCAGCTATACAAATAAGCCACACGTCAGCTGCCGGCATGAAATGCATTCAAGTTTCAACTTACGTTGCTTGGGTAGGGCTTCTGCCAATCTCCTCAGGCTGGTCAAACTGTCAGCTCCGAGCTGATTTAAGATGCTAGGAAGCATTTCTGTGAGCTGCTTTGTCTCAGCATGGCCAGTGACAGTGAAAGTGTTAGCAGCCAGAGATGCCTGAACTTTAGGGTTATTGAAGTGAATGACTGTTCCTTGGTTGGTAAACATATTTACCTGCAAGAAAAAAAACACCAAACAGTATTTCAACCAATTTAGCGTGATTTTTCAATTTAACAGGAAACTAGCTGAAGTTCCTAAAGCTCAATAAAGACCTATTGATAATTTACAGACAATTTTAAGATATTACTTACAGGAAATTAAGTTTGATACATTTTATATTTCTATATAGAAAAGCATTTTTCTCTTTAAAGCAATTACCTCTTCAATTCCAGAAATATTGTTGACACCTAGTTTCTTCAAGGAAAACTGAAGTTTCTTGTCATCTGCTGTAGCTGTTCTGTGGACAACCTTCTTCTTTCTGCGGGCAGTACCCTTTGCAATAAAAGTTATAAATTAATATTTAACTAGTTCTTCACAAACTCTAACCCTCATGGCTGTATAACTACTCTGCAGCCATCTACAAATCAACTTTGTATACAGAGTTCTATTTCTGTTACAGCACACACAACTCCACTCCTCCAACTGCACTGCAGCAGTCTTTCCCTTGCTATAAGGCAAGCTTTGCATGTTTGTCAGAAGTGTGAGATTTTAGAAAGCAACACACCAGAGAAACTTTATTCCACAGTTCTCATGGGGATTCTGCAGCATCCTACTTCAAAAAGAAAAATTGCAGGTTTATCCTGGTCTGTTACCATAGGCATGAAACTGAAGACTGAGCACAGTTTTCAGTAATTTCTGAAGCCCATTAATTTTTCCTTAGATCATCTTTCCTAAGTTGTAGCCAAATTTTGATAAGAGTCAGAGACCATAAAGTTATCAATATATCATTAAAAAATGAATATGACAAAACCCAGAACACTCACTTTTTTATTATGGACTTACACATACAAATTTGAAGAACACTTGTTTTCCCAAAATATTTTATAAATATGTTTTTTAAAAATACTTCTACATAGTATTCCAGACCACCTGTTTAGAAAGGAAAACAAGCAAAGGTTAGGTTTCCCTACAGACAGGGAGCTCTAGATCTCTCCAGAGAAATAATTGTCCCATATTAGAAGATAACTACAAAAAAGAAGAAAATGCCATTTTATACTTCTTTGCACTCATAAGGCTTCAGTAAAACTTGACATAAAAATGTCTATGAACAAGTGAAACTAAGCTCCTTTTTGACACACTATACTAATCTAAGTTCTCCTACTCCATTTGCCCATCTGCTACATGCTAGCAATAAGAAAATGTGTTGCTACCCAGCTGTATAAATGGCTGCAATACCTTTTGAGTCAACTGGTAGAAATTAGAAAACTGGTTGGACACTAACACCTCTAATATAATCCAGTTACAAACAACAAGAAATGTTAATAGACAAATTCACATGAAACTAACACGTGGAAGACTACAGCTCAAAAGTTTAGTTGTTTGTCTAGAAAGCTTGATGTTCATTCCCTGCTACTGTCAGGTTAGCATACACAGTGATTTGAAAACTATTAAAGTTACAGAAACAGCTTAAATTAAGTACCTTGACTACCCAGGAACTGAGCCACATATGGGTTATATTAAGTCTCTCTGGGCAAAAGAGCTCTCAATACATTTCAAAAAAGGATGTCTTGAATCAAAGGCTATATAGGAACATGTATCCCCTTGTTTACCCATATTAAGTATGGATATCAAACCAGGCAATATGAATTTAATTTAAATGAACAGCTGCTGCTTTCATCTCCATAGATTTAAGCTTCTAAAGCTTACAGGGTTTTAGTAAGCAAGTGTCATCCTGATCATGCTGAGACACACTGTTCACACCCCTCTACCTTTATATTAAAGGTGAGTGGGTACAGCAGGCCACAAATTGAATGCTACAGACTCACCTGCCAATCTTCTAAAAAGGTTTGGAAGAAACAACATGACATTTAGCTGTATCAACATCCTACACAAAAATATCAAATTTCACATAATGAAGTACTATGACAGCCCTCCACCTAAATATAATATTTAGCTTGTTTTTAAGATCTGCAGCCTTGCAGGATCATGAAAATCTTCCAGCAGAGGCAGTGTGCAACCTTTCCTCACAAGGAAGAAAAAAAACCAGTACAGTAACAAACATTAAAAATCTCTAGTCAATACACACATGCTGGTAACGTGCACATAATTATCAGCATAATACTAGTTAAACAGAGAACTGCTGTAACTCATACAAAGAATACACAAAATCACCAAGCCAGTTAATTACTGGATTAAACCTGATTTAAGGCTGCCTAGATCTCCAGCTAAAGGCAAAAACTTCAACACAGGAATGAAAGCTACTGGAAACTGTCAGCAAGAGCTCTGTTGAATAGCTTGTATTCTAAAATATCGTATGTTTCCTCAGGTATAAAAAAAAAATACTAACAATTTTTTTGCCTTAAAACTGAAACTGTAATTAAAATGTTTACTAGCATACAACTATATTCAATATACTTTTTTTATTTTCAGATTATAAGTAATCACACAGTTACATATATTCAGATGGCATAATAAAACAAAAAGGTCTTCTGAGCATGTTATTCTACAATGATAAGAGCATGAAAAGTATAGAATCTCCAGCTTTGTCCTAAAAAGCAAGAAAACAGCTATGGGTATCTTAAAGATTTGTGATGAGAATTTGGAATATAGCCCTCTCTAATCTGTTATGAAAACCCTACCCAAGATCACTTGCTGTAAGGTCTACTTACTTCAAATTTTAAGTGCCTTCTAATATAGCCTATACAAGAATATAGGCTACAAGTCAACTATAATATAACAAACCCAAACAGAAAAGGCCAGAGGTTCAGCTCCTACCGAAGAGTAGTGCTTCTACTGAACTGACTAGAGATCCCTGCAGCAGTGCAGCTTCCCCAGAGTACGGTTCAGCCAAGCTGAGAGTCCTTAGGACTGCTCTCTACCCGAGTTTTCAGGATCCCGCATCATCCTAGGCCCAGTGTGTAGGCAGAAACACGCAATCCTGAAGGCAGGGAGGGGAGACGACTCCTACCTTGCCACCAATGCGCACTTGGGCCTGGAGCTTGGCGAGCTTTTCTTGGTTCATGATCGTTTCTTTCATCTACGGAAGCAACAAGAGCACCCATAGAAAGCGGGTCAGGAAGTACCCGGCGGCGCAGGCCGCAGCAACCCAGGCCCAACAGTAGAGTAGGTGAGCATAAGAGGCTCCACAACTACCCCTCACCACACTCACACCTCCAGCAAGAGGACGCCCCAGCCCTGCCAAGGGAGAAAGTCTACTCACACACAGCGCCGCCGAAGCTCGACTCAGCTCCCCTAAGGCCCAGCCTATAACCGCCCTGCCCCACCACGGCCGCCCACCGACCTGCAGCCCTCAGCCGCGCAACAAATACTCCTTAGTTGCCTCCCACCGTCTCCCTTGTACCTTCTTAGGGCGGAAGTAGCAGTGCCGGAGCGGGGCGAAAAGACAAAGGTTGCAGGTACGGAAGCGACACTAAGCATAGCACACAGAGTAAAGTGGAGCGGAACGAAATGGCGGCTAGAAAGGAAACACACTGCTATTAATGCTACCGCTACTACCGCCTGAGCCAGGAAAAGACACGCTCCGCGGCTGGCGGGACCTGGAGGGGCGGAGCCTTTTCTGGGCGTGAGCCACCGCGGGAGGAGTTAAGGGTGTGAGGCGAGGAGCAGAGCTTATCCTGCTTGTAGGGGGGTGCTGGACTCCTGTAAGTACACTGCGGGCTACAAAACTGATTTATTTGTGTAGCTGAGATAGGATGTAAGGTAAGGGCTGCGCCCCCCTTCCCCCAAGGCGAGCTTGCTCCTCTTCACGATCTGATTCGGTGCATGGTCCGTCTCCATTCCTTCCTTGCTTAACTCACCTTCTATTTCCTTCCCTCATCTGGTAGCATTTTTTGTCACAAATGAATCCGTCCCCATTCTGGTATTTTTATTATGTTTTTTCCCCCTAGAAAACATTTAAATGCTGTATTTTCTTTCTTGTTTATACAACTCAAACCTCATCCCCGTATCCGTGATTTTTCTTCTTTCAGCTCTGCCCTGCCCCATGTGTGTTTCCTTCTTTCTCCCTGTGATCTATCTCAGGCAATACCAGTATCGTGTGATCTCTGCAATATGGCTTTTCAGGTGAAACTCTACAAACTCAGCATTGTCAAATCCAAACTGCTGAGGCTTTTTGTGTGTGTTTAAATTTGATTTGCTCTCATGATCTCTCTTAGCTACACTAGAGCTAAGTGTTAATCTGTACAGATTTTGTTTGTTAAAATTGAGACTTTTGTAATTAGCGAGAATGAATGATAAACCTGAAATGATTCTATTTGGTGGTGATAAAAGGTCTCAGAGAGGTGATGATTCAAAAGGTGCTGCTGAAGAGCAGCCTGTGCCTCCTAGCAGACTAGCATCACAGCTGAAAATTAGAGGATGATCAAACAGTTATAAAGGGGGTATGTGTGCAGAAGTTTGGTCCAGCATATCTGTAAAATTGGAAGAGTGAATTGTGCTCAGAGAAGAATGAGAAAAAGCCTGTATTACTGTATCTGAATGTATTGGGTTTGCATGGCAAGGTTTTGGTAGCAGGGGGGCTACAGGAGTGGCATCTGTGAGAAGTTGCTAGAAGTTTCCCCTATGGTCAATAAAGCCAATGCCAGTTGGCTCCAAGACAGACCTGCTGCCAGCCAAGGCTGAGCCAATCAGCAACAGTGGTAGGGCCTCTGGGATAACATACCTTAAGAAGGGGGGGGAAACAGCAGCAATTGCAGCCAGAGAGAAAAGAGTGAGATGATGTGAGAAATTCTGCAGACACCAAGGTCAATAGAGGAAGGAGGGGGAGAAGGCGTTCCAGGCGCTAGAGCAGAGATTCCCCTGCAGCCCATGGAGGATGATGGTGGAGCAGAGATTCTACCTGCAACCTGTGGAGGACCCCACACTGGAGTAGGTGGAGGCATCCAAAGGAGGCTGTGACCCTGTGGGGGACCCACACTGGAACAGTCTGCTCCTGAAGATCTGCACCCCGTGGGAGAGGCTCACACTGGAGCAGTTCGTGAAGGACTGTCTCCCGTGAGAGGGACTCCATGCTGGAGCAGGGGAATGATGAGAGGAGTCCTCCCCCTGAGGAGGAAGAAGCGGCAGAAACAATGTGTGATGAACTGACCGTAACCCCCACTCCCCGTCCCCCTGTGCTGCTGAGGGAGGGCAGAGTTTGAAGCCAGGAGTGAAGTTGAGCCCGGGAAGATGGGAGGGGTGGGGGGAGGTGTTTTAAGATTTGGTTTTATTTCTCATTCCTCTACTCTGTTTTGCTTAGTAATAAATTAGATGAGTTTCCTCTCTAAGTTTGGTCTGTTTTGCTCGTGACGATAATTAGTGAATGATCTCTCCCTGTCCTTATCTCGACCCATAAGCTTTTCATTATACCTTTTCTCCCCTGTCTAGAGAAGGAGAGGAGTGATAGAGCGGCTCTGGTGGGCACCTGGCCCCCAGCCAGGGTCAACCCACCACAGGCCCCCAGAGCTGGATGCAGTACTCCAGGTGGGGAGTCTCACAGGAGTGGAGTAAAGGGGCAGAATCACCTCCCTTGACCTGCTGGTCACACTTGATGCAGCCCAGGATACGGTTGGCTTTCTGGGCTGCAAGTGCACACTACCGGCTCATGTTGAGCTTCTCATCAATCAATACCCCCAAGTCCTTCTCCTCAGGGCTGCTTTCAATCCATTCCCCACCCAGCCTGTAGTTGTGCTTGGGATTGCGCCGACCCATGTGCAGGACCTTGCACTTGGCCTTGTTGAACTTCATGAGGTTCGCATGGGCCCGCCTCTCAAGGTCCCTCTGGATGGCATTCCTTCCCTCCAGGGTGTCGACCACACAGCTTGGTGTCGTCGGCAAACTTGCTGAGGGTGCGCTTGATCCCACTGTCCATGTTGCCGACAAAGATGTTGAACAGTGCCGGTCCCAGTACCAACCCCTGAGGGATGCCACTCGTCACTGGTCTCCACTTGGACATTGAGCCGTTGACCACAACTCTTTGAGTGCGACCATCCAGCCAATTCCTTATCCACTGAGTAGTCCATCCATCGAATCCATGTCTCTCCAATTTAGAGACAAGGATGTCGTGCGGGACAGTGTCAAATGCCTTGCACAAGTCCAAGGAGATGATGTCAGCTGCCCTTCCCTTGTCTACCAATGCTGTAACCCCATCATAGAAGGCCACCAAGTTTGTCAGGCATGATTTGCCCTTTAGTGAAGCAGTGTTGGCTGTCGCCAATCACCTCCTTATTTTCCCTGTGCCTGAGCATAGTCTCCAGGAGGATCTGCTCCATGATCTTGCCAGGCACGGAGGTGAGACTGACTGGCCTGTAGTTCCCTGGGTCTTCCTTTTTCCCCTTCTTAAAAATGGGGGTTATGTTCCCCCTCTTCCAGTTGGTGGGAACTTTGCCAGACTGCCAGGACTTCTCAAATATGATGGGGAGCGGCCTGGCCACTTCATCCGCCAGTTCCCTCAAGACCTGTGGATGCATCTCATCAGGTCCCATGGCCTTGTGCACCTTCAGGTTCCTTAGATATTCTCAAACCTGATCTTCTCACATCACTGAGTTGTATCAGGAATCAACTGAAGCAGTTCAAGAACTACGGTTTAGGGGACTCTGTAAGATTTGGTTACCTTTCCTGGAACAAACAGCAGACCTTCAAAAAACAAACTTCGCATCAGAGAAAAAGTATTTTAGAATGCTACAATACTGTTGGCTTGTTTTCTCTAGTCCTTTTTGTGTAATTGCATCATGGGAAACATAAACCTAAAACTGCATTTGCTTCTAGCTGAAGAACTTCTGTTGAGAAATGAAACAGATCCAAAGCCTCTAGTGCTGAAACAGAGTGTGAGCTCAGCAAGCATCCTTTCAGTTCTGAAAAAGGTTGAAATGTAGGATCTCAAATTCATCAAAGAATATACATTGTTAAAGCAAAGTTTGTTAGCTGCAAAGCAGCAGCATAGGAATGGAAAAAGATCATTAAAATGGTCATGAAAATTGTCTCCTAAATTATGTGAAAGCTTAAAGGCAGAAGAATGACAAAAGTTGCTGTCAAAGTGCCAGTGGAAAAGCTCTCCTGAAGGACATGGTCAGTGCTGCGTAAGTAATAACAGGGTATGTTCAGAAGAGATGTTAAGTTAGTATCATATTCAGGAAAAAATCACAAGTCATAAACATAAATGATCAGGCTAAAGTGAAGTAATATTTGCCCTGATTGCCAGTGACCACAAAGAGCACATATTCAATGTATTTTCAGGCAGTGAAGGAAATCTGCCTGATATTCAGAGTCTCTTTAGGAAACATTTGTTCAAAAGAATGCTGTATTCAACAGTCAAGTAAGCAGAAGTATATGGCACATCAACAGAGCACCACAGGGAATAATGATGTTATCATTCCTAATGTAGATGCTCCAGGACATTAGGGGGGAAATGCTAAGTTATTTGGAAAAATGTGCATATATGTTAGTAAACTAATGAAGGAAAATAGTAGTATTACGGGGTACAGGAGCAAAGGTGTTGAGAGAGAGATATGAATGGAAAAGAAACCATCTCTGAAAGTCTAGACATAAGACTCACTAAAGAATTCTTAACTTTTGAAGAGATACTAAATATATAAACATTGAATGGGAGCCCAGGAAGATCAAACTTAAGTACAGTGCTGTTTTCATCTCATATATTAGTGTTGTATGATGAACTGGTGAGTTGTATGGAGTAATAGACTTCAGTGTCTAGGAAGAGATAGAGCTCCTCAGCAAACAGTGTCCTTTTCTCGCCATGCCTGTAACTCTTAAACTCAGCAACCCAAAATACCTGGGCTTCAAGCCACATCACAAGCCTTTCACGAGCTATGGGACGTCTCTATAACACCCCACAGAGGCCAACTAGAGAAGAGTTGTAGAGAAGAGTTAGAGAAGTGCTGCATGAAGAATCCCATGCTGCCTTTACCAAATATTTGGGGGGTTATGTTAATCAGACTGGTAAAGGCTTGCCTAGAAAAGCTTTCATGTTAGTCTCTTGTGGTAGAGAGCAACAAGGAAGATCTTGCTAGAGAATAGATAAAAGTCAGAAGTCACTGTATTCCTCACTGGCTGTATGTGAAAAAGTGGTACCTTATATTTATGCACAGATGACAGAGGAACAAACAAACAGTTTATTCCTGTAGACATCCTATACCCAGGATTCAAGAAAACTTGATCACTTAAGCCATGATCACAGAAATGCTTTGACCCCTGCGAAGATGAGTTACATGTCAGAAAAGTTAAGATGTGACCCAAAACCACCATAGTCCTACCCAAGGATGGCACATTTATATCCCAGGACGAACCAGGACTAAATCTGCTCTACTTCCGGATGTGTAGCTCTTGAGTACCTAAAGGGAGCCTACAAGAAAGCTGGAGAGGGACTGTTTACAAGAGCATATAGTGATAGGACAAGGGGTAATGGCCTCAAGCTGAAAGAGGGTAGGTTTAGATTAGATGTTAGACAGAAATTCTTCCCTATGAGGGTGGTGAGGCACTGGAATAGGTTGCCCAGAGAACTTGTGGATGTCCCCTCCCTGGAAGTGTTGAAGGCCAGGTTGGATGGAGCTTTGGGCAACCTGATCTAGTGGAAGGTGTCTCTGCTATGGTGAGTTGACCCTGGCTGGAGGCCAGGTGCCTACCAGAGCTGCTCTATCACTCCCCCTCCTTAACTAGACAGGGGAGAAAAAGTAGAACAAAAGGCTTGTGGGTCGAGATAAGGACAGGGAGAGATCACTCACCAATTATTGTCATGGGCAAAACAGACTGAACTTAGAGAGGAAACTCATCTAATTTATTACCAAACAAAACAGAGTAATGAGAAATAAAAATCAAATCTTAAAACACCTCCCCCCACCCCTCCCTTCTTCCTGGGCTTAACTTCACTCCCAGTTTCTACCTACTCCTCCCTCAGAAGCACAGGGGGATGGGGGTTACAGTCAGTTCATCACACTGTTGTTTCTGCCACTCCTTCCTCCTCAGGGGGAGGACTCCTCACACTCCTCCCTTGCTCCAGTGTGGGGTCCCTCTCACAGGAGACAGTCCTCCACGAACTTCTCCAACATGAGTCTCTCCCATGGGCTACAGTTCTTCATGAACTGCTCCAGCGTGGGTCTCTCCCATGGGGTGCAGACCTTCAGGAGCAGACTGCTCCAGCGTGGGTCCCCCACAGGGTCACAGGTCCTGCCAGCAAACCCGCTCCGGCATGGGCTCCTCTCTCCACAGGTCCTGCCAGGAGCTTGCTGCAGCATGGGCTTCCCACAGGGTCACAGCCTCCTTCAGGTGCCTCCACCTGCTCAAGCGTGGAGTCCTCCACAGACCGCAGGTGGAATCTCTACTCCCCATCATCCTTCCTCCATGGGCTGCAGGGGGACAGCCTGCTTCACCATGGTCTTCACCATGGGCTGCAGGGGAATCTCTGCTCTGGCACCTGGAGCCCCTCCTCCCCCTCCTTCTGCACTGACCTTGGTGTCTGCAAAGTTTCTCATATCTTCGCACTCCTCTCTCTGGCTGCAAAAGCTCTCCCTAGGTTGTTTTTTTCCTTCTTAAATATGTTATCACCGAGGCGCTACCACCATCGCTGATTGGCTCGGCCTTGGCCAGCAGTGGGTCCATCTTGGAGCCAGCTGGTATTGGCTCTGTCAGACACAGGGGAAGCTTCTAGCAGCTTCTCAGAGAAGCCACCCCTGTAGCCCCCCTGCTACCAAAACCTTGCCACGCAAACCCAATACACCCGCCCATGGCAAGGGGGTTGGAACTAGATGATCTTTAAGGTCCCTTCCAATTCAAACTATTCTATGACATGCTGCTTTTGACTAATGTCTTGGCAGCTGAGAGGGTACAAGTCATTCTGGATTTTGCATTTGGCTTTCTAGGCCTCCTGATCCAGCTTGGTGGGAGGTAAGTCGTGAGCGCAGGTGGCCAGAGGTGGGGAGGCTGGATGGGGGTGAGGGTCGTCTTCCTTCTGCAGTAGCTAGCAGTTAATTCTGCTCAAGCCCTGGCAGGAACCCACCACTCCCTTAGTTTTAGATGGAAAATCAATCTCCTCTATCTTTGATCACAGTATAGCTTATCCCCAAAGATTTATAAGTGAACAAAAGCATTCCTGCCAATATTCACTGCATTTATGAATGGGTTCATACTCCTTCAGGCTTACTTGCATTGCTACAGAATTAAATGGAAAATATCTGAAATATCTGAGACATTAATTATGGGATCTCCCTCCTAATTTGCCAGAGCTTGTCTACAACAAAGAATTTGGGGCTGTGGAGAATGTTAGAAAGGTTTTCAACGGCTAGCAGAGACATGAAATCAAATGTAACCAAAACAAACATAATTTGTTCATATGATGAGGGCCCTGCTGCATCAGCTACAAGGGCCAGTGCTTCATTTTGAAAAGCAAATATCCCTCCACTAGTATTGTGAATAGACATTATCTTAAAAGAGTAGAAATAAGTTGAAATAAAAACTGGAAAAGGAAATTTAGGCATCTTGTGCTGTTCTGGAGGATTCTGTGCGATTCCAAAATGCCGCAAGTCAAGCAGGCGGGGCAGAAGGCCGGCTTGGCTGAACAGGGATCTTTTAGAGCTTAGACAGAAGAAGAAAGTGTATGCCTGCTGGAAGCAGGGTCAAGCAACGAGGGAGGACTACAGGGATGCTGCTCGCCTTTGTAGGGAGAAAATTCGTGCAGCCAAACCTCAGTTAGAGTTGAAGCTGGCCAGTACTGTGGGGGACAATAAAAAGGGTTTTTTTAAGTACGTTAATAACAAAAGGAGGACCAGAGACAATATTGGCTTGTTACTCAACGAGAATGGTCACCTTACAAACAGGGACATAGACAAAGCAGAGACCTTTAATGCCGCCTTCGCCTCTGTCTTCAACACTGATGATGGGCTCTGGGACCCCAGTTGCCCCGAGTTGGAGGATCGTGACTGCGGTAACGATAAACTCCCAGCTGACCCTGAAATTGTGCGGGACTTGCTGCTCCACCTGGGTGCATACAAGTCCATGGGGCCAGATGGGATTCATCCCAGGGTACTCAGAGAGCTGGCTGATGTCATTGCGAGACCTCTCTCAATTATTTTTCAATGGTCTTGGGAATCTGGAGAGGTCCCAGTTGACTGGAAGCTGGCAAACGTTGTTCCAATCTTCAAGAAGGGCAAGAAAGAAGACCCTGGTAATTACAGGCCTGTCAGTCTCACTTCAGTGCCTGGTAAAATTATGGAGAAAATTGTGCTGGGAGTTATCGAAAAACACCTGAAGGACAATGCAGTCATTGGTCACAGCCAACACAGGTTCGTGAGAGGAAGGGCCTGTTTAACAAACTTAGTTTCCTTTTATGACAAGGTCACCCATCTAGTTGACCAAGGGAAGCCAGTTGATGTCATTTTTTTAGATTTCAGTAAAGCTTTCGATAGTGTCTCTCACAGTATCCTTCTGGACAAAACGTCCAGCATACAGTTGGACAAAAACATAGTGCAATGGGTGACCAGATGGCTGACGGGTCGGGCCCAAAGAGTTATGGTAAATGGGGTTACATCAGGCTGGCGGCCAGTCACTAGTGGGGTTCCCCAGGGCTCCATTTTAGGGCCAGTTCTTTTTAATGTTTTCATAAATGACTTGGATGTAGGACTAGAAGGTGTTGTGAGCAAGTTTGCGGATGACACCAAATTGGGAGGAGCTGTTGATTCCATCGAGGGTGGAGAGGCCTTGCCGAGAGATCTAGACAGATTGGAGAACTGGGCAATCACCAGCCACATGAGGTTTAACAAGGGCAAGTGCCAGATTCTGCACCTGGGAAGGGGCAGCCCTGGCTATACATACAGACTGGGCGATGAGACGCTGGAGACCAGCCATGCTGAAAGGGACTTGGGGGTCTTGGTCGACAGCAAGTTGAACATGAGTCAACGGTGTGCCCAGGCTGCCAGGAAGGCCAACTGTATCCTGGGGTGCGTCAAGCTAGTGCATTGCTAGCCGGTCTAGGGAAGTGATTGTCCCACTCTACACTGCGCTGGTGGGGCCTCACCTCGAGTACTGCGTGCAGTTTTGGGCGCCACCGTACAAAAAGGACATAAAACCATTGGAGAGTGTCCAAAGGAGGGCAACAAAGATGGCGAAGGGTCTAGAGGGGAAGACGTATGAGGAGAGGCTGAAGTCCCTTGGTTTGTTCAGCCTAGAGAAGAGGAGACTGAGGGGAGACCTCATCACGGCCTACAGCTTCCTCACGAGGGGGAGCGAAGGGGCAGGCGCTGATCTCTTCCCTCTGGTGACCAGTGATAGAACCTGAGGGAATGGCATGAAGCTGTGACAGGGGAGGTTTAGGTTGGGTATTAGGAAAAGGTTCTTCACTGAGAGGGTGGTCGGGCACTGGAACAGGCTCCCCAGGGAAGTGGTCACAGCACCAAGCTTGACTGAGTTCAAGAAGCATCTGGATAATGCTCTCACTCATATGCTCTGATTCGGCTGGTCCTGTGTGGAGCCAGGAGTTGGACTCGATGGTCCTTATGGGTCCTTTCCAACTCAGGATATTCTATGATCCTATGATCCTATCCTATGATCCTATTTAGATGTGACTCTCTTTGCAATCACAGACACCTGGGAACAGTTACAGCCTGAGCTGAACAAGAAAAGGCAGAGAAAAGGATGGCAAGGATTGTCAGCAGTACAGAATTACTTCTGTGCTAATCCAGTGATTCTGAAGCAGAACCCTTCAGCCCAAAAAAGAGCTGACCAAGCAGGGTGTGATAAAATCTACAAAATCATGAACAGCAGAGAGAGGGTGATTAACAACAGTTGTTCATTGCCTCTTCTATTACAAAAATGAGAGAGTGTTGGATTAAACAAACAGGTGACTGACTGAAAGCAAACAAAAGGAGATGCTTCACACCATGTATGGTTAAAGCTGGGGAACATTTTGGCATGGAACATGTTCAGTGTTGTAAATGTAGGTGATTTCAAAAAGTGATTGGAGAAATTCACAGAAGAAGATCCATCAAAGGTTATTACAGTCAGATGTTATCTCTGGCTTTAAAAAATCCTGAAACCTAGATTTCTGGCAGCTGGGAAACAATTTTACACACTTGTCTGTTCCTATATTCTTCTCTAAACATCTGATATTGGCTGCTGTTGAAGACAGCTTATGCTGCTAGATGGGTCTTGGTCTAACCTGGTATAAACTCTCCTTGTGTTCTGTTAAATGAGAAGTGCAGAAGGATCCTGAGAACATTTAATCAAATTTTACAGAAAGTAAAGGCTGAAAAGGGCATTAAAGGAAGTGACTTTCACCAGTCACAGCAAATGTATCTGCCCTGTAAGAATTATGGATGGATGGATGGAAGGAAGGAAGGGAGGAAGGAAGGAAGTTTGACAATGAGGGAGATGATAGAGTCATTTCCAAGGGTGACAAACTTTTTTCAGCAGTAGGTATGGCAGGAAGCCCCAGATTTTCCTTCAGCCGCCTTCAGTTTTTCAGCTGCAGCCCCTCGCTAATGCATTGTTTTTTGTCCTGGTCATACAGACCCTGTTTGTAACCCCAGCCTCTACAGGAGGCTTAAGGGAAGTGTTACCTTCCCCCAGAACTACACAGCAAGGGAAGAGGGGGATAAACCCGCAAAAATGTGGGGCTAAACTGGTGGTCATTGTGATACTGGACAATGGAGGCCACAGCTATGGCTGCAGTGGTCCCTGTCATGGACACCACCATCCTGTTACAGGGTCATTGCTGGAGGATTTTTTCTTTCCATGAAACAAGCAGCGCAGAATCCAGTCCAATCTTTGGCCCAAGGAACTACATTGATAGAAAGTGTAAATTATTCAGGAAATTTCCTTTCAATAATGAAAAGTCTGGTTCTGCAGGTAAGACTTGGATCTGGGTGTGGAGATGTACAAAGCCATGCAAAAAAAGCGCAGCCTTTGAGGTTGGAGTTTTGCAAGGTGCAGCAGACCTAGAGTGGGCTCTTCAGCTCCAGCACATATAGCTGGTGGCTAGGCTTTACCTCATTTTTTGCAGGCTGCACCTAGCCAAACATTCAACAAATCACCCAGGGATGCACACCACCACCAGGCACCTGACCCATGTGGTACTGGAGAAGGGTCTGGCATCCTGCTGCACGGTCAGGGGCAGCCCCAGAAAACCCACAGCACCTCAGACAGTGTGCCAGTGCGGCTGCATGATAACGCCTTAAACTCTGCCCAGGGTGGTCTTTGATTTTGAATAAAGGGCCAGGGGGGTTCTGTAGGCTCAGGTGCCAACTAAAGCCACTCTATCACTCCCCTCCTCAGCTGCACAGGGGAGAGAAAATATAGTGAAAGGCTCATGGGTCGAGATAAGGACAAGGAGATCACTCAGCAATTACTGTCATGGGCAAAATAGACTCAACTCAGGAAAATTAATTTAATTTATTACCGAGCAAATCAGAGTTGAGTAATGAGAAATAAACCCAAATATTAAAATACCTTCCTCACACCCCTCCCTTCTTCCCAGGCTTAACTTTACTCCCGATTTCTCTACCTCCCCCCAAGTGGCGCAGGGGATGGGGAATGGGGGTTGCAGTCAGTTCATCACACGTTATCTCTGCCACTCCTTCCTCCTCAGGGGGAGGACTCCTCACAGTCTTCCACTGCTCCAGCATAGGGTCCTTCCCACGGGAGACAGTCCTCCATGAATTTCTCCAATGTGAGTCCTTCTTACAGGCTACAGTCCTTCACGAACTGCTCCAGCATGGGTCTCTTCCATGGGGTGCAGACCTTCAGGAACAGACTGCTCCAGCATGGGTCCCCCACGGGGTCACAAGTCCTGCCAGCAAATCTGCTCTGGCGTGGGCTCCTCTCTCCATGGGTCCACAGGTCCTGCCAGGAGCCTGCTCCAGCATAGGCTTCCCATGGGGTGAAACTGGTTTTGAAACAAGGTGGCTCAAAGCTTTGAATTAGGACGATATATAGAAAACGCAAAGAAAATGGTGTTTCAGTTGTCCGAGAAGCGAGATTTGAGAAGTAAGGAAGTGGTTTTGGTTTGGTTATTTTCCCTCTGCTCCTCCCAGGACTAGGCGCGCTCCCTCCTGGCCTACATCCATTAATGTCTAGGGGCCGAGGTGAGGGGGCCGAGGTGAGGAGAAAGAAGAGGGAATCGACTTCCAGGCACAGCAGCACAGCCTCTCTACTCCCCCCAACCCCAACCAAAAACCAAAAGACAAGAAAAAAAGGGAGGGGAAGAGAAATTTAAAAAAGCTGCAGAAAATACCCTGAAATAAAACCCAAAACAGCCGCCACCTCTGAGCAGGCTGCAGGAGCACTTTTGCAGCACTGGCAACTGGCATGGCTCGAGCAGCCCATCTGCCCGCGGCGACAGGGCCTGGCGGTGGCTGGGAGCACGCCCGCCCTCCCGCTGCGTGGGCCACTGCGCCGCCCCACCGCCGTGCCATGACCCTGAGCTCAGAGATGTCTGAGGCGTTGATGCTGGCTGAGGAGACCAACATCGATGTGGTGGACGAAGAGTACGACGAGGAGCCGCAGCCCTGCTGCCCCCGCTGCTGCTCCTACACCGAGGATGAGGAGGAGGAAGAGGACGAGGAGGATGTGGGTGCACAAGTCCATGGGACCTGATGAGATGCATCCGTGGGTCCTGAGGGAACTGGCGGATGAAGTGGCCAGGCCACTGTCCATCATATCTGAGAAGTCCTGGCAGTCCGGTGAAGTTCCCACTGACTGGAAAAGAGGAAACATAACCCCCATTTTTAAGAAGGGGAAAAAGGAAGACCCAGGGAACTACAAGCCGGTTGGTCTCACCTCCGTGCCTGACAAGATCATGGAGCAGACCCTCCTGGAGACTATGCTCAGGCACAGGGAAAATAAGGAGGTGATTGATGACAGCCAACATGGCTTCACTAGGGGCAAATCATGCCTGACAAATTTGGTGGCCTTCTATGATGGGGTTACAGCGTTGGTGGATAAGGGAAGAGTGACTGACATCATCTCCCTGGACTTGTGCAAGGCATTTGACACTGTCCTGCATGACATCCTTGTCTCTAAATTGGAGAGACATGGATTCGATGGATGGACCACGCGGTGGATAAGGAATTGGCTGGAGGGTCGCACTCAAAGAGTTGTGGTCAACGGCTCAATGTCCAAGCAGAGAACAGTGATGAGGAGAATCCCTCAGGGGTCAGTATTGGGACCGGAACTGTTCAACATCTTTGTCAGTGACATGGACAGTGGGATCGAGTGCACCCTCAGCAAGGTTGCCAACTACACCAAGCTGTGTGGTGTGGTCGACACGCTGGAGGGAAGGGATGCCATCCAGAGGGACCTTGACATGCTGGAGAGGTGGGCCCATGCGAACCGCATGAAGTTCAACAAGGCCAAGTGCAAGATCCTGCACGTGGGTCGGCGCAATCCCAAGCACAACTACAGGCTGGGTGGGGAATAGATTGAAAGCAGCCCTGAGGAGAAGGACTTGGGGGTATTGATTGATGAGAAGCTCAACATGAGCCAGCAGTGTGTGCTTGCAGCCCTGAAAGCCAACCGTGTCCTGGGCTACATCAAAAGAAGTATGACCAGCAGGTGATCCTGCCCCTCTACTCCGCTCTTGTGAAACCCCACCTGGAGTACTGCATCCAGCTCTGGGGGCCCCAGTACAAGAAAGACTTGTTGAGGGAGGTGATTCTGCCCCTCTACTCCACTCTGGTGAGACCCCACCTGGAGTACTGCATCCAGCTCTGGGGGCCCCAACATAAGAAGGACATGGTGCTGTTTTAGTGAGTCCAGAGGAGGGCCACGAAGCTGATCAGAGGGCTGGAGCACCTCTCCTATGAGGACAGGCTGAGAGAGCTGGGATTGTTCAGCCTGGAGAAAAGAAGGCTCCGGGGAGATCTAATTGCAGCCTTCCAGTACCTGAAGGGGGCCTACAGGAAAGCTGGAGAGGGACTGTTTATCAGGGAGTGTAGTGACAGGACAAGGGGTAATGGGTTTAAGCTGAAGGAGGGTCGATTTAGATGAGATGTTGGGAAGAAATTCTTTATTGTGAGGGTGGTGAGGTACTGGAACAGGTTGCCCAGAGAGGTTGTGGATGCCCCATCCCTGGAAGTGTTTAAGGCCAGGTTGGATGAGGCTTTGGGCAACGTGGTCTAGTGGAGGGTGTCCCTGCCCATGGCAGGGGGGTTGGAACTAGATGATCTTTGAGGTCCCTTCCAACCCAAACTATTCTATGATTCTATGATTCTGTGATGAGCTGTTTAAATGCACAAGCTATTGAAGTAAGGATAAGTGTATGAACCAAACCATGAAAGGAGCTTTTTTGATTTTGAACTCTCATCTTAACACGCATAAGATAAATAGATATCTATTTCATAGACTAAAATAATTTTTAAACCAAAAGGTTCGCCTCAAATATTTGGAGCTTAAATGTGAAAAGAGACTTGTAGGTTTTAAGAGTGGCTGTTTTTTATGGACTAGGAATGTTTGTTTTTTCAAATCAGGAAGGTGCTTTTAAAATACGACTATATTTATAACAATTTAGTAGATCAAAGGATAAATTTTGTGAATTTTCATTAAAGAAAAAAAAAGGACAAATGTCTTTCAGTGTTCTTTGGAGTGGAGAAAAAGGTTGTGTGGTTACATGCTTTTACATATTGAAGTACCTCGTCGCCTTGGTTTTAAGTATTCTTGTGTATAGAAAAGTGATGCTTTTCTGTTTTGTTTGTAGCAATGTAGGGTTAAAATAATGGTTTTCAATAAGCAGAAAGACTGGACGTATCTCTGCTGGGCTCTATTCGCAGTATGCATTTGGAGGGCCTCCTTGAGTGTCCCAGGGCCCTTAGAGGACAACTGCATACAGTCCAATTTAATTTTTAGAATAAAAGGGAAAAGAACCCTGAGACATCGCATACTTGCCCTTTGGGGAGAACACATCGTCATTCATGAGGGAACGATTAACTCGCTTTCCCCAAGCCTGGCCGGGGCCTGCGGGGAGAAGCACCGGGCTACCGCACTGGTCCAGTGCCCCTTGGAGATACGGCTAAAATCAAGAAGAGAAAAGTTTTGAGAGGGAAAAGGCGGGTCTCGCCGTGACCGCGGCAGTACTGGGCTCCCCCAAGGTGGGGTGCTGCTTATGATCGGTCTGTTTTCTGGCTGCTCGAGCAGCAGCTCAGCATGAGAGGCCATGTGAATCTTTGCGCTGCCCCCATGCAGTTAAATATGAAGAGCAGGTTCTGGCAACCTGTTTGTTTTTTTCTTGGCTTCCTCGCAGCAAACCCTGGGGAGCGAGGTGATGTCCTGTGCATGTGGGCTGTCCCCTCCCCAGGCAGGTGGTGGGGTCCGAGCATGCCTGCCATCCTTCCCTTGGCTTTATTGAGGCAAACCTTGTTCAAAGGTATATGACAAGGAAACTGCTAGGCCGCTTGTTCTTTCCATGTTTTATGCCAGCCATCTGCACCGTGTGTGGACAGGGCCTTCACCTGGAAGTTGGTAGGCAAGTTGGAAACTCGCCAGCAGAAGAAATTGCAATATGTGGTGTGATTTTTATTTTTTTAAGCGCTGAGGAAAGGGGTCGGGGAAGAGGGCTGGGTGGGGGGGAGCAGGAAGAGACACCCCTTTGATATCTGGCATCGAAGTTAAGAGTTAATCATGATTCTGTAGCCAAGAAGTTACAGATAGTTCTTCATAGTTCCATAGTTAAGGATGTCACAGATAATTTTGCAAATAGTTGCTAGGTACTACTAAGGATGGCTATTGTACAGTCCTACCATTATGTTAGTTAATATTCACCCAAACAATGTATCAATTAAGATGTGATTGTCAAGAGGTAGAAGAAATCGTTAGTCTGATCAACAGACCCTGAAGAATCCTTTGGAAGTGCCAGAAATATTGAGAAACTAGGGGAAAGGTAATTTGGGCCAGGGTCTCCGCGATCACTGACCCATGAGCCCCCTACCCAAATTATACCACCTACTCAAAAGATAAAGGCGGAGACAAGAACTGAGCATGTGTTCTAGTTTGCATACTGAGCAAAGAAATCTGAACCAATCATTGTAACTGGGAGTGTACTAATTTGTAACATTTGTGTATAAATATGACAAGAGAACCCGCCTTAGGTGTGCTTGATTTGTGGAAATCCACCGAGCACCCAGGCCTGAATAAAAAGCAATCTCTCTCCTGTGTGTGTGAGAATTGGCTTATTGCACACCGGGCAACGAATCCGCTTTTCGGACAACATCCCCACATAATAAATCTTTGCCTGGCAGGCACTTATCTCTTTTCTGCTGATTCTACTACTGTCACTTTTACACTCAAAAGAAAGGAGTCGAAAACTTTTGTAAAACGCAGTGCTAGTGGCAACAGAAGACATTCTCAGTGTACCTCAATCAACTCCTTCAGGTGATCTCCAAAGATTTCTTCTATCTATGAATTCCTACTGTTTCCAGATGGGCAACCAGTGGATTTATGAAATAGGAATCCAACAGGATCCAGTGTTCTATTCAAAAAAACTTGGCTGGCCAACCAAGAACAACATAAATATGATGGAAAATGTTCGTGAAGAATTTTCTGTTAAAAATGGTATCTGGACAGATGATGAATTTGTTTATTATGTCTGCAACTGCCACCAGTCTTGGTTTACATGTTGGTGGCCTGCTTCATACCTTTTCCCTGTCCATTTATTTAACATACCAGCTTTTAACCTTTCTGACCTTCAACCTGTGCAGTGAAACTATATCCTTAATATCATATATTTAGTTTGTTTTAGCTTAAACACATTAATGTCAATACACTTTTACCTTTTATATTTTAAATTCCACTTAAAATGTACTTGGCATTGTAGCCAAAAAGATAGGCCTGTAATGAAGGCCTACTTATATGTGATAAGAAACTGTTCATTGTTACTTTAGGTAGAAGGCTAATGATTCTTAGAATGAGCACCTGCTACACATCATGATAAAAAGGAGGAGCTACAAGACACTTCAAGGTCCTTATATACATACTTTTCAGAAAGGGAGGACACTAATTGCCTCCAGGAGCATCCTTATCTTCCTGAGGCATATCGCAAACAGTTACCAACACCGAAATATTGAGAAACTAGGGGAAAGGTAACTTGGGCCAGGGTTCCCACGACCACCGACCCATAAGCCCCCTACCCAAATTATACCACCTACTCAAAAGCTAGAGACAGAGAAAGGAACTGAGCATACGTTCTTGTTTGCATACTGGGCAAAGAAATATGAACCAATTATTGTAATGGGGAGTGTACCACTTTGTAATCTGTGTAACATTTGTGTATAAATATGACAAGAGAACCAGCATTAGGTGTGCCTGATTAGAGGAACTATCCTCCTGACACCCAGTGCTGCAATAAAAGGGAATGCCTGCTTCTTAATGCTAAATTGGTGTTAAGGAGTTTTCTTTTATTCCTGAATTTCGGTGACAGCATCCTATGACTAATCTCAGAGAGATGACTCGTGTAGATTGCTTGAGGCAATAAACAACTTTAGTTGCTACTGTTAAATTTATCTTCAGTTGTGACTCAAAACCCTTAGGAAGGCAGCTTATTCCTTTGTAGTGATACAAAATAGAAAGTAACTTGAGATAGATCTCAACAGCTAACATTAAACACCATCTTGCCTATATGTAGTTGAAAAAATATTTTTAGTTTAGAAAAATGTGGATCAAATTCTCACAAGCAGTGACCCAAATGTAAAAAGTTCATATGTCATTTCTGTTAACCGTAAGTTCTTTAACTCCCCAGTCTAATATAGTTCACAAACTTAACTAAAAAGAAATTCTCTTTGGATATGCAAAATATCAGTGATATTTTCGTATTCTTGTAGACTAGGAACTATTTAAGTTAGTAATTTTGCACATACTTGAGATCAATAGAAAATTTCGTCTATGAAATTAATCAATCTGTAATACTTCTGGATGAGTAGCACCCCCAGTTAATCAAGCATTTCTGACGTGGTTTAGCCCCAGCTGGCAGCTGAGCACCACGATGCCACTTGCTCACCCTTCCCCCAGCAGGATGGGGAGGAGAATGGGAAAGACAAAGGCAAAGCCCTGTGGGTTGGGATAAGGACAGTTTACTGGGACAGCAAGGGAGAGGGAAACAATCAACAGTAAGGTTCACAATGGGTGATAACTGAAAGCAATTTACCAATCTGACAACCAACTGACCCAGATGCTCAGCCCACACTGAGACCATCCTGGAGCCACACCAAACCCACCCCTCCCCGACTAGCCCCCTTTTATGGTGAGCATGATGTCACATGGTATGGAATAGCCCCCTGACCAGCTTGGCTCACCTGTCCTGGCTCCTTGTGAAAATCTTTTCCAAGTTATTCATCTTACTTTGTTCTCACATATAATACTTCCAAAAGATGTAAACTGTATATTGTGGAACAAATCCTGCTATATTTTATTAATTAACTATACACAACTACATATTTCATTAACTACTTAAACCAACCTTCCTTCCTTCCATCCATCCATCCATCCATCTTATTCTTCTTTTTGCCTTAAAAACAGTGTATTAATGCAAATATTCACATTTGTACCTTGTACGCTCTTTTTAGGACAGCAATGTTCTGTCAGATTTCTCAGTTTTGCTAGTTTTCTTTCTCTCAGTCATTTCTTGTTTAGGGAACACAATAGCTCTAGTACTTTGACAGATCCACCAACATTAAGCAAGAATAAACAAACATCCCAGCTACTAGATGATGGAGAATCACACTATACTATTTTGGTTTTCCCCTTACTTTGATGGTCAACAAAACAGTAATATTAACATTTAAATATGGTCCATGAACATGTGAGTTTACATCTCACTGATACAAATTGGACAGTAACGCCTATTCCACCTGTTGTTTTGTAATTTGCAAATGCAGACAGATCTCACACCTTTACATTTAATTTCAAGGTTTTCTCCAATTATAACTTTACACTTACTTACAAATATGTGTTGGTTTTGTGTGAAGACAAAGACTTGGAGCAATCATGGGACACATTATCACCATCCATAGAACACCTCAGGTTGATGCCTGTTTCTCTGATGAACAAACCAAAAATTCAGTTAAGTGATTCTTTGTAAGCTAGAGAACAAATTTGCATGGGAACTGCATATCTTCCCTTATGACTAAGAAAACTGTTTTTGCATCCAAATGACTTATCTCCACTGCTTTATTCTGCAAAGGGAAATCAGATGTTTAAAAGGCAATTGATTAGGATAACAAACAATAGTGAAAATAACTAAATCTGCTCCTTAAAAGAGAGATCTGCAGTCACACAGAAAGAAGTGCATCCTCTGATCAAAAGAAACATTACATGTATGTTTGTATAATACATCATCTAGTGCAATGTAGAGATGGTTAAGCTGTTTCCAAATAAAATCAGGAATTGTGTAGCATGGAACTTTGAGGCTTTCTCAGGCCAACCTATTCTGCTGAGAAAACAGGTTAATTAGCTCATGCTTTGCTATGTGCTGTCATGGCTAGGCTGTGTTTGTTACCCAGGTAACTCACCATCACAACAGTCCGCAGTGCCTGTATATTCCAAATGAACATGGAGGCAAAGTTAATTTTTCAATAACACATTTCCATCATGCATTTCTGATAGAACATCAGCATCTTCCTTTGTATGGAAGATGTCTTTGAAGGACCCCTTCAGATGATGTTGAGCGTGCATGGAAGGCAATGCTATTTAAATGCATTTTGCTGCTGTTGTCTATCATTAGAGCAAAAAGGGAATATAACATAGTTTTATTGGCCTTGTTTAGGTACAGCAGCCTGGTGTATCAAGCCTGAAGGTGTATTTCAATGGAACCTAGCTAACCGCTCCCAAAAATGCATTGCTTGCTTATAATATTTCATTTTATTAAAGTAGAGAAATCTTAAGAAAGTTGACAGAAAATTAGTACTCTGTATTTACCTTCAATCTGGTTAAAGTCAGGCAAAGGTAGCTCTCATCTTTCATTCTTCCCTCCTTTGGTCTCTACCCAGTGAAAGACCACACTGGGCCTGGATCGTTCTAATTGCAATAGCCACCAAAAAGGCTGTTCTGGCAACTGGAGAATGTGAAGTATAAGGGCAGTATGGCCACGCTGGCTTCCCAGTCACTTTTAGAAGGAATACTTGAGTAGTTGATTATGCCACTTTTGTAGCTTTCTTGTACTATGAATTAGTTTAAAATAGCTATAGTAGGAACCAGGACATAGTACCATAACTTGATCATTTCTAGTTCCTTCCTATATCCACTAAACCCTCTGTGTTACCATGAGCTCCTTCCCACATCTTTGCACTGACAGCAGGGCCAGAAACGGTATTATGAGGCTGGTTTCAAATTACGTGTAGGGGATGGACTAGCCAGTATGTTGGTACTGATGAACTGGCAGTATATCAAACAGACAGAAAATATCCCTTCCTCCTACCCCTTCCATCTCCTCATTAGTACAGTCCCTCTCCTCTACCGAGATCCCTGCTGTCACAAGACTTGAACTTAGTTATCTTTTAGAGACATCCACCTGTCAGTCAGATTTGACTGCAGCTGACCAACAAGTTGAAAACTGTTAGGTAAAGAATAGTAGAGGACTGGGAATCCATGCAGATATCAGAATCACATAGTATTGCGTCAGGAGGAAAGCAGGCCAAGATTCGACTGACGTCATAGCAAATTTAGATAGATATCATTTGTGAATGAACTACAGAAGCATGAAACAGTGAACCCGTACAGGTTAGGGGTTGACCTGCTGGGAAGCAGCTCTGCAGAGAAGGACCTGGGAGTCCTGGTGGACAACAAGTTATCCATGAGCCAGCAATGTGCCCTTGTGGCCAAGAAGGCCAAAGGTATCCTGGGGTGCATTAAGAAGAGTGTGGCCAGCAGGTCGAGGGAGGTTATCCTCCCCCTCTACTCTGCCCTGGTGAAGCCACATCTGGAGTTCTGTGTCCAGTTCTGGGCTCCCCAGTTCAAGAAAGACAGGGAACTACTGGAGAGAGTCCAGCGGAGAGCTACAAGGATGATTAGGGGACTGAAGCATCTCTCGTATGAGGAAAGGCTGAGAGAGCTGGGTCTGTTTAGCCTGGAGAAGACTGAGAGGGGATCTGATCAATGCTTATAAATATCTAAAGGGTGGATGTCAAGAGGATGGGGCCAGATGCTTTTCAATGGTGCCCAGCAACAGGACAAGGGGCAATGGGCACAAACTGGAACACAGGAAGTTCCATTTCAGTATCAGGAAAAACTTCTTTACTCTGAGGGTGACTGAGCACTGGAAGAGGCTGCCCAGAGAGGTTGTGGAGTCTCCGTCTCTGGATATATTCAAAACCCACCTGGATGTGATCCTGTGCAACCTGCTCTAGGTGATCCTGCTCTAGCAGGGGGGTTGGACTAGATGATCTCCAGAGTTCTCTTTCAACCCCTACCATTCTGTAATTCTGTGATTCTGTGAAAACTGTGGTTCTCTGGATTCAAAGTAGCTGCTGTATTTGAAGTGTCTAGATTTTCTATCTTGGTTTTTGTACATTAAATGTAAAAAGTAAAAATGTTAAATGGGCCCATTTCACTTATGTAAATGTACACCATGTAAATGTATGCCACATATCAACATATAGTTTATACTGTGAAAATATATTGTAAATGCATTTTTATTGCTGCACTGTTTAACCTCTTTTTGATTGGAATATTTGTTCTGTTTCTTTCAATAAAATAAAATATTATTAAACAATTTTAACAATTTCTATCAGCAGCTTTTACTCTGACCTGTCAAGTCTCATGTTTTCAATATGAAACTGTCATGGTTTAGCCCCAGCCAGCAACTAAGCACCACATGGCCACTCACTCCTCCTCTACCCCGGTGGGAACCTGATGCCCAGCCCATCCCCAAGCAGCAATCCCTCCTCCTCAGCCAGCTCCCCCCCTTATATACTAAGCATGACATCATATGGTATGGAATACCCCTTTGGCTAGTTTGGATCAGCTATCCTGTCTGTATCCCCTCCCAGCTTCTTGTGAAAATTAACTCTATCCCAGCCAAAAACCAGGACAGAGACTCAAGAATTTGGCTCTTATTTCCTTTTTCCCGGCCACGGCAACTGCAACTAGTATATTTGCATCCTAGTGCTTACAGCATCTTGCCTGCTATAACTGTGGCTGGCATGTAGATCCCCAAAGCTTGAGATAAGTTATGGGACTTATGTCTCCGCACTCAAGAAGGATGAACTGGAAGACATAACCCCACATACCTACTTTAATGTTAGCGGAGAGGTTGGGGTTTATTGTGAGATTGTGGATATACAGTGAGATTGTTGCAGGTATAAGTATTAAACTATAACTCTGTATAATGCAACTAAATACAGCCTATAACTACAGTACAATCTGCTCTGAACATTAGGCATTAAAATAATACTTGAGAAAAATAACAGGTATTTAATTGGACTGTGTGGGTAGGGCTTTTTAAAGGGAGAAGCAGCCTTTTGAATGTGCACATATAGATCTTTCTGCACAATGAGATCTAGGTGTAGTACTGAAGTGTTAATACTTGCAAGATCACCAGACAGGTCCCATGAAAATCATGAAATTGGCATAAGCATTGGAATAATAGATGATGGACTTGTTATATGTATAAACTTCTGCTGTTCAGCCCAGATGTGTTTTCAAGTTTTCCTCTCCAACAATGAGGATTAAAAAATGACCTTTAAAAAAAATTAAGTTTTAGAATATTGGAAGTAGCCTGGCACAGTGCTAGAGCTGACATAACAGAACAACGTTGCAGTGCTGTCTTAGACAAGAGGCTGTGAAAGTAGCTCTCTTTATGGAAGACACTATCTAGTGATTTTGGTCATTGTGAAATCATGGGGGGAGGCGGGGTTGTGGTTTAGCCCCAGCTGGCAGCTAAGCACCACGCAGTTGCTCACTCCCCCTTGGAAGAGTCAAAGTGAGAAAACTCGTGGGTTGAGATAAAGACAGTTTAATAGGGAAAGCAAAAGCCACGCGCACAAGCAAAGCAAAACAAGGAATTCATTCACCACTTCCCATTGGCAAGCAGGTGTTCAGCCATCTCCAGGAAACCAGGGCTCTGTCACACGTAATGGTTACTTGGGAAGGCAAACGCCATCACTCCAAACGTCCCTCTCCCTCCTTCCTCTTTCCCAAGCCCCTTATAAGCTGAGCATGACATCATATGGTATGGAATATCCCTTTGGTCAATTGGGGTCAGTTGTCCTGTCTGTGTCCCCTCCCAACTTCTTGTGCACCCCCAGCCTGCTCGCTGGTGGGGTGATGTGAGAAGCAGAAAAGGCCTTGACTCTGTGTAAGCACTGCTCAACAATAACTGAAACATCTCTCTATTATCAACACTGTTTTCAGCACAAATCCAAAACATAGCCCCATACTAGCTACTATGAAGAAAATTAACTCTACCCCAGCCAAAACCAGCACAGCATGCCTAAGAGACAGACAGAGAGGATCATCTGAATGAGGAGAGTGTCTGAGAGAGGACTGTGCATCCCTGGGAGTAGGAGATGCACAAGGGAACATAAGCAGTTATCAACTCTGAGTTTGTCTCAAGGCTGTGTTTTTCTAAATGCTGTGTAAGCTTTAGAAATTGGAGAGAATGCTTAGCTTCCATTGTTTAGTAAAAAAGTATCTAGAGCCTACAGTCAAGGATATATGATTGTAGCACAAGTAGAGATTGCTGCTGTAACTTGTTGGGGTACCCACAGCCGTGAAAGAATATGCTACAACAGCTGGCCATGCAACTCATAGAATCATAGAATGGTTTGGGTTGGAAGGGACCTTTAAAGATCATCAAATTCCAACCCCCCTGCCATGGGCAGGGACACCCTCCACTAGACCACGTTGTCCAAAGCCCCATCCAACCTGGCCTTAAACACTTCCAGGGAGGGGGCTGCCACAACCTCTCTGGGCAACCTGTTCCAGTGCCTCACCACCCTCACAGTGAAGAATTTCTTCCTTATGTCCAATCTAAATCTACACTCTTTCAGTTTAAAACTGTTGCCCCTTGTCCTGTGACTACAGACAACAGTAAAAAATCTCTCCAAGTTTTTCTCATTTGCCCCCCTTAACTATTGAAAGGCTGCAATAAGGTCTCCCCAGAGCCTTCTCCTCTCCGAACTGAATAATCCTGTTGTGGGTTGACCTTGGCTAGCCACCAGGTGCCCACCAAGCTGCTCTATCACTCCCGCTCCTCAACAGGACAGGGGAGAGGAAATACGACAAAAGGTTCATGGGTCAAGATAAGGAGAGCGAGATCACACAACAATTATCATCACAGGCAAAACAGACTCGGCTTGGGGAAATCAATTTAATTTATTGCCAATCAAATCAGAGTAGGATAATGAGAAATAAGAAAAAAATCTTAAAAACACCTCCCCACACCCCTCCCTTCTTCCCAGACTCAATTTCACTCCCAATTTCTCTACCTCTTCCCCCCAGCAGTGCAGGGGGACAGGGAATGGGGGTTGCAGTCAGTTCATCACACGTTGCCTCTGCCGCTCCTTCCTCCTCAGGGGGAGGACTCCTCACAACCTTCCCCTGATCCAGCGTGGGGTCCCACCCACAGGAAACAGTCCTTCATGAACTGCTCCAGTGTGGGCTCCTCTCCACGGGGCCACAGGACCTGCCAGGAGCCTGCTTGAGTGTCAGCTCTCCATGGGGTCAAAGCTTCCTTCAGGCACATTGACCTGCTCCGGTGTGGAGTCCTCCACATGTTGCAGGGTGGATATCTGCTCAACCATGGTCCTCCATGGGCTGCAGGGGGACAGCCCTGCTTCACCATGGTTTTCACCACGGGCTGCAGGGGAATCTCTGCTCCAGTGCCTGGAGTACCTCCTCCCCCTCCTTCTTCACTGACCTTGGTGTCTGCAGAGTTGTTTGAGAATTAGCTGTGCTGGAAGTCATCTATGGTGACCTAGATAACGATGAGGTCTCCAAAGATCCAGAGGATGTCCTGTGCACACAGGCCATATGGAAGAAGGTGATTCAAAGTGCCCCAGTGTCATAGTCTAACAGCTTGGCAGTGATATATTGCCTGGACATGGATACACTGTGGAGAAGGTGTCGTCTTAGCTCCAAAACTTTGAAGAAAATCTCTGTACCTCCTCATCCCTATGGGCCAGCATGTTGGCTGTCAGGGGCACACCAAGGAGTCAGTCCCCTCCTGCCCCAGTCAGAGGAAAAGGAAGCCCAAGGCATATGCCATGTGGTGCACTCTGGTTCTTCCTCCATGACTGGGGGAGGATATGAGGAAGTGGGATGGTGAGCCCATCTTTAAGCTGGAAGCCTGTTGTTGTGATTTAACCAGCAGGCAGCTAAACACCATGGAGCCTCTCAGTCTCCCCCACCCAGTGGGATGGGGGAGAGAATCAGAAAAAAAGTAAAATTTGTGGGTTAAGAAAAAAATAGTTTAATAGGACAGTGAAGGAACATAAAATAGTAATAATAATGATGATGATAATAATAAACAAAATAAGTGATGCACAATGCAATTGCTCACCACCTTCTGACCAATGCCCAGCCCGTTCCCGAGCAGCAATTGCCACCACCCAGCCAACGCCTTCCAGCTTATATACTGAGCATGACATCATATGGTATGGGATATCTCTTTGGCCGGGTTGGGTCAGCTTTCCTGGCTGTGCCCCCTCCCAGCTTCTAGCGCACCTCCTGCGGAAGGCTCATGCCTTCTCACTGGCACGGCCTGGGAAGCTGAAAAGTCAACATTATCAACATTGTTCTCATACTAAATCGAAACCACAGCACTATACCAGCTTCTAGGAAGAAAATTAACTCTATCCCAGCTGAAACCAGGACACCAGTGTATATGAACTGAGAGGGAAGACAGCTGTTAAGACTGGGTCACCCAAGAAGGCTGTCAGCGTAGTTGCTATAGAGACACGAGAAGGCAATCAGCAATCTCCCAGTCATAGAAGAAAGACTGAGATCACCTCCCTTGATCCTGGTGAGGGTACTTCTGGTCTGGCACTGCTCTGACCAGGAACAGGAATAGAAGGTCTCTGCCTCTGGTCAGGAGGAGGAAAGGGATGACTGGGTATATTGGACTGTGTGGATTCGATGGCCTGACACATCAGACCCACAGAAGTATAAGGCTTTGGTAGACACTGGTGCACAGTGTACACTGGTGCCATCAGGGTATAGGGGCACAGAACCCATCTGGATCTCTGGAGTGACAGGGGGATGCCAAGAATTATCTGTATTAGAGGCTGAGATGAGCAAATGGCTGTGTGGTTGTTTTAGCTGCCTGCCAGGTTAAACCACAACACCTGGAAAGTGATCTCAGCCACTTGGCTTCCCTACCCTCTAATTCCAGGCTACTGGCCCCATTATCCCAGCATCAGAGCAGCCAGGTGACGATGTGCTCACCTGGATGAAGGCTGAAATCTTTTCACATATCTCGCAGCTCACTCAGGGACAGGGACCAGGTGGTTACCATCTCATTTATGACTTTTTCCTCTTCCTCCTCCTCTTCTCATGATGGCCCTGCTTTTTCATCATCCCTTACTAAACAAGCTGACTTTTGCTTCCAAGATTTCTTCTTGTGTATAGGGGTGACTGATACCGGCACAGGTTGGTTCCCTGGTTCAGCTGCACTGCCAGTCAAGGGGGATAGCGTAATCACAGTGCCTGTCCTGGGGGTTGGAGTAGCAACAGTGCCTGTCATTTTGTCATCAGATCCAGAGACCTTCTCTTCCCTTTGAGGGTACCGGATAGTGTTGAACAGAGATCAGTAGGCATGGGCCAGGCCCCAGCACATTGCAGTGATTTGTGTTTCTCTGGAATTGCCAGGGTGACAGCATACTTTTTCCAAATATTCCATTAGCTTTTCAGGATTCTGCATTTGTTCAGGGGTAAAGTTTCAAAACACTGGAGATGCCCACTGTTCTAGGCGCTTGTCCGTACTATCCCACACACCCTGCCAGTCATAACTATCCAGCCTTGTGGCAGATCTCTGGGTGGTATTCTTAAATAGTTGTTTAACTCTGAACAAGACCTGAAACACATTTAAGAGACCTGGCAATAGAAGCATGCTGGTTTGAATGTCCCAAGGATATTCAAAATTCTCAAGAGCTATTGTAACTGGTCTGGAGAAGAGGAAGGTGGAGAAGGGGGGGAAAGTGTCCCCCCTTGTCTCACCCATAGGTTGGCTCTCTGAGAAGAAAAGGTAAAGAGTGTAATTATTAATAATTTCTGAGACATGGCTCCCCAAGTACGGAGATGACAGCAATGGCGAGTACAAATACCAGATTAGTCTCAAAACAGTAATTTCATCATATCATAAGCCAGTGTCATACAGTACAACAAAAGGGTGTCGCAGATGAAAGGTGTTTGACACGGTTATGATTTAGTCAATTCAGAATTTATTAATAGTATGAGGTAAATCAAAAGTTAAATTTTAGCAGTACTTAATGATTGACTTATTTAAAGATTTACAAGTAATTCATTAATATATATTATGACTTAAAGATTCAACGATGACAACATTCACACTAACTTACTATAAGGTATCTTAGATCATAGAATCATAGAATGGTTTGAATTGGAAGGGACCTCAAAGATCATCTAGTTCCAACCCCCCTGCCATGGGCAGGGACACCCTCCACTAGACCATGTTGCCCAAAGCCTCATCCAACCTGACCTTGACCATTTCCAAAGAGGGGGCATCCACAACTTCTCCGGGCAACCTGTTCCAGTGCCTCACCACCCTCACAGGGAAGAATTTCTTCCTAATATCTAATTTAAATGTACCCTCTTTTAGCTTAAACCCATTACCCCTTGTCCTGTCACTACACTCCCTGACAAACAGTCCCTCTCCAGCTTTCCTGTAGGCCCCCTTCAGGTACTGGTAAGCTGCAATTAGGTCTCCCTGGAACCTTCTTTTCTCCAGGCTGAACAATCCCAACTCTCTCAGCCTGTCCTCATAGGAGAGGTGCTCCAGCCCTCTGATCAGCTTCGTGGCCCTCCTCTGGACTCTCTCCAACAGCTCCATTGTCTCTCCTGTACTGGGGCCCCCAGAGCTGGATGCAGTACTCCAGGTGGGGTCTCACAAGAGCAGAGTAGAGGGGCAGGATCACCTCCCTCGACCTGTTGGCCACGCTTCTTTTGATGCAGCCCAGGACACAGTTGGCTTTCTGGGCTGCAAGCGCACACTGCCGGCTCATGTTGAGCTTTTCATCAATCAATACCCCCAAGTCCTTCTCCTCAGGGCTGCTTTCAATCCATTCTCCGCCCAGCCTGTAGTTCTGCTTGGGTTTGCACCAACTCACATGCAGGCCCTTGCACTTGGCCTTGTTGAACTTCATGCAGTTCATATGGGCCCATGTTTCAAGCCTGTCAAGGTCCCTCTGGACAGCATCCGTTCCCTCCAGTGTGTCGACTGCCACTCGTCACTGATCTCCACTTGGACATTGAGCCGTTGACTGCAATGCTTTGAGTGCGACCATCCAGCCAATTCCTTATCCACCGAGTGGTCCATCCATCAAATCCATGTCTCTCCAATTTAGAGACAAGGATGGCATGCGGGACAGTGTCAAATGCTTTGCACAAGTCCAGGGAGATGACATCTGTCACTCTTCCCTTATCCACCAATGCTGTAACCCCATCATAGAAAGCCACCAAATTTGTCAGGCACGATTTGCCCTTAGTGAAGCCATGTTGGCTGTCACCAATCACCTCCTTATTTTCCCTGTGCCTGAGCATAGTCTCCAGGAGGGTCTGCTCCATGATCTTGCCAGGCACGGAGGTGAGACTGACTGGCCTGTAGTTCCCTGGGTCTTCCTTTTTTCTCTTTTTAAAAATGGAGTTAACATTTCCTCTTTTCCAGTCAGTGGGAACTTCACTAGACTGCCAGGACTTCTCAAATATGATGGAGAGTGGCCTGGCCACTTCATCCGCCAGTTCCCTCAAGACCCGTGGATGCATCTCATCAGGTCCCATGGCCTTGTGCACCTTCAGGTTCCTTAGATATTCTCGAACCTGATCTTCTCCTACAGTGGGCGGTTCTTCATTCTCCCAGTCCCTGCCTTTGCCTTCTGTGACCTGGGCAGTGTGGCTAGAACCTTTGGCAGTGAAGACTGAGGCAAAGAAGGCATTGAATACCTCAGCCTTCTCCTTGTCCTGGGTAACCAGGTCACCCATTTCATTCTGGAGGGGACCCACATTTTCCCTAGTCTTCCTTTTATCACTGACATACCTATAGAAACTTTTCTTGTTGTCCTTAATGTCCCTGGCCAGATTTAATTCCTATCAGGGCTTCGGCTTTCCTAACCTGATCCCTGGCTGCTCGGACAGTTTCTCTGTATTCCTCCCAGGCTACCTGCCCTTGCTTCCACCCTCTGTAGGCTTCCTTTTTTCATTTGACTTTGCCCAGGAGCTCCTTGTTCATCCATGGGGGCCTCTTGGTGGTTTTGCTTGACTTTCTCTTTGTTGGGATGCATCGCTCCTGAGCTTGGAGGAGGTGACCCTTGAATATTAGCCAGCTGTCTTGGGCCCCTCTTCCCTCCAGGGCTTTGTCCCATGGTACTCTACCAAGCAGATCCCCGAAGAGGCCAAAGTCTGCTCTCCTGAAGTCCAGGGTAGTGAGCTTGCTGTGTGCCCTCCTCGCTGCCCTGAGGCTCTTGAATTCCACCATTTCATGGTCACTGCAGCCAAGGCTGCCCTTGAGCTTGACATCCCCTACCAGCCCCTCCTTGTTGGTGAGAACAAGGTCCAGCATGGCACCTCTCCTCGTGGGGTGCTCTATCACTTGGAGGAGGAAGTTATCATGAATGCATTCCAGGAACCTCCTGGATTGCTTGTGCTCAGCTGTGTTGCCCCTCCAGCAGATATCAGGGTGATTGAAGTCCCCCATAAGGACCAGGGCTTGTGAGCATGAGGCTGCTCCTGTCTGCCTATAGAGGGCTTCATCTGCTTGGTCCCCCTGGTCCAGGTGGCCTGTAGCAGACTCCTGCTATAATGTCCCCTGCCCCTGCACTCCCTTTAATCCTGACCCATAAGCTCTCAGTTAGCTCCTCATCCATCCCCAGGTGGAGCTCCATGCACTCCAGCTGGTCATTGACCTAGAGGGCAACACCCCCTCCTTGTCTGCCCTGCCTGTCCTTCCTAAAGAGCCTGTACCCTTCCATCCCAACACTCCAGTCATAGGAGCTATCCCACCATGTCTCCATAATGCCAATAAGGTCATAGCCCTGCAGGTGTGCGCACGTCTCCAACTCCTCTTCTCTGTTCCCATGCTACATGTGTTTGCATAGAGGCATTTTAGTTGGGGCCCAGATGAAGCTGAGCGTAAATCAAAGTGTATAGATACATATATATAAAAAAACATAAAACATAAGACAAACAGGTACAAACAAACAGAAATATTTGGGCACAGTGATATATGGCACCCACACTTGTAAAGGCAAATGTATGTATTTAAACACATATATAAGTAGAGAGGTATATGAAGGAAGCTAGCTTATAGTTAGGATTTTCCTCTTTGTGTTTAGAGTAAATACTCCCAATGCATCGGCATTCCTCAACAGGCGATGGTTGAGACTTGAGAAGGCTGGCTTCACCCTGGAAGATGATTCTCACAAAGTTTGTGTCTGAGAGATGTCTCAGCTCAGGATGTGGGTGTGTACCGGTCACAGCCTGCTGCCATCCAGGGGAGTTCCAAAGGGTCTCACTTAGAATCGCTATTTATAGGGTCCGAGGTAATTGACTTTTGTCAGGTACTTTTCCACTTTGGCCCAGCTCAGATGATGAAATATTCTGGTACTTTCCACCAGTTGTACAGACTTGGAACTTTTTCTGCATCTCCCCCTTTTGGGTCATGGCCTATGTACAGGTGTACCAGGCTGTCAGGAGGTGATCGATTATCACTATTGTTCCCAAGCAATGAGGGAACAAGAATGTTACGGTTCAAGCACAGATGTACGAGGCCATTTCCATTACCAAGGAAGCAAGAACCAGGCACATCAATGGGGTGCCTTAACGCTCTGATCTGCTGCTCAGGTATGTGGCCCAGAAAAGGGAGGAGAGATTGCACCAAGTACCGAGTGGCTCAAGAGAGGGGGGTTGCACCACCACAAACAGTAACCTTGATCCATCTTGCAGAGATGATAAATAGCACTGCAGGGAATATATACAGCAAGCTAGGCGTTACATAACACAACCCTGAGAACAAATAATACAACATTGTGACCAGTGACTATTAAACTAATATAATGAATGCTTACAACAAAATCGTTTTAACACGCTCTGGTCAGATCTGTCATTATCTCAACCCTTCGAGTCCCTCGTTGGGAACCAAAAAGGACTGTCATGGTTTAACCCCAGCCGGCAACTAAGCACCACACAGCCGCTCACTCACATCCCCCCCAATGGGATGGGGGAGAGAATCAGAAGGGCCAAAGTGAAAAAACTTGAGGGCTGAGTTAAGAACAGTTTAATAATTGAAATAAAATAAAATAACAACAATAATAATTAATTAATTAAAAGGAAAATAACAAAAAGAGAAAGAAACAAAGCACAACAAAAACAAGTGATGCAAATTAAAAACAATTGCTCACCACCTGCTGACCAATGCTCAGCCAGTTCCCGAGCAGCGATCGCCCCCCTGGCCAACTCCACCCAGTTTATATGCTGAGCATGATGTCATATGGTATGGAATATCCCTTTGGTCAGTTGGAGTCAACTGTCCCAGCTGTGTCTCCTCCTAGGTTCTTGCGTACCTCCAGCCTTCTTGCTGGCAGGGCATGATAAGCTGAAAAGTCCTTGACTTAGTGTAAGCACTACTTAGCAACAACTAAAACATCAGTGTGTTATCAACATTATTCTCGTCCTAAATCCAAAACACAGCACTATAACGGCTACTAGGAAGAAAATTAACTCTGTCCCAGCCAAAACCAGGACATAGCTAATGTCTTATGTGTGTTGCTACAGCAATGGAAGAAGACCAATTGGCAGCACAGAGGTAAATCCATATGGGCCACTGTATTGTGGCAGGACATCGCTACCCAGGTAGAAAACGTGGCTATAAAGGTATATCATGTAAATGCTCATTTGCCCAAAAACTATGCCACTGAAGAACATCAAAACAATAAGCAGGTAGACAAGGCTGTCAATATTGAAGTGGCTCAGGTGGACCTCCACTGGGAGCATAAGGGTGAGCTATTGTAGTTCCATGGGCCCATGAAACATCAGGACATCTAGGGAGAGATGCAACATACAGGTGGGCTCGTGATCAAGGGGTGGACCTGACCATGGAGGCTGTCACGCAAGTCATTCATGAATGTGAAATATGTGCTGCAATCGAGTAAAATCTCCCTGGAATAGAGGGCTGTGGCTGGGTTTTCGATATGGCGAGGCCTGGCAGATTGACTATATTGGGCCACTGCCACGAACACGCCAAGGCAAGTGCTACATACTCACCATGGTGGAAGCAACTACTGGCTGGCTAGAGACATTTCCTGTAAACCATGCCACTGCCCGAAACACCATCCTAGGCCTTGAAAGGCAAATTTTATGGCGACATGGTACCCCAGAAAGGATTGAATCAGACAATGGGACTCATTTTCGAAATAACGTCATAAGCTCTTGGGCAAAGAAACATGGCATTGAGTGGGTGTATCACATCCCCTATCACCCACAAGCCTCTGGAAAGATTGAAAGATATATAATGGACTGTTAAAGACTATGTTGAGGGCATTAGGTAATGGGGCATGGAAGCACTGGTATACAAATTTAGCAGAAGCCACTTGGCTGATTAATACCAGAGGATCTGCTAACCGTCCCGGTCCTGCCCAAACAAACCCCTACATACTGTGGGAGGAGACAAGGTCCCTGTAGTACACAAGGGAAAGTGGCTGGGGAAGGCGGTGTGGATTGCTCCTCCCATGGGAAAAGGCAAACCCATTCCTGGGATTGTCTTCGCTCAAGGACCTGGGTGTACTTGGTGGGAAATGTGGAAGGCTGGAGAGACCCGGTGTGTGCCTCAAGGAGATATAACCTTGGGGAAAAAATAATCTGTAATGTGAATTGTATGTTGTAGGAAGTAATGAAGCAGGAACTACCTGAAATGATGAAGAGTGAGCTTTGCAAGGAACCGTGTGAGTGCAACAATGACCCAAACCAAGCTCGTGTTGCCACCCAACAATCAAATTATGTGGGACCTGAGCATGATGCAAATGGTATAGAATAAGGGGTGAAGATTGTATTGGGTCTGGCTGAGATGGAGTTAATTTTCCCCATAGTAACCCTCATAGTGCTGTGCTGTGTATTGGTAGCTAGCACGGTGTCGATAACACAACAGTGTTTTGGCTACTGCTGAGCAGTGCTGGCACACATCAAGGCTGTCTCTCCAACATTTCTCCCCCCCTCAGCAGTAGGCTGCAAGAACTTGGGAGGGGACACAGCCAGGACAGCTGACCCAAACTGACAAAAAGGATATTCCATACCATGTGTCATCATGTCACCGAAACCCGGGAATAAACCTCGTAACGCCAATGTAGTGTTAAAAGGCAGGCATTCTTTATTGCAGCGCTGCATGCACGGGGGATAGCTCCACCCAACGTGCATGCCAGGTGATCACCAACACACAGGTTATGTAGGATCAAAACATACATATTCATCATCTTTCTCAGAAAAGGCAGTCCTATGATAATAATTTCTTAGAATCCATTTACATAGTCTCCTCCCCATCATGCATGCTCAGTGATTTGAGTCGGTGGTCCTCAAGGGGTCTCTGGTGGTCGTCAGTGGTTGCACACCTGTGTCCGCTAGATGACCCTCTTCTTGCGGGCATGCGCAGTATCCTTGCTGTGGATGCACCTGTCCATAACAACTTACTTCATAAGGTTAATATCTCCGAATCTATTGTCCGGTTGGGTAGGGACTGTACATGGAACATAGCAGCATTGTACCTTGCCATGGTCAGTTAGCTTCGTTACCCATTACCTTGGTTACAAACTAACTATCTCAAACTGATTTTATAGTTTCTGTTTCACGGCCCCCATCCCATGGTTACAATCGTGCTCCAGTCTTCTGGAGCAACTGCTATGCGTACAGAGGCCCTACTTCCCAGGAAGTGCCTGGATATCATCTGCTGATGGGAAGTAGAGAATACAACTTTTTGTTTCCTTTGCTTCCACACACGGCCTTTGCTTTTTTTTATTAAACTGCCTTCATCTTGTCTCATGAGTTTTTTCCATCTTATTTTCTTTCCCCCCCCCCATCCTGATGAGGAGGGGGAGTAATAGAACGGTTTGTTGGGCACCTGGCAACCAGCCAAGGTCAACCCACCGCAAACCCCAGCTTGCTCAGCCTTTCTTCGTAGGAGAGGTGCTCCAGCCCTCTGATCATCTTTGTGCCTCTCCTCTGGACCCACTCTAACAGGTCCATTTCTTTTTTGTACTGGGGACCCCAGAGCTGGACGCAGTACTCCAGGTGAGGTCTCACCAGACTGGAGTAGAGGGGGAGAATCACCTCCCTTAACCTCCTGGTCACTCCTCTTTTGATGCAGCCCAGGATACAGTTGACTTTCTGGGCTGTAAGTGCACATTGCTGGCTCATGTCCAATTTTTCATCCACCAGTATCCCCAAGTCCTCCACAGGGCTGCTCTCAATCCATTCATCCCCAGAGAAGTCCAGGAAGACCCTGGCTATGCACTTGTGTTGCCAACTCAAGATGAAATCCAGGGTGATCCATCTTTGCTGCGTAACCTTTAGCCTTGATTTTCATTTTTAAGATTTTTGACGTTTGTCAACCAGCTCCTGTGGATCTCCTGTAGCTTGCTGCCGCTGCTGCCATTGCTCCCGTGGTGTGTGGGGGGTGGGGAGAGGAGCCCAGTCGGGGGAGCTTGGCAGTGCCTGGAGGGAAGGACACTTGTGAGGGGCCCGTTTGTTCTGATGGGTTTGAGACAGGTACTGCTGAGGAGGTAAGAGAGCTCCTTATGGGTGGGTACGTGCTGCCCGAGGGATTGGTGGCCCTTCACACTAGTGCATCGTTGAGGAAGGCAGTGGTGGGTCGGGAGAAAGGGGACTGTGTGTGGATGCCCCTGAGGGGGGGCAAACGTTGCCCCCATCCCCAGGCAGGAGGCAGTGCCTGGGCGTGAGGCCTGTGTGCACGTGTCTCCAGCAGCGAGCCGTGCGGGGGGCCGGCAGGGAGAAGCGGCCCTGTGCATGGGAGCCCGGGAGAGGCCGAGGGCGGGGGCTGAGAGGTTCAGTGGGACCAGGCGGCCATTTCACTGCCGTCTCTATCACACCAGAGGCCACGGACTCCAGACGAAGCCGCCGTTGCCAGAGTGACCAGCCAGTGGCGCCCCCGCCC
Source organism: Balearica regulorum gibbericeps (assembly GCF_011004875.1). Lineage (NCBI taxonomy): Eukaryota > Metazoa > Chordata > Aves > Gruiformes > Gruidae > Balearica > Balearica regulorum. The sequence goes on along the minus strand of NC_046219.1, from coordinate 12,491,985 downwards.
TCCCCCGCGTGCCGAGCCCCGCCCCCCACTCCCCCCGGCCAATCGGAGGGGTGGTGGCAGCGGAGCGAGGTTCCCTTTGTTCAGCCATTTCAGGAGTCGGAGTGGGTTCGGGTACGGAGTTGTGGAGGGATAGGGTGGGTTGTTTTCTTATCGTCGGGTTCTGGGATGGTGTGGGTAGGTGTTCGGGCTGCGAGGGGCGGGCTGGGACGTCCCATCTCTGGCAGCCGCTGCCTGCCTGCGGGCAGGGCGTGGGTGGCTGGGTGGGCGGGCGGGCAAGTAGCCAGCTAGCCAGCCCGCCCGCTTACTCGCTAGCTAGCCCGGTTGGCTGCCGTTAGTTTTCGCGTTGCCGCTGGGACGGGAGATGTGCTGCCCCTTCTCCCTCTGTCGCCGCGGGCTCTGCTGTTTCGTGCCGGTGGGTGGGTCAATGCGTGGGTGGGGTGGCCGCGGCATGGGGGGCGTCTGGGGCCTGAGGGGTCGCGATCGGAGGATCGGGTACTCACACACACCCCCCCCCCCCCCAGCTCTCCCGGCTTCTCCTGGTGCCGTCCCCGCAGCCAGGCCGCAAACTCTGCCATTGCAGCGAGCTGGAAAGTGAAAGTCGCCTCGGGGTATAAGAAAGTGTCTATATTTTCTGCCTTTTTTCTGGGGTGTGTAGGGTTCCTGCTGTCCAGATCTAGCTAGGTGGGATTTCTTTAATTTTTTTTTTCTCTAAGAAATATTCGAGAGGAGTGAAATCCCGTGTTTGTCTTGTACTTTTGTTTGTTTGCTTCCTTGGGGAGGTTGTTAATTTAGGTGCTCAATGAAAATAGCCAATGGAACTTCTAAAGCCTTTGTGGGGTGGCTGTACAAAGGGTCCAAATGCTTTTTGGGTTTGTATAAATGGCTTGCTCAGTCTTTGAGCTCTTTATCTCCTTGCTGTGAAGGTAACAATTCTTCTCCCTTGAATTTATACTCAGGACCTAAGGGATTCTCATACTGTGAGGCTTGTTCTGCTATGCATTCTGGCCACCACAGATTCATAACTTGTTTGCTTACCTTCTTGCATGTTTAAGTAGTCCTTAATGTGGTATTTGAATACGTCACAGATATTGTTCAATCCTTACAATGCTCATTGAACAAAGAGTTAACTTGTGTCCCTTCAGTAAATGAGTAATTAAACAGAAAAAAGAATCGTATGCTGAAGATCATACAAGGAGTCTTAAACAGAATTGGAAACTGAGCCCATATTTCTAATCTAGAGCCTCAACTATGTTTAAAAATGACAGTATATGGTTGTGGAGGGTTGACCCTGGCTGGAGGCCAGGTGCCCACCAGAGCCACTCCATCACTCCTCCTCCTTAACTAGACAGGGGAGAAAAAGTACAACGAAAAGCTTGTGGGTCGAGATAAGGACAGGGAGAGATCACTCACTAATTGTCACGAGCAAACCAGACTGAACTTAGAGAGAAAATTCATCTAATTTATTACCAAGCAAAACAGAGCAGAGCAATGAGAAATAAAAACCAAATCTTAAAACACCTCCCCCCACCCCTCCCATCTTCCCGGGCTCAACTTCACTCCTGGTTTCAACCTCCGCCCCCCTTCAGCGGCACAGGGGGATGGGGAATGGGGGTTGTGGTCAGTTCATCACACATTGTTTCTGCTGCTTCTTCCTCCTCAGAGGGAGGACTCCTCTTATCATTCCCCTGCTCCAGCGTGGGGTCCCTCTCATGGGAGACAGTCCTTCACGACCTTCTCCAACGTGAGTCTCCTCCATGGGGTGCAGACCTTCAGGAGCAGACTGCTCCAGCGTGGACCCCCACGGGGTCACAAGTCCTGCCAGCAAACCTGTTCCGGTGTGGTCTTCCCACAGAGTCACAGCCTCCTTCAGGTGCCTCCACCTGCTACAGCATGGGGTCCTCCATGGGCTGCAGGTGGAATCTCTACACCCCCTCATCCTTCCTCCATGGGCTGCAGGGGGACAGCCTGCCTCACCATGGTCTTCACCATGGGCTGCAGGGGGATCTCTGCTCTGGCGCCTGGAGCACCTCCTCCCCCTCCTTCTGCACTGACCTTGGTGTCTGCAGAGTTTCTTACATCTGCTCTCTCTAGCTTGTTTTTTTTTCCCTTCTTAAATATACTATCACAGAGGCACTGATTGGCTTGGCCTTGGCCAGTGGCGGGTCCATCTTGGAGCTGGTTGGCATTGGCTCTATCAGACACAGGGGAAACTTCTAGCTTCATCTGTTCAATGGGATTCCAAAGTGCAGGATTTTATGGACATTATCTGCAAAAATAAATACTGCTCTTCACCTTTGGGAAAAGAAACCATGAAATTGTGGACAGTGATGCCACAACAATGAGGAGCAGAACAGCTTTCTGTTTCTCACAAGCAACAGTCTAGCAAATTTCCTGAGCAGGTGCATTATCATAACTGTAGGTACTCTCAGGAAAAAGTCCATCATCAAGTTGATATTCCATGAAGAGCAAATCATATTACAGATTTATTTGCCTCTAATATTGAAATGTCCGGTGTTCCAGGAATTTTGAGTTCAGCTTCATTATAAGATATCTGTCCTGATTTTGGCTGAGATAGAGTTACTTTTCTTTCTAGTAGCTGGTATAGTGCTGTATTTTGGATTTAGGATGAGAATAATGTTGATAACACGCTGATGTTTTTAGCTGTTGCCAAGCAGTCAAGGACTTTTCAGCTTCTTATACTGGCCTGCCAATGAGAAGGCAGGGGGTGCCCAAGAAGCTGGGAGGGGACACAGCCAGGACAGCTGACCCAAACTGACCAAAGAGATATTCCATGCCATATGACGTCATGCTCTTTTATAGAAGAGTCCAAGAAGACCCTCCTGCCGAGTCGTGAGGTTCAGACTGGACCCCCTTGCTTTCTAAACTCCCTCTCAGAGAGGAGTCTAGGTGTGGCAATCATAGCCTCTGATTCTAAAGAGTTTGGACCCTAGGTTCTGCTGCAGAGTTGGTTTATTTCAGCTCGAGCTGGGTATCTCTGAAGAGAGATGCCCTCAGTTATTTTCCTGTGCCTTTTAAAGCCTCACAGTCTACTACACAAGGTGTTTATGCGCCTGTCCGTGTGACATGCATGGACTTTTCGTCCAATCAGTTTGTTTAATAGCTGCTTTTCCTGTACGATGATTGGAGTCACATCTTTCAAATTTTAACTATTCATGCAATTTCATCATCCTCCTGTCTTATCTGCACCTGGGTCTCATCTGTCTTCAGTTGACTTGAGATAAAATGGTTTCTCTCTTTCCCCTAGAATTATAGGCTTGGTCCAGTTTATCTCATTGTGCAAGACTCCCAGTACTTCTCCTTTTCAACCAAGCAAAGGTTCAACTAAAGTTCAGTTACAGTTTGCGGCCTAAGGCTTCTGTACTCCAGTCACTCATGCCAAGCAAAGCCACTCCAGTTTCAAGTCAACCTAATTTTAAGCAATCACACAATTAATTCTAATATTATATAAGTAAACTATTTTAATCCCCAACATGCTCCATATATAACTGGGGGGTGGGTCAGGAGGCAGTTCTGCTCAAGAACTAGCTGAATATCAACTTTAGTTGGTGAGCAATTGTGCTGTGCATCACTTGTTTTGTATATTCCTTCTTTTTATTATTATTATTATTATTGTCTTCCTTTTCTGTCCTATTAAACTCTTTATGTCAACCCACAAGTTTTACTTTTTTTTTTTCTTTTTCTTTTCTTACTTTCTTTTTGATTCTCTCCCCCGTCTCACTGGGGGAGAGTGAGCAAATGGCTCTGTGGTTGTTTTAGCTGCCTGCCAGGTTAAACTATGACAGTGTTGTATGTACTATGGGATCAATTGCACACGTACACAATTTCTAGTATGATATGCAACATAAGTCAAAACCAATTATAGAGAAAGTTAACATAATTTCTCTTAGTTTCTTCAGCTTCTTATTCTACTTGTAGACCTACCAGCTGTAGGGAATAAATGAAAATAGGAAATGAAGGTCAAATAACTGTACCCAAATGTGAAATTATATTATCTGAAAGCCCATAGATTTGCTGCTTTGAATGTTGCTAACAAATTGCTCCTTATAGATAGAAGAAAGAACAAAGCTCTTTTTAAAGATAATCTTAACCATACCAATGAAGCAGATTCTTAGTTTGTTACATTCCACAAAACTTTTTACTTTAGTTCAAGGCTTACTATTGTACATTGGATCATTTTGGATTTGTCATACATTTCATTAGGTGGACTTCCTGTTGGTACTGTCTTAGCCTTTTGTCATCCTCTGACATCGAAGAACTCTTAAAAATGTTTTTTGTGTCCTTAGTTACCAGAAGAGATCCCACTCCTGCATATGGTAAACTTAATGCTATTTGTGCAAATCTTACAATGAAGTCCTGTGTTCAACTTTTGTTATCTACCTTGACTTCAGCAAGGCTTTTGACACTGTCTCCCATAATAACCTCATAGGCAAGCTTAGGAAGTGTGGGTTGGATGAGTGGACAGTGAGGTGGGTTGAGAACTGGCTGAATGGCAGAGCCCAGAAGGTTGTGATAAGCAGTGCAGAGTCTAGTTGGAGGCCTGTATCTAGTAGTGTGCCCCAGGGGTCAGTACTGGGGCCTGTCTTATTCAACATATTCATCAATGACCTGGAGGAGGGGACAGAGTGTATCCTCAGCAAGTTTGCTGGGAGGAGTGGCTGATACACCAGAAGGCTGTGCTGCCACTCAGCAAGATCTGGACAGCCTGGAGAGTTGGGTGGAGAGGAACCAAATGAAATTCAACAAGGGCAAGTGTAGGGTCCTGCACCTAGGGAAGAACAACCCTAAGCACCGGTACAGGTTAGGGGTTGACCTGCTGGGAAGCAGCTCTGCAGAGAAGAACCTGGGAGTCCTGGTGGACAACAAGCTCTCCATGAGCCAGCAATGTGCCCTTGTGGCCAAGAAGGCCAATGGTATCCTGAGGTCCCTTCCAACCCCTACCATTCTGTGATTCTGTAATATTCTTTACATAATTTCACTTTCATCAGTGAAATTAGTTACTGTTATATTAGCCAGAAAGTAGTAAGCTTACAGCCTCTTATGGCTAATATTTTTATACAATTTTCCACAAATATAAAATAATGTTCAAATCCCATCTTAAAAATATTTTTATAAATTTTCCTCAGACTTCTGTTTAAAACAATCCATTAATTTACTTGTGTTCTATCATAATAACTAATCAGTTCTGGAAAAAATAGAAAATTAACTTCACAGATGTTTCAGTCATGGACAGAAAATCCTTTCAGACCATCTTTCCATCTGTCTCTTTAGTAACCTCTCCCGTGCTTCACAGGGTCAAACTATCTTCTAAAGACTATTCAAATAAATCACTGTGTAATAAATATTAACCTTGTATCATATGGCTGAACTTGGGAAGACTGCACTAAATGTTTTTACAATGGATTCCTGTTTGATATACTGGGTGTGAGGACTACCAGTATTTTTTTAAGTGAAAGCTTAGGGCATGTCTCCAGGCAGAATGCAGTGCAAAATAATGCAGTGATAGCTATTCTGCATGAGCTCCTTCACATAGAGACATTTATTTTGTGTTATAAGAGCTTTTTTTCTGCTTAGCTTAATTCATATGTCTCTTAGCCTGAAATAAGAGAGTTTACACAGAGAGCTATTATGGAATATCAATTATTTCCTCTGTGCATACAAACTTTCTATACATAGAGGTACAGAGAGACACTATAAGCAGTCTGCATGGAAACTTGGAAGCCTGGATCTTAGCAATGGATTGGATGATTGATTCCCATTGTAAAATACCAATATTACAGATAGCAGTGCCTGAACTTTGTGACAAGAAGGAAGGTAGCTCATTAGAATTCTAAAAGAAAAAAATAATCCAGTATTACCAATGTAGTAAAACTAAAGACAAAGGAAAAAAGTTTCTAAATTGTAAAGTGGCTGAAACTGTCTAACGATTCTGAAATTAGGACAAATTTGAGAATTAATTTTGATTAGAGAATAATTATTTGAAACTAGTTTCAAAACTGCTAGCAGCGAGAAGTTGTACTTCCCAAAGGTACAGCTTGGAGGCTATGGCATTTGAGGGATGGGACGTCTTCCTACTAGTTCAAATCTCTTTCTTTGCTGGGTGTTGGCAGGGATTTGCACCAGTCTCCTATTTCTCTTTTCAGTGCACTGAGACTACTGGAGGGGTGGGGAGGGTATTCTAAGTCTCCTAACTATTTGTGCTGTCTACATTTGTCTTTTAAGTATTAACTGTCAATTATTATACAGGATGCTGATTAAGAAACAATTTCTAATCCAAATTCCCATTAATATCTGTTTATAATATAATGGAAAACAACTTAACAGGAGAGATTAAAAGACCTAGCACCAAGTACACTGTAATGTCATGGTAAGGATACTTTCTAGAAAAAAAATTGGGATCATCACCCTAGGAAGAAGCAAGAATTGAAGCCTGCCTCATGCATTCAGAGCTACTACTCTAACTACTGGATTTTGAATAAAATAGCAATGCTATATATTTTAGCCATTCCTTTTGTTTCCTTGTATGAAAAATGCCAGAAATGTGTCATTTCAGCCTAATCTAATGGGACATTCTGAGAGAGAAAGGGAAAAGAATATTGGCAACAAAACCAAAGATAAAAATTTTACTTGTGGGCTCTTTGTGGATACTTGAGTAGAACAAGGCAAGGTTTGTGGAGAGAGAAATAAAGATATAGATTAGTTTGTTTGCTGTTTTTTTTTTATAATCTTTTAATATTACACACTGTTGTGATACCAGTGGATTCTGGATAGTGTGTGACACTTGAAACTTGGATAATAGAGAAATCAAAGATTAGCCTCAACATTTGTGCAAGACTCCTGTCTTCAGTGAACATTTATTTTCTTAATATATATAGGTGCAGCTTTTCAAACTTATCTCTGGTGCATTCTACTGATTGAGTGGGATGAACTAGGCCATCATATGTTTTGATGAGTAGGTTTCCTGCTTCTGCCTGGTACTTAGTTTAACATTGATTCCTAATTGCTTTTTGCACAAGAAGATTCTTGCCTGAGGGAAACAGCTACTAAGAAACAAAGACAAAGGATACAGAAAGAAACAATTTTCTCATTTTTTTTCTATAATGTTCTTTGCTTTCAATCTGAATTTTTTTCTTGACTCAGTTAAATTATTTCCCCCTCTCCTGCTTCCTCACAGAATTTAAAATATTAGAGATGGGTAAGAATAACTTCAAAGTAATGATCAAGAAGAGAAGGGATCTGGCAAGATGAGGTACCTGCTTTGATTTCTATATATGCTGAGTAGTTCCCAGTGGCAAAGGATCCTGTATGGAACCTAAGGAGGAACCTACCCTGGAGGATGATTATCTAAAGCTGTCTGTCTTCCAAACAGCCCTGTGATAACTATGGCAATTGCGTAAACAGAAGAGGTTAAGAAACATGTCCTGTTTCTTGGTTGTTTTTTTTAAAGCTAGTTTTGTTCTCTCATGTGCTGTGCTGCATGCTTCTCTGCTACGTAGCTGTTTCCTGCTTCTTAATCCGGTGTGAATGCTTTCCTGATTCATCAAGTACCCTCTTTCACTGTCCTCATTATCCAGATATGTAGATATTATAAGTACACTGTCCATCTTAACTAGTTGTCTATGATGGTTCCCTTTGTTATTTTGCTGGAGACTATGCTGTGGGTACTAGTTTTGGCTCCTTCAAGAGTGGTGGCTCACAGTAATAGAAAGAAAGTTGGCTCAGGACACTTAGCACCTGAGACTGGACAGCTGACTAACTTAAATACTGATTTAATTGAAAGTGTTAGGGAGGTGAGATGAAGAGCCACACAGCAAATTACCTGGGCCATGCTATTAGGAACAACTGATGTTCCCTGTCCTCAATGTCTCTGAACAGTTGTTAAGGCTGTGATGTGCGGCATGTGTGTAACACTCTTATCAAGTACTGTGCTGCAGCAGAGGAAGCAGAAAGTGAAACTAGTTTTCAGTTAAAGCGGGATGTAAGCAGGATGATTACAAACACAATGACTAAAAATAAGATTGTAAAAAGCTAAGGAATTACTGGTTTTCATTTTCATATTTTAGACCAGTTTTAAGCAGTGTATGTTCTTATTTTGCCCAGTAGCATATGTATAATATATATAAAATAGCAATATATATAATATGTATGCAATACATATGTATTTATATATAAAAGCATTGGGTAATCATTAATAGCATGAAATGTAACAAGAACAAATGCTGGATTCTGTGCCTGGGATGAAGTAATGCTGGGCACAAGTATAGATTGGGAGAGGAGTGGCTGGAGAGCATCCCTGCAGAAAGACATCTGGAGGTGCTGGCTGACAGCAGGCTCAATAGTGGCTGATGAGGCTTTGGGCAACCTTCTCTAGTGGAGGGTGTCCCTGCCCACATCAGGGGGGTTGGAACTAGATGATCTTTGAGGTCCCTTCCAACCCAAACCATTCTATGATTCTGTGATTCAATAGGAGTCAGCAGTGTACCCTGGCAGCCAAGAGGGCAAACTGCATCCTGGGGTGCATCAAACACAGTATAACCAGCCAGTCAAAAGAGGTGATGATCCTGCTGTATTCAGCGTTGATGTGGCCTCACCTTGAGTATTGTGTGCAGTTCTGGGCCCGAGAGTTTAAAAAGGATATTAAGGTCCTTGAATGAGTCCAGAGGAGGGCAACAAAGCTGGTGGAGGAGCTGAAAGGCATGTCCTATGAGGAGTGGCTGAGGACTCTGGGTTTGTCTAGTGTGGAGAAAAGGAGGCTGAGGGGCAACCTCATTGCTCTCTACAGCTTCCTTTGGAGGGCAAGTGGAGAGGGAGGTGCTGATCTCTTCTCCCTGGGATCCAGTGACAGGACATGTGGGAATGGGTCAAAGCTGTGCCAGGGGAGGTTCAGACTGGACATTAGGAAGCATTTCTTTACCGAGAGGGTGGTCAAACCCTGGAACAGGCTTCCTAGAGAGATGGTCGATGCCCCAAGCCTGTCAGTGTTTAAGAGGCATTTGGATAATGCCCTTAATAACATGCTTTAACTTTTGGTCAGCCCTGAATTGGTCAGGCAGTTGGACCAGATGATCCTTGTAGGTCCCTTCCAACTGAAAATATTCTATTCTATATACACAAAATTTGCTAGTTTTGACCTGAGATTTCCTCTGATATATTTTGAGACTAAGGATAAGATACACTAGGTATTCAAAGTAGTTTCTTTTAAGTTTCTTTCCCCCCTTCTTGTGTAGTTGGTCTTATTCTCTCTTTGCATGTGAAATTGGGAACTTGTGAAATCTACCCAGCATTAAACCAAATCACCTAGAAGTAAAGCAGACGGCAAAGCAGGTACCACATTCCTAACTCCCGGGTCTGCATTCGCATCCCCGTTTCTCCTCCGTGGGCGGCAGTCTCCTAGCTCGCTGCCAGGCGCTGCGGGTGCCCCTGTCGGGGCCGCTGAGAGCTTTCTCTCTGTTTTCGGGTGGTGGTGGGCCGAGCTGTAGAGGAGGCGCCCCGTTTTCCGCCGCCCGGGATTGAGGGGCTCGTGTTTTGTCGCCCCCAGGCTCCTGACGGTGTGGGACGCACTGGGGAAAGGCTGACGGCAGCGCCGGCGGGCCCGAGGCGGCTCGGGTGGGCGGAGACGTGCCCAGCGCTAGGACCCAGGAGGACGCGAGGCGGCTCTTAGGGCCAGATTGCAAATTCGCCGTGACTCAGTCCGCTCGGTGCGGTGTACAGTGGGCGGTGGCAGGAGCAGGTCAGCGCTGTCTGTCTATGGGGTTGGGCTCGGCGGGGTGCGCGGGTGAGAGCGGGCTGGGCGCCGCGCAGCTTGCTTCCCCCACCCTCCTCTAACCGTGGCCGCATGTTTGGTGTTTTTCAGCAAGCCAAGATGGAGTACGAGTGGAAGCCTGACGAACAGGGGCTTCAGCAGATCCTGCAGCTGCTCAAGGAGTCCCAGTCCCCGGACACCACCACGCAGAGAGCCGTGCAACAAGTATCCTTGGTTGAGGCCTACGCCGCGCGGGCGGGCGGGCAGGCAGGCAGGCAGAGCAGGGCCACGGCGGCCCGGGTGGACCCTGGGAAGACCGGGGGCGCCGGGTGGGGGTAGCGCGGCCACAGGCCGGTGTTATGACAGATGGCGGCCGGGCCTGCCCGGGGAGCCGCCATAGCGAGCGCTGTGGGCCGAGCCTCCGCCGGAGCGGGTGGCCGCGGCGCGGCGTTTGAACCGCCGAGGTGGCCTATGGGCCGCGAGGCCGCCTTCTCCAGCCGAGAGCTTGGGGCGCCTGTTGCGAGCCCAGAGTTAAAGTTCTTTTTTTTTTTTTTTAAAAAAAAGCTCTGGCGTGGCTGCTTCGGTATCTGCTGTTTTCCCAGGTTACCCCACGCTGGGCCGCTGCCAGCGCCCAGCCCTCAGCCGTCGGCGGATTCAGCCGAGAGGGCTGGGGCGGGGGAGTGGGAGGGCTGCTGCCCGCCGGGCTGAGTTGGCGATGCGGGGTACCCGTCGCTCCTGTGGCAAAGTGGGGGTGAGTAAGGGCTTCCTAAACTAATGCGGCGCTGGAACTCAAGGCAAAAGCTGTAGCTGGTGGGAGGAGTGTCCCTGGTGGAGCCGTTGCCTGCATGCTTTCCTCTGACAGTGCATTTTGCTACATTGTGAGGTTGCTTGCCTAGAATCCTGAGCCTGAAATACTGCTCGTTATACTCTTTACTCTTCAGGAGAAGAAGGAAATCTACTGTATGTGGCTTCTTGTGCAGCTTTGCAGTGCGTTTTATGTTAGTGTTGTGGATTGTTGGTTTGTTCTTTGGGTGTTGTGTCCCATCCCCTCCTCCCCCCAAGTCTCTCTTGATCATAGAAGTGATGAAATAGCAAGGTTTTAAGGAACAAAGATTGAGAGAGGAAAATTTTACATTAAGACTAATAGAAGCATAAGTCATGAAAAATAAAGTTCTCATCTATGGTTTCCTACTCCTTGAGGTAACTATATGAGTGCTTTAAAATATCTAGAAGTGCTGAAAGGATATCCTGTTATGAAGGATATGAGTTTAGCATCTTGATCCCTTTTTAAGGCATTTGCTTGAAGGTCTTCACAGAAAGCAACAGAATTACTTTACGTCGGTAAGAATATATATACATGTTATTTTAGAAGTTTAGCTTGAAGCCAAATTCGCTTGACTTCTAGGCTTTCCAAACAGATGCGGTCAAACTTTGGAAGGCTTCTGTTCTTAACTGAAAGGTGAGGGTAGTTTTCATCTTGTTGCAATGTTTCAGATTCTTAAGATGCTATTGCTTCCTTTTAAAAATACTATACAGAAGTGGCTCACTAAGTAAAGTGTTCTGGTAATGCCCCAAACTTAAACAGATGTTTTTTTTTAGTATTTCAAATACAAAAGTGCTTATAGAAACAGCGTTTATAGTGTAGCTTTCATGTAAAATTACATTTTAAAGCTCTGCTTCAAATAATGGCATCTGGTTTGTTTTTGAAAAGTGATGCTGTCTGTCTTGAAGATGAGTAGAAATTTACTGAACAAAAGTGATGTTAACTGATGTTTGAAATTCTTCTTAAATGGCAGTGGTAACTCCCTGCTGTGCTGAAATACCTGTGCTTTCAAGGAGGTCCTCGTGTTGGCCTGTAAAGGTTAGATAAGTGGCACATTTTTACTACTGTATCATCAGTTTAGGAAAATGCTCTAATACAAATTGGTGTATGTCCTGGATTTTGGCTAGGATAGAGTTAATTTTCACCAGAAGCTGGGAGGGGACACAGCCAGGACAGGTGACCCAAACTAGCCAAAGGGGTATTCCATACCATATGACGTCATGCTCAGCATATAAGGTGGGGAGCTGGGAGGATGTGTGTGTGTTGCTGCTCAGGGACAGACTGGGTGTCTGGTCTGGTGAGCAAATTGCACTGTCACCCGCTTTGTGTATTCTAAGTACTGTTGTTATTTCCCTTTCCCTTTGCTGTCCCAGTAAACTGTCCTTATCCCAACCCACGAGTTTTGCCTTTTCCTTCCAATTCTCTTCCTTGTCATGGGGGTGAGGGGTGAGCGAGCATTGTGTGGTGCTCAGCTGCTGGCTGAGGCTAAACCAGGACAACATGTCCTATAATTAAAAAAATAGTGTCCTTTGAGACTGTTTCCCCAAAAATTTGTGATGGCTGTTGAATTGTGGAATGCTACTTAGTAGCATGTCCAACTAGGATGGTGATTAATGGTTTCAAATTTAAAGTGCTTTCAGTCCATAATTTTTAAAAAAGATTATCAGTATGTTGACTCTCATGCTCTTTATGACACAGTTTTGGCATATTTAGGTGTTTAGAACTCAAATGTAATAGTGAGGAGCATAGGTTAGTCAAACCCCTTTGTTAACAAAGTTATGAATTGGTAAGGCTTTTAAACTTTTTTCAAATGAAGATATAGATGTTTCTTGGAGTGCAAAAAGAAAAAAATTAAAGTAGGTGAAGAAATCAGTAAGAAAATATGGCCTATAAGCTATTCTTTGATTCCTAGACCGATTAATGTTTTCTAATTAATTTTCTATTTAGTACTGCTCTTTCAGTTTGTATTGAGTGTGTGTGGCAAGGTTTTGGTGGGGGAGTCTACAGGGGTGGCTTCTGTGAGAAGCTGCTAGAAGCTTCCCCTGTGTCTGATAGAGCCAATGCCAGCCGGCTCCAAGACGGACCCGCCGCTGGCCAAGGCCAAGCCAATCAGCGCCTCTGTGATAACATATTTAAGAAGGGGAAAAAAACAGTGAGAGAGCGCTTTTGCAGCCAGAGAGAGGAGTGAGAAGATGTAAGAAACTCTGCAGACACCAAGGTCAGTGCAGAAGGAGGGGGAGGAGGTGCTCCAGGCGCCAGAGCAGAGATCCCCCTGCAGCCTGTGGTGAAGACCATGGTGAGGCAGGCTGTCCCCCTGCAGCCCATGGAGGAAGGATGAGGGGGTGTAGCGATTCCACCTGCAGCCCGTGGAGGACCCCACTCTGGAGCAGGTGGAGGCACCTGAAGGAGGCTGTGACCCAGTGGGAAGCCCGTGCTGGAGCAAGCTCCTGGCAGGACCTGTGGACCCGTGGAGAGAGGACCCCACGCCAGAGCAGGTTTGCTGGCAGGACTTGTGACCCCGTGGGGGACCCACGCTGGAGCAATCTGCTCCTGAAGGTCTGCACCCCGTGGAAGAGACCATGCTGGAGAAGTTCATGAAGGACTGTCTCCCATGAGAGGGATTCCATGCTGGAGCAGGGGAACGATGAGAGGAGTCCTCCCCCTGAGGATGAAGAAGCGGCAGAAACGACGTGTGATGAACTGACCGTAACCCCCATTCCCTGTCCCCCTGTGCCACTGAGGAGGGGGCAGAGGTTGAAGCCAGGAGTGAAGTTGAGCCCGGGAAGATGGGAGGGGTGGGGGGAGGTGTTTTAAGATTTGATTTTATTTCTCATTCCTCTACTCTGTTTTCCTTAGTAATAAATTAGATGAATTTTCTAAGTTCAATCTGTTTCGCTCATGATGATAATTAGTGAGTGATCTCTCCCTGTCCTTATCTTGACCCATAAGCTTTTCGTTATACTTTTTCTCCCCTGTCTAGTGAAGGAGGAGGAGTGACAGAGTGGCTCTGGTGGGCACCTGGCCTCCAGACAGGGTCAACCCACCACACAGTCTCTTCTGCTTGCTTCTGCTGCTGCTTTTTATTTGAGCCATTGGAACTCAGTTAGTAATGTTCGACTGACTGTTTTGGTGATTATGTTTCTGAAGCTTGGAGTAGAAGAAAAAAATTTCAAAATGTGCTACCCTACTTCTTGGCTCTTCCTGAAAGAGCTCTTTGGCGTGGCACCTTTGATGACCATCTTTGGATGTGTGTTTCTTCATTTCTAGGGGCCGTGTAGAATGTTCTCTATTATTTTCACTTGTTGTGATCATCCTTCTGTTTATATTTCATCTCCTTTGTGTTTCACAGCAAAGGAGCTTGTGGCTGTGATAAGTACACTTTACTCTCTTATTAAGTGGAAAGAGAGCAGGTTTCTCTAGCAAAGTTACTACTTGATGCAAGCAGCCAAAATATCTAAAAATGAAGTCTCTGAAGTTTGTCATTGAGACACTGGCTGTTGGTCATTGGAAGGGCCATCAATGTCCGAACAGATACATTTGACTAAGGTTTAGCAACTTTTGAATATTTAGAGATTTTGCTATACAGCAAATAAAGTAAATGCCTATGAAGCAAATAATCTTACTTCTTCAATAATCAGTTTTTGTTAAATGTCTTGATTGTTTGCCATACTGATGATATCTAGTAGGTTTAGTAACTTAAAGATGACACTACATGCTTATGACTTAAAATATTGTTGAGCGTAATACTAATTAATACCAGGGTGTGAGAACAGGATGCAAGGAGAATGCCAGATCACTGTTCTAGCCAAGCAGTGGCAGAATACTTAGAAATTTGAGGCAGAAGTAATGACAAATTCTAAAAAAACTACATACTTTCTAGCTGTTTAGAAACATAATAATTCTTCCTGCAGTTTCCCCAAGGACATAGTAAAGAAGCTGGTATTGCTAGCAAGATGCTTATTCAGAGAGGTGTCACTCTAGAAAATTGGTTTGCATACAGAAGGATTTTGGTTTTGTGGTTTGTCTTTTTTTTTTTTCTTTTTTTGGAGACCACAGATAAGCATGAACTTCTTGGTAAAAATATCTGGGCATTTACAATAAAACAGATTCTCATTGTTGAAAGCTCAAGCTGTGGCTAGCTAGCATCATAAAAAAGTATATGACTAATATTAAAGTGAGTAGCTTATCAAAATCATAACAACTGTTGTATTTTAATGCTGAAATGCTTTTATTGTGGAGAAAAATTTGGCATATTATTGGATTGTTTCAGTGGATTCCTTAGGTTTGACTGGCTTCTAAGTGTAAATATTGAAATCTAAAACTGTACAGAGGAAGGTGGGGGGTTTTGGTGGTGGTTTTTTCCTGGGCGGTTGTGTTTTTTTGTTGGGGTTTTTTTAATATTTTTTAAGTATCTATTAATTTCTGTGTCTGTCCCTGGATTCTTTTTTCAGATTTCAACATAACTAAAAGCTACCACTTCAGTGTGAAAATTACAGAAACTGTTTTCAGATTGTTCATGCTCTGTTGTAAGCTTATAGTCACAGCTGTTTGAAATGACACAGTAGTACATAACTCAATAATCATAGTATCTGGAAAGCTATAAATGCTATGTGTGAAGATTCAAATTTCCTTAACGGTTTCTCTCTTCAGAAACTAGAACAACTCAATCAGTATCCAGATTTCAACAACTACCTGATTTTTGTTCTTACAAAGTTGAAGTCTGAAGGTAAGTTCTTGAGATATTGACAATTTTATTCTATTTTTTTCTTTTTTTAATTTCTTTTATTTAGCTTGAAAGAAATAGGAAGCTGATTTCTATAGTCAGTTTGCTGGTTAGTTGATCTTCATAGTCATGTAGAACTTTATCCTCTCAGGAGTCTTTGTGGAAAAGGATCTGATAACATGTTGGTCCTTATAGCTTCAGTCTTGGAATAGATTCCATTCTAAATGTCCTATGAAACGTTCCCAGAAATGTGGGAGCATCATACTTCTATCAGATTATAGTGAAATTGTGGAATAACTTTGCACTTCATGGTGATGAATCGTGACTATACATGTTATAAAATGTGTTGTTAAATCCAGTTGTAGTTGTGATCTCCCTAGTAATCAACCCGTTAAATATTTTGAAGATCACATACTAGAGTTGTCCAGGAATTATGTCTGTCAGAATCTTTATTCTGAAGTCTTAATTCTAATAAAATGTAATTACTTTCTGTTGGCTTATTTTTATGGACGTTTGTTTATGGCATACTGTGTAGCCTCTTCCAGTTGGTAAATTCAGGCAGATCCTTAGTAATGATCAGGGTGCATGAAAGACTTTCTTTCCAGTGTACTACAGCTACTGATTTATGAGGTCTTTGCCGGTGAGAGAGACTTATTTCAAGATCTGCCTTTGCTTTTTTCACTTTTGAATTAGATTTTACTTGCATGTGGTCCTGTAACATTCAAAGCATCAGCAAGAACATTTATATTACATTTGAACTAGTGTTTTGTTTATGCTGTCAGCTTACTTCAGGAAGAAGGAGAGAGGAAGAGGAAAGTATATTTTCATATTTGAAGGCTGAAGTATATCCAAATGTTTTTGTGTTCTATGTAGGAAATCTGATAATCTTTAAGGCCTTGGGGGAATACCTCAAGTTTGACAGAGCGTGCACTTTCAAGACCTGAGTTGGCCAAGATATTAAATTTTTGAGCAAGGTGCTAGTCTAGATATAAAATATTCAATACTTGTTAATAAGTATGCTATCATACTTTAATTGTTCATGTGCTTTATACCATTAACAGAAAAATGGAATAATTCTAGTAGTGGGATTTGGAGTTTGTACAAAGGATATGGCGAGAGGGTTGCTCCATATCTCTTCCCCCCAAATATATTTTCTAACACTTGCCAATTTGCCTTTCTTCATTCTGTTCGCTACTTGAGCTTGAGGTTCTAGATACTGATGTGTGTTTAGTGGTGTCTCAATCTCTATCCAACAGATCTCCTTAGATTATTCAATAGTCTTTTTTTTTCCCCCCCTCTCCTTACTGTTTACATGCATCAGTCTGTTTGGAATGGAATGAAGGGTAGATGCTAACCATTGCAAAATGGTTGTTTTAAAGTATTAAATCTTGGAGGGGGAGTTAGGACCTGGCAGGTTGAGGGGAGTGAGCAAGCTGGGAAGTAGAATCATAGAATGGTTTGGGTTGGAAGGGACCTTAAAGACCATCTAGTTCCACCTCCCCAGCCCTGGGCAGGGACACCCTCCACTAGACCAGGTTGTCCAAAGCCCCATCCAACCTGGCCTTAAACGCTTCCAGGGAGGGGGCATCCACAACCTCTCTGGGCAACCTGTTCCAGTGCCTCACCACCCTCACAGTGAAGAATTTCTTCCTAATATCTAATCTAAATCTAGCCTCTTTCTGCTTAAAGCCATTACCCCTCTTCCTATCACTACATACGATTCACAGATTAATAGAGGTTGGAAGGGACCTCTAGAGATCATCTAGTCCATCCTCCCTGCTAGAGGGACCTAGAGCATGTTGCACAGGATTGTGTCCAGGCAGGTTTTGAATATCTCCAGAGAAGGAGACTCCACAACCTCTCTGGGCAGCCTGTTCCAGTGCTCTGTCCCTTGTAAACAGTCCCTCTCCAGCTTTCTTGTAGGCCCCCTTCAGGTACTGGAAGGCTGCTATAAGATCTCCTTGGAGCCTTCTCTTCTCCAGGCTGAACAACCCCAACTCAGCCTGTCCTCATAGGAGAGGTGCTCCAGCCCTCTGATCATCTTTGTGGCCCTCCTCTGGACTTGCTCCAGCAGCTCAATGTCTTTCCTGTACTGGGGCCCCCAGAGCTGGATGCAGTACTCCAGGTGGGGAGTCTCACAAGAGTGGAGTAGAGGGGCAGAATCATCTCCCTTGACCTGCTGGTCACACTTCTTTTGATGCAGCGCAGGATATGGTTGGCTTTCTGGGCTGCAAGCGCATGCTGCTGGCTCATGTTGAGCTTCTCATCAATCAATACCCCCGAGTCCTCCTCCTCAGGGCTGCTCTCAATCCATTCTCTGCCCAGCCTGTAGTTGTGCTTGGGATTGCGCCGACCCACATGCAGGACCTTGCACTTGGCCTTGTTGAACTTCATGCAGTTTGCACGGGCCCACCTCTCCAGCCTGTCAAGGTCCCTCTGGATGGCATCCCTTCCCTCCAGGGTGTCGACTGTGCCACACAGCTTGGTGTCATCGGCAAACTTGCTGAGGGTGCACTCGATCCCACTGTCCATGTTGCCAACAAAGATGTTGAACAGTGCCAGTCCCAGTACTGACCCCTGAGGAATGCCACTCGTCACTGGTCTCCACTTGGACATTGAGCCGTTGACCACAACTCTTTGAGTGCGACCGTCCAGCCAATTCCTTATCCACCAAGTGGTCCAATTTAGAGACAAGGATGTTGTGTGGGATGGTGTCAGATGCTTTGCACACAAGTAGCAAATTAACCTCTAAGAAGAGGTGTTTGGGATCAGACTTCGGTGTTATCTCTCATAGGTACATCAGGTAGGTCTTCTGTGACACTGCTGAGAAGCAGCTGTTGCTTCAGAGAAGCTCTTGTCCTGCATCAGTGACATTTTTAGTCGTAATCTTTTGTCCAAGGCAGCAGTTTTTAACTTTGTATTTCTAGTTCAGGAAATGTGCAGACTATTGAAGGTGCCATAATTGAGTCCAGTGTTGGTGCTTTTCATAGTACTTGTCAAGTTTCAAATATCCTGTTACCTTGCTTGGGTAGGACTAATGAGGGATGACAGAAAACTGTTGGTTGGATTTGCTTTGAATCCACCAGCAGTCCTCTGTGGTCCCTTATTAGTCCTGCCTAAGCAAGGTAAAGAGACCTTTAGAATTGCTATTCATTAGTTACAATATTTTTGCATCCTCTTTTGGACCAGTAGGGGAAAACGTGATGGACTCATCAGGTAGATGACTGTCTTGAGTACAACTGGGAAAGTATTCTTTCCCCTCCCCTCCTGAAGAGCGTTCTGTTGGCAGTCTATCCTACAGCCTTGCCAAGGTTGTTGGCTAGGGGAAAGAGCTAGTGTGCTTTACACTGCAGACCAAAGTAGAGATACTTGTACTGTTGGAAGCTCACATTTTTGTTATGGCCATACTGTCCCAGCAGAAGGAGCCATGGAAATAAGCTTCCAACATCACTGACAGCTTATTCAATGGAATAAGGTGGTTTGATAGCTAGTGCATGAGAGTGAGCTTGATTTCATAGCAAGTGTGACTAACCTTTGATTCAGGTTTTTGCCACTGTTGAAACAGCTGCTGAGAAAACTGTGCTTAAAGAACCATTTAGGTGACACCTCCTGAATGTGGTAATTCTGTAACGGTTGATTAAAATGCGTGTTAAATACTCTTACTTTACTGCAATGGAGGTTGTACCAAGTTGCCTGCAGAGGCGTAAGACTCAGGCCAAAGACAAATAACTTCGCAAGCAAGCTTTTATTTGCAAACGCATAATTTTGCTTGCAAAGTTGGCTGTTTCACTGAGGCCTGCCTCTAAGATATCTTATGTCTAAGTTGTATTACTTTTCAGTTGCAAAAAGTATAACTTTTTTTTTTCCTCCAGTGTTAGCTTTGTCAGGCTCCTGTGTCTGAATGCTTATGACTTGCTGGATTTAGGTCTGTTGTGGTACTCCTACACATGTATGGAGTGTTTTTTCTGGTTTTAAACTTCTGTGGGCCTTGTTAAGCTGCCAAAACTTGTTAAGCTTGGGTCTTCCTGGAAACAGGTGTTGCCCGGTACGATTTCATCAGTGGAAATATATGGCCTGGCTTGCAGCTATGGCATATGCATGCCCTAGGTTTAAGCACTTCCTTTCTTTTTCTTTAAACATTTCTAAAGACAAACCCTGATGTTACAAATATTACAGAATATAAAAAATATTGAGGAAAGAGCATGCAGTCCTAAAAGTCAGACCGTAGGCAAGCTGATTGAATAAAATATGATCCCAAGCCATTAAAGATTGAGATATAGTTCTCTAGAAGGTACTTACCAGGAGGCATAGTGCTTGGAGATCTTCCTTAGTTGGGTGAGATGGAGTCCAGATTAACTGAAAAATAGCTGAACGAAAAAAGTTTGGTTTTACTAATTTGTCTGTAAATGAAAATCATCACTTAGATGCTCTGTTAGTGTAGCTGTTTCTTCTTGATTTGGCAGGCATAAAACCTGGCAGATAATGTAGTGGCACTGCCCTGCCTTAGTTTTTTGGGTTTTTTTATTTTGGGTGGGTTTGGGTTTTTTTAGTGTCCCCTGAGCTGAGGTCAGAATCCTACAGGCCTCTCTTCTGTTAATGAGTTGTTTTCTGGAGTGTGTGCATGTTGGTGTTGCTGCTTCTCAGATCACTTCCTTTATTTTATGTGTGGGTGGTGGGTTGACCCTGGCTGGATGCCGGGTGCCCACCAAGCTGCTCTAGCACTCCCCCTCCTCAGCTGGACAGGGGAGAGAAAATATGACGAAAGGCTTGTGGGTTGAGATAATGACAGGGAGAGATCATTCACCAATTACTGTCACGGGCAAAACAGACTTGACTTGGGGAGATTAATTTATTGCCAATTAACACCAGAGCAGGATAATGAAAATAAGGACAAATATAAAAACACATTCCCCCACTCCTTCCTTCTTCCCAGGCTCAACTTCACTCCTGGCTTCTCTGCCTCCTTCCACCAAGTGGCACAGGGGGATGGGGAATGGGGGTTGCGGTCAGTTCATCACACATTGTCTCTGCTGCTCCTTCCTCCTCACGCTCTTCCCTTGTTTCCAGTGTGGAGTCCCACCCATGGGAGACAGTTCTTTACGAAGTGTTCTAGTGTGGGCCCTTTTGACAGAGTGCAGTCCTTCAGGAAGGGACTGCTCCAGCATGGGTCCCCCGCAGGGTCACAAGTCCTACCAGAAAACCTGCTCCAGTGTAGGCTCCTCCCCACAGGTCCTGCCAGGAGCCTGCTCCAGCACGGGCCCTCCATGGGGTCACAGCCTCCTTCAGAGCACATCCACTTGCTCTGGCGTAGGGTCCTCCACAGGCTGCAGGTGGATATCTGCTCCACCATGGACCTCCATGGGCTGCAGGGGGGCAACTTGTGTTGTCATGGTCTTCACCATGGGCTGCAGGGGAATCTGCTCTGGTGCCTGGAGCACCTCCTCCTCCTTCACTGACCTTGGTGTCTGCAGAGTTGTTCCTCTCACATATTCTCACTCCTCTCGGCTGCTGTTGTGCTGCAGTTTTTCCCCCTTCTTAAATATGTTATCACAGAGGTGCTACCACCATTGCTGATGGGCTCACCTTTGGCCAGTGGCAGGTCCATCTTGGAGCCAGCTGGAACTGGTTCTGTTGGACATGGGGGCAGCTTCTGGCATCCCTGCAGCCCACCTGCTACCAAAGACCTTGCCACAAAAACCCACTACAGTAGGACAACTCTGTCAATTCCCTGGGATTTTCTTATTATTTTTAACCTGGAATTACACCTTGCTTTATCTCACACAGCATCCTGAACTTTGTGAATGAGAGGTGGATCTGGCGTATGCTAAACTGTCAAAAGATTGTGGCCATTGTCATTCACCAATACTCTCTAATCTTCAGAAGTTCAAGTTGTCAGTTAGGGAGTATTGGATGTGATGATTCTAGCATAATCATGCCATAATATTTTTTTGATGCAAGGTTGTATTAGCATACAAGTAGACAGCATCATCTCAGTGTATCAGCAGAGGCTACTGTGTTGCCACATTTCTCTATTGAACTATAAGGATAAATTAAATTGAGACTTTATCTCTGCAGACTATTTCTACTATGTTTATGCCTGTATCCTTTCCTTGAATGAGGTCTTCACACTTCGGAGAGAGCAAAAAATGAAGCTGTCTTTATATGGTGTCAGAATTAATGTGGCATTCTACTTAGCCTAATATGGCCTTCATGTTGGTGGATGTTTTATATGAAAATTGTAAGAACAGAAATGGTGTCAAAGCTTACCACTTCTTAGGTAAGATGTGACATCTATCTAATGCCTCTCTATGTGGTGAAAAAAGAACAGAACTACTGATGAGAGAATCTATTCTAGTTAAGATTCAGACTGTCCATCCTTATTGCCAAAACATACATGTCCGTTCTCAGATTTACCTTTTATCCTTCTTAGACAAGAAATAGAGGACATGGTTAGTTTGCACACAGTTTCTGTAAAGCTTTGAGTTTGATGACTTCTTCCCTGTCCTTTAGGAGTGTTGCTGGGCTCTTGGCAGGACCTAGGCTAACGGGAACATATATTGAGACAAATGCATGGTGTTCCTAGTTGCTTTCTGCTGGCTCATATAGCTATAGTTTTCTATACTGTTGCAGCTATACGAAGTCCTTGTGATCCTCATCTTGGATTGTGTTTTAGTGACTGATTCTTCACCCAATCCTAATGTGGGAACTCTGGTCATACTAGAGTGTTATATTGGTGGATTGATCGTGGCCCAGTATGAGGCTATCATGCTCAAGGATCAGAATCCTCAAGATGAACTTTTAAACCGAAGGTGAATGAGCTGGGATTGAGAACACTGCTTGAGTACTGTCTTTGTCATTAGCTTTAAGGATGGTCTTTTAAGTTTATTTCCAAAATATTTTGGATTTTTAAAACCAGTTGGAGACAGAACAGTGTCTCTGCATCTCTTGATCTTGTTTATATAACTTAGTCATTCAGAGTACCTTCCTTTGACATAAAATATTACCATGGAGGAAGGTCCTGTCCTCAACCTCCCCCAAATTTTTGTTTCAGTAGAAGTCACCACAAATGGTAATTTATTTTCTGGTAATAATGACACTAACAGTTCATCTAGCTCTGCAAGTAGAATTTGAAATGGCTTTTTATAAACTATTATTGGGATCCAAAGCGGTCTTGTGGGTTTGATGTGAATGTTTTCTGATGAGTGTTGGAATTCAAATTTGATCTGGACAGCAGTTTTCGTGAGTTCATTCCATTATGAACTTTCATGGTGTGTTGGTGTTGAAAGATCTTTGAAGCTGAGCAAGACAGACAGTTGTGTGAGGTCAGGTGTTGATTAACCAGCTTCCAGTTTCAGGAAGGTATTTTTGATAAGCAGGATTAATGGTGAAAAGTGGTTCAGCAGCTTTAACTGTTTAACTAAAATATCCCCCTACTACCACCCCACCCCCAATACCATCATCTCACATGATGTCATTATTAAATAGACAAAAATAACTGCCAAGGAACAAATCTGATCGGATTACAATTCAGATGTCAAGTCAGATTAATGTACCCTTACAGTTTAAAACACTGCATAACATATGTAGTGTATTACTTAAACAACAGCGAAACATTTTTTTTCCCTTAAATTCAGATGCATTAAGAATTACAAAAAGAAATTAAGCCCTACTGAGTTTTAGTAATCAATGTATAAAGTAATTGAGGTGCATAAATATCTTAAGGGAAACCAAGTTATGAGATAATGAGTTTTGTCACATCAGGCCACTAAAAATTCCTTTCTCCCCCTTATGGTTAATTCTTCCTTTCCATGCTTCTGCATAGATATTGTAATGCAGATGTAAGGAAAATGCTTCTCCTAAGTAGTTCTATGGCAAACATACCATGTGTGGAAAGTGACAGATTTTTTTTTTTTTCTTCATTTAAGAGTCTTGAAAGAAACTTTGAAGTTATCCAGTGGATTGTATTATGTGATTCAATGCTTCAGGAATACTTTCTTGAAATGCCTTATTCTGAGCATCCAGAATGAGTGGAGTATGGGATCTCCATTATCTCCTTCCTTATCCTTGAAGCCCATAAAAGGAAAGCATTGAAAAAGAAAAGGTACAATAACAAGGTTATTGATTGTAGTACATATTTACTACCCTAGTGCCTTCATGTACTTAATCATATTGGTTTACAGAATCACAGAATGGTGAGAGTTGGAAGGGAACTCTGGAGATCATCTAGTCTAACCTCCCTGCTAGAGCAGGATCACCTAGAGCAGGTTGCACAGGATCGCATCCAGGCGGGGTTTGAATATCTCCAGAGAAGGAGACTCCACAACCTCTCTGGGCAGCCTGTTCCAGTGCTCAGGCACCCTCAAAGTGAAGAAGTTTTTCCTCATGTTCAGATGGAACTTCCTGTGTTCCAGTTTGTGCCCATTGTCCCTTGTCCTGTCTCTCGGCACCACTGAAAAGAATCTGGCCCCATCCTCTTGACATCTGTCATTTAGATACTTATAAGCATTGATCAGATCCCCTCTCAGTCTTCTCCAGGCTAAACAGACCCAGCTCTCTCAGCCTTTCCTCGTAAGAGACATACAGAAGTCCAGATACATGATATCTGTAGCTCTTCCTTTGTCTACTGATGTAGTCAGTTGTGGTGGGTTGACCCTGGCTGGATGCCAGGTGCTCACCAAAGCTCCTCTATCACTCCCCCTCCACAAAAGGACAGGGGAGAGAAAATACAGCAAAAGGCTTGTGGGTCGAAATAAGGACAGGGAGAGATCATTCACCAATTACTGTCACGGGCAAACCAGACTCGACTAAATTTATTAAATTAATTTTTCTACCAAACAAATCAGAGTAATGAGAAATAAAACCTAAATCTTAAAACACCTCCCCCCACCCCTCCCTTCTTCCCAGGCTCAACTTTACTCCAGGTTTTCTCTGCTTCCTCCCCCTGAGCGGCACCAGGGGATGGGGAATGGGGGTTGTGGTCAGTTCATCACATGTTGTCTCTGCTGCTCCCTCCTCCTCAGGGGGAGGACTCCTCACACTCTTCCCCTGCTCCAGCGTGGGGTCCCTCTCACAGGAGACAGTCCTCCATGAACTTCTCCAACATGAGTCCCTCCCACGGGCTACAGTCCTTCACGAACTGCTCCAGCGTGGGTCTCTCCCACGGGGTGCAGACCTTCAGGAACAGACTGCTCCAGCATAGGTCCCCCATGGGGTCACAAGTCCTGCCAGCAAACCTGCTCCAGTGTGGGCTTCCCACAGGGTCACAGCTTCTTTTGGGTGCCTCCACCTGCTCCGGTGTGGGGTCCTCTATGGGCTGCAGGTGGATATCTCCTCCCCATCATCCTTCCTCCATGGGCTGCAGGGGGACAGCCTGCTTCACCATGGTCTTCACCATGGGCTGCAGGGGAATCTCTGCTCCAGTGCTTGGAGCACCTCCTCCTCTTCCTTCTTCAATGACCTTGGTGTCTGCAGAGGTGTTTTCTTGCATCTTCTCACTCCTCTCTCTGGCTGCAAAAACTGTTCCTAGGTGTGTGGTGGGTTGACCCTGGCTGAGGGCCAGGTGCCCACCAGAGCCGCTCTATCACTCCCCTCCTTCTCTAGACAGGGGAGAAAAGGTATAACGGAAAGCTTGTGGGTCGAGATAAGGACAGGGAGAGATCATTCTCTAATTATCATCACGAGCAAAACAGACTGAACTTAGAGAGGGAATTCATCTTATTTATTACTAAGCAAAACAGAGTAGAGGAATGAGAAATAAAACCAAATCTTAAAACACCTCCCCCCACCCCTCCCATCTTCCCGGGCTCAACTTCACTCCCGGCTTCAATCTCCTCCCCGCTTCAGCGGCACAGGGGGACGGGGAATGGGGGTTACGGTCAGTTCATCACACGGTGTTTCTGCCGCTTCTTCATCCTCAGGGGGAGGACTCCTCTCATCATTCCCCTGCTCCAGCATGGGGTCCCTCTCATGGGAGACAGTCCTTCACGACCTTCTCCAACGTGAGTCTCCTCCACGGGGTGCAGACCTTCAGGAGCAAACTGCTCCAGCGTGGGTCCCCCCAAGGGGTCACAAGTCCTGTCAGCAAACCTGCTCTGGTGTGGGCTCCTCTCTCCACGGATCCACAGGTCCTGCCAGGAGCTTGCTCCAGCGAGGGCTTCCCATGGGGTCAGAGCCTCCTTCAGGTGCCTCCACCTGCTCTGGCATGGGGTCCTCCACAGGCTGCAGGTGGAATCTCTACACCCCCTCATCCTCCCTCCATGGGCTGCAGGGGGACAGCCTGTCTCACCATGGTCTTCACCACAGGCTGCAGGGGAATCTTGCTCCGGCGCCTGGAGCACCTCCTCCCCCTCCTTCCGCACTGACCTTGGTGTCTGCAGATGTTCTTACATCTTCTCACTCCTCTCTCTGGCTGCAAAAGCTCTCCCTAACTGTTTTTTTCCCCTTCTTAAATATGTTATCACAGAGGCGCTGATTGGCTTGGCCTTGGCCAGCGGCGGGTCCGTCTTGGAGCCGGCTGGCATTGGCTCTATCAGACACAGGGGAAGCTTCTAGCAGCTTCTCACAGAAGCCACCCCTGTAGCCCCCCCGCTACCAAAACCTTGCCACGCAAAACCAGCACAAGGTGGTTTTTTTTTCTTTCTTCTTCTTAAATATGTTATCACAGAGGAGCTACAATTGTTACTGATGGGCTTGGACTTGGCCAAGCAGCAAGTCTGTCTTGGAGCTGGCTGACACTGGCTCTGTAGGACATAGGGGAAGCTTCTAGCAGCTTCTTGCAGAAGCCATTGCTGTAGCCCCTCTGCTATCAAAACCTTGCCATGCAAATCGAATACCCTTCTCAGTCTTCTCTGGGCTTAACAGACCCAGCTCTCTCAGCCTGTCCTCATGAGATGCTCCAGTCCCCTAATCATCTTTGTAGCCCTCTGCTGGACTCTCTCTAGTAGTTCTTTATCTTTCTTGAACTGGGGAGCCCAGAACTGGACACAGTACTCCAGATGTGGCCTCACCAGGGCAGAGTAGAGGGGGAAGATAACCTCCGTTTACCTGCTGGCCACACTCAATGCACCCCAGGATACCATTGGCAGGACCCTACACTTGCCCGTGTTGAATTTCATTAGGTTCCTCTCCACCCAACTCTCCAGGCTGTCCAGATCTTGCTGAGTGGCAGCACAGCCTTCTGGTGTATCAGCCACTCCTCCCAGCAAACTTGCTGAGGATACACTCTGTCCCCTCCTCCAGGTCATTGATGAATATGTTGAATAAGACAGGCCCCAGTACTGACCCCTGGGGCACACCACTAGACACAGGCCTCCAACTAGACTCTGCACTGCTTATCACAACCTTCTGGGCTCTGCCATTCAGCCAGTTCTCAACCCACCTCACTGTCCACTCATCCAACCCACACTTCCTAGGCTTGCCTATGAGAATGTTATGAGAGACAGTGCCAAAAGCCTTGCTGAAGTCAAGGTAGACAACATCCACTGCTCTCCCTTCATCCAGCCACTCGTGTCATCATAGAAGGCTATCAGATTGGTCAGGCAGGATTTCCCCTTGGTGAATCCATGTTGACCATTCCCGATAACCTTCTTCTCCTCCTCATGCTTAGAGATGACCCCCAGAACGAGCTGTTCCATCACCTTTCCAGGGATGGAGGTGAGGCTGACTGGCCTGTAGTTTCCCGGGTCCTCCTTCTTGCCCTTTCTGAAGACCGGAGTGACATTGGCTTTCCTCCAGTCCTCAGGCACCTCTCCTGTTCTCCATGACCTTTCAAAGATGATGGAGAGTGGCCTAGCAATAACATCTGCCAGCTCCCTCAGCATTTGTGGGTACATCCCATCAGGGCCCATGGATTTGTGGGTGTCGAGTTTGCCTAAATGGTCTCTACCCTGATCGTCCTAGACCAAGGGAAGGTCTTCCTTTTACAAGACTTTCCCTCCTACCTCCAAGGTCTGGGTTTCTTGAGGGTTGGCCTTAGCAGTCAAGACTGAAGCAAAGAAGGCATTCAGTAACTCTGCCTTCTCTGTATCCTCCGTCACCAAGGCACCCACCTCATTCAGCAGCAGGCCCACATTTTCCCTGGTCTTCCTTTGGCTGCTGATGTACTTGAAAAAGCCCTTCTTGTTGTCCTTGACATCCCTTGCCAGATTTAATTCCAAGTGGGCCTTAGCCTTCCTTGTTGCATCCCTGCATACTCTGACAACGTTCCTATATTCCTCCCAAGTGGCCAGTCCCTTTTTCCACATTCTATGAACTTCCTTCTTCCCTTTGAGTTTTTCCAGGAGCTCCTTACTCATCCATGCAGGTCTCCTGCCTCCTTTGCTTGTCTTTCTGTTCTTCGGGATGCACTGATCTTGAGCTTGGAAGAAGTGGTGCTTGAATATTGACCAGCTCTCTTGGACCCCCTTACCTTCTGGAGCCCTAACCCATGGGATTCTCCCAAGCAGGTCTTTGAAGAGGCCAAAGTTAGCTCTCCTGAAGTCCAGGGTTGTAATCCTACTTATTGCCCTGCTCCTTCCATGCAGGATCCCAAACTCCACCATCTCATGGTCACTGCAGCCAAGGCTGCCCCCAACCTTCACATCTTCAACCAATCCTTCTTAGTTTCCTAATACAAGGTCCAGCAGTACTCCTCTACCACCTGTGTCAAAAAGTTTTCATCAGTGGTCTGCAGGAACCTCCTGGACTGTGCATGCCTGGCTGTGTTGCTTTTCCAGCAAATATCAGGGTGGTTGAAGTCCCCCATGACAACCAGGGCCTGTCATCATGAGGCTACTTCCAGCTATCTGTAGAAGGCCTCATTGACTTCCTCTTCCTGATCAGGTGGCCTGTAGTAAACACCCACAACAGTGTCACCTGTATTAGCCTGCCCCTTAATTCTTACCCATAAGCTCTTGACTCATTCTTCATCCATCCCTAGGCAGAACTTGATGCATTCCAGTTGTTCTCTCACATAAAGAGCAACTCCACCACCTCGCCTTGCTGTCCTGTCTTTCCTAAAAAGTACATAACTGTCCATGGCAGCATTCCAGTCATGCGAGCTATCCCACTATGTCTCTGTAATTGCAATGAGATCGTGGCCCTGTGACCATGCACAGACCTCTAGTTCTTTCTGTCTATTCCCCATGCTATGTGCATTGGTGTACAGGTATTTTAGAGAAGTAATCAAGCATGGAGGTTTCCCTGGAAGGGGGCGCAAGAGGGTCCACCATAGTCATACATACCCTTGAGGTGATTGGCCTTCTGGTTCTCATTTTGGGAATCAGCTAAAGAACGTTTGTCACTGTTCTGGTTGGCCTGGCTTATTCCCCAGTTGGATGTGATGGCATGAGCATTGCCACTTTGAACCCCACCCCCTGAGTCCTTCAGTTTAAAGCCTGCCTCACCAAGTTGGTCAGTTTCCTGCCAAAGATTCCCTTGCTTCTTCTAGGCAGGTGGATCCCATCCTTCCCTAACAGGTTGTAGTCATCAAAGAAAGTCCTTTTGTCATAAATGGTTCTTCAAAGGTGCTGTTCACTGTAAGCAAAGTCATTTTGGGGGTGAGTCTTGAAATCTGTTTTCTGTCAAGTGGCTTGTGGACAGAAAGGATAGAAGTTTTCAGGCTTTACCTTGATTCTTAAGGTTGTCAGACTTTGTTTTGTTTTGTTTGCTGTACCACCTTCTGAAGTTCAGGTAGTTTTGGGTAAGGTCTGTTTTGGCCCCCCAATAAGGGTGTCTTTGGTTTGGTTTGGTTTTGTAAGTTGGAGTTATTTAGCCAGCTTTTTGAGGACTTTCCTTAGTATAACTTAGAGCTGAAGATAGTCTGCTACAAGGGGCATTTCTTTATATACTTTTGTTAAGTCAAACTCTCCTACTCAGTGATGTTTGCTTTGTTCCTCGTGTCAGATCTAAGCGTACTTAAAATGGCAGCATCAAGCATCCCTGTGTGGTGTTTCCCTAGAGAAAGGGAAGATGTTGGTAGTGTGATTTCTAAATGCACTTCTGTCTACCAAGTAGTATTTGATTCAGTGCAGTTCTGAGGTGCTCGAGCCTAGCTTTGGTTTACCGTGCCTTTTCATCCTCTCTTCCTTGGAACATAACTTCTTGGATTGGTAAAAGAACTGGGCAACTGGGATGAGGGTAGTGTTTATCCATTCACAGATTGTGATAAAATGATTATGAGCATGGCTCATATTTTGCCCTGTTACTCTTGTGATATTGGCAAATTTAAATGTTAAGGTGAATCTCTTTTTAAAGCGAAATTGCTCTGTCTGCTGATTTCTGTCTCAAAGCTGTTAAGTCTTCTTTTAGAAATAAGCTGTCATTTTGTGTGTTTTAACTAGTGGTATGGATTTAATGCATACAGGTACAAAATGTGACAAAAATTATGACTTGTGTCACTTGCGTATGAGGATTTCTGATCTGTTAATGAGAAATTGGCTGTTTCTTAGAAGAGCTAAAACTAAAATATAAGGATCCCATTGGAGCAGTGTCATTTGAGAAGCAGAAGATGAATATTTTTTTCTGTCCTAATGTATAAGAATACAGTACAGACACACCTTCATGAGCTTCCTAGTGTCACCGAAATTCGGGGAATAAAAGAAAACTCCTTAACACCAATTTAGCATTAAGAAGCAGGCATTCCCTTTTATTGCAGCACTGGGTGTCAGGAGGATAGTTCCTCTAATCAGGCACACCTAATGCTGGTTCTCTTGTCATATTTATACAAAGTAGTGCACTCCCCGTTACAGTAATTGGTTCATATTTCTTCGCCTAGTATGCAAACTAGAACGCATGCTCAGTTCCTTTCTCTGTCTCTAGCTTTTGAGTAGGGGGTATAATTTGGGTAGGGGGCTTATGGGTCGGTGGTCGTGGGAACCCTGGCCCAAGTTACCTTTCCCCTAGTTTCTCAATACTTCAGTCCTGGTAAATGGTAATTGTTTGCAATATGCCTCAGGAAGATAAGGATGCTCCTGGAGGCAATTAGTGTCCTCCCTTTCTGAAAAGTATGTATATAAGGACCTTGAAGTGTCTTGTAGCTCCTCCTTTTTATCATGATGTGTAGCAGGTGCTCATTCTAAGAATCGTTAGCCTTCTACCTAAAGTAACAATGAATAGTTTCTTATCACCTATAATACAAGTAGGCCTTCCTTACAGGCCTTTTTGGCTACACTAGAAGAAAAAGACCCTAATTTTATTATTTTTTTTTCCATGATCCTGGGCTTTTAAGTAAACTTAAGTAGAACACTTTCAGCTTAAGCTGGTATGGTTTACTATCACATCAGAAGCAAGAATGAGGATGTTTCAAAATATTTCGTACATCTGAATATGAAAGTGGCCTTGAAATATAGTGGCTAGTCTGAAATTAATCAGTGCTCAATTGACTCATGTGAGTCAAAGAAAATTATTTGACACAACTGCCTAAGTTTAGGAAGTTGGAGGGGGAGTTGGGGGGTTTTCTGGCTGACTCTACACTATAACCAGATTTTCAATTAGCAATAGTAGCCCACACCCTAGCAAATGGCAGAGTAGAGGTTTTGGCACTAGTGGAGGTGTTCTTCCTAAAAAGCTGCGTGTGAAGCTACAATAAGAAAATAGAGAATGTGTACCTGCTTTTAATTCAATACGCCTGCAGTGCTTTAGCCCCAGCTGGCAGTTAAGCACCACACAGCGCTCTCTCACTCCTCCCCCCCTCAAAGGGATGAGAAGGAGAATGGAAAAATTCATAGGCTGAGATAAGGACAGTTTAATAGGATAACAAAGGAAGATAATAATAACAATAACAACAACAACAATAACAGCTTCTTCTGCACCTGACAGGGTGCTAGCTTGATCACATGGATGACCTGTGAGATGGCGTCCATCGTCAAGTCCACCCATCGATCGCGAGCCCATCTATATGTTGCATCTCTTCCTTGATGGCCTGAGGTGTCATGGGCCCACCGAGCTATAAATAATTCACCCTTATGTTGC
This sequence comes from Balearica regulorum gibbericeps, assembly GCF_011004875.1. NCBI lineage: Eukaryota > Metazoa > Chordata > Aves > Gruiformes > Gruidae > Balearica > Balearica regulorum. The sequence continues at coordinate 12,460,731 of NC_046219.1, read as the reverse complement.
CAGTCCAAGTCCACCTGAGCCACTTCAATCTTGGCAGCCTGATCCACCTGCTGGTTGTTCTGATGTTCCTCAGTAGTCCAACTCTTGGGTACGTGGGCATCTACATGATGTACCTTTACAACTAGCTTCTCTAGCTGGGCAGCAATATCTTGCCACAGTGGGGCAGCCCAGATGGGTTTGCCTCTGTGCTGCCAGTTGCTCTGCTTGCATTGCTGTAACCACCCCACAGGGCATTTGTCGCCATCCATGAGTCAATATAGAGGTAGAGTGTTGGCCACTTTTCTCTTTCCGCAATGGCTAGAGCCAGCTGGATGGCTTTCACCTCTGCAAACTGGCTCGATTCACCTTCTCCTTCAGCAGCTTCTGTGACTCGCCGTGTAGGACTCCATACAGCAGCCTTCCACCTCCGATGTTTTCCCACAATGCGACAGGACCCATCAGTGAAGAGGGCATATGGCTTCTCATCTTCTGTCAGTTTATTATATGCTGGGGCTTCTTCAGCGCATGTCATGTCCTCCTCTGGCGACATTCCAAAACCTTTCCCTTCTGGCCAATCTGTGATCACTTCCAAGATTCCTGGGCAACTTGGGTTTTCCTATTCTAGCCCGTTGTGTGATCAGTGCAACCCCTGTACTCCACGTAGCGTCAGTTACATGGTGTGTAGAGGGGACCCTCCCTTTGAACATCCAGCCCAGCACTGGCAGTTGGAGTGCCAGGAGGAGCTGTGCTTCAGTACCAATCACTTCCAAAGCAGATCGAACCCCTTCATAGGCTGCCAATATCTCCTTTTCAGTTGGAGTGTAGCAGGCCTCGGATCCTCTGTATCCCCGACTCCAAAACCCCAGGGGTCGACCTCGAGTCTCCCCTGGTGCTTTCTGCCAGAGACTCCAGGTAGGGCCATTCTCCCCGGCTGCGGTGTACAGCACATTTTTAACATCTGGTCCTGCCCGGACTGGCCCAAGAGCTACGGCATGAACTATTTCTTGTTTAATTTGTTCAAAAGCTTGTCGTTGCTCAGGGCCCCATTCGAAATCATTCTTCTTCCAGGTTACATGGTAGAGAGGGCTTACTATCAGACTGTAATTCGGAATGTGCATCCTCCAAAAACTCACAACGCCTAAGAAAGCTTGTGTTTCCTTTTTGCTAGTCAGTGGAGACATGGCTGCTATTTTGTTGACCACATCCACTGGGATCTGATGACGCCCATCTTCCATTTTACTCCTAAAAGCTGCATCTCCTGTGCAGGTCCCTTGACCTTACTTTGCTTTATGGCGAAGCCAGCTTTCAGCAGGATTTGGATTATTTTCTTCCCTTTCTCAGAAACTTCCTCTGCTGCTGAGTTGCCCCATATGATGATGTAGTCAATGTATTGCAGGTGCTCTGGGGCTTCACCCTGTTCCAGTGCAGCCTGGATCAGTCCATGGCAAATGGTGGGGCTGTGTTTCCACCCCTGGGGCAGTCGATTCCAGGTGTACTGGACGCCCCTCCAAGTGAAGGCAAACTGTGGCCTGCACTCCGCTGCCAAAGGGATCGAGAAAAATGCATTAGCTATATCAATTGTGGCGTACCATTTGGCTGCCTTTGACTCCAGTTCATATTGAAGTTCCAGCATGTCTGGCACGGCAGCACTCATGGGCGGTGTGACTTCATTCAGGCCACGATAGTCTACCGTCAGCCTCCACTCGCCATTGGACTTCCGCACTGGCCATATGGGACTGTTAAAGGGTGAGTGGGTTCTGCTGATCACTCCCTGACCCTCCAGTTGATGAATTAGCTTGTGGATGGGAACCAGGGAGTCTCTGTTGGTGCGGTATTGCCACCGGTGCACCGCTGTGGTAGCGATTGGCGCCTGTTGCTCTTCGACCCTGAGCAACCTCACAACAGAAGGGTCCTCCGAGAGACCGGATAGACTACACAACGGTTCAATTTCCCCCACCTTCAGGGCAGCTATGCCAAAAGCCCACTGGTACCCTTTTGGGTCCTTGAAATACCCTCTCCGGAGGTAGTCTATGCCAAGGATGCATGGATCCTCTGGGCCAGTCACAATGGGATGCTTTTCCCAGTCATTCCCAGTTAGACTCACTTCAGCTTCCAGTACAGTCAACTGTTGGGATCCCCCCATCACTCCAGAAATACAGATGGCTTCCACCCCTTCATAGCTTGATGGCAGTAGGGCACACTGTGCAGTGCACTAGTGTCCACTAGAGCCTTATACTCTTGTGGATCTGACATGCCAGTCCGATAAACCTGGTTGTCCCTTTCCTCCATTTTGCTGGAGGCAGGGCCCCTCTAATCCTACTCATCATATTTATTACTGACAAATGAGTTCATGCGACGTACGTGGGTTTGATTGTCATCCTTGGTATTCGCTGCTTCTAAATATGAATTGGCGGTTCTTTCCATAAGATCAGAAGTAAGATCAGCCCTCCTACTATGTTTGGGGAATTGTCCACTGGAGACTGGATCAGGAATTTTCCATCCCACTTCCTCATGTTCTCTTCATGGTTACGCAGGTAATACCACAGAGTGCCTCATGGTGTGTACTCTTTATATCCTCCCTGTCTAGCAGAGGAATGCTTACTCCTAATAGTTGAGATACTGGTCTGTACAAGGGGGGAATGGGATATATCCTCTTTGAGCTTCTGGACCTCCCAGGAGAGTTTCTTGAAGACATTTTTGGATTTTTCTGAGTTTTTCCATAGATGAGAATCAGGCCCATAGGGAGGAAGAGAGATTTTCTTTGTGTTGCCACAGTTTGCTAGCCACTTCATTCACTGTTGGTACATCTGCCTTTCCAGTCCAGTACTGCCCAGTATTTGGCATGTGCTTGTGGTGCGTTCCATACAAACTTCGGCCACATGGGTCGGGTACATTGGACTTCGTCAGGGTCTGTGGGTAACTGCACATTGTCTGGGTCATAATAAACCATCTCCCAACAGCTAATTCCCTCAGGTACTGGATACGTCTCTCCATGGTGGTCCACTTGCCTGGGTAACATACAACAGCTTCACTGAAGGGATACCTTTCCCTCACACCTGACAGAAGTTGCCTCCAGAGGCTGAGGGTTCGTGGTTTTTTTGCAATCACCTTGTCAATGGCCCCTTCCCTAGACAGGGATCCCAGCTGCTTAGATTCCCTACCCTCTAATTCCAGGCTACTGGCCCCACTATCCCAGCATCGGAGCAGCCAGGTGAGAAGTTGCTAACCTAATTGATGCCTGAAATCTTTCCGCATATCTCAGAGCTTACTCAGGGATGGGGATTGGGTGTTTATCTCTGGTTCTGTCTCTTTTTACTCTTCTTGTGATGGCCCTGTTTTGTCATCCTTTACTAAATGAGTTGACTTTCGTGTCTGTTTCTTCTTATGTATGGGGGCAATTGATACCAGTATGGGTTGGTTCTCTGGTTCAGCTGCAGTGCTTATCACTGGGGTTTGAGTAGCTGCAGTGCCTGTTGCAGGGGTTGATCTCCAGGTGTTATACTTAAATAGTTGTTTAACCCTAAACATGACCTGAACCATATTCAGGACAACTAGCAATTGAAGCATGCTGGTACGAACATCCCAAGGATATTCAGCATTCTCAAGAGATATTGTAATTAGCCTGGAGAAGAAGGGGAAGGTGAAAGAAAAAAGTGTCTTCCCCACATATTGGCTTTCTGAGGAGAAAAACTAAAAAGTATAATTATTAATAGTTTCTGACAAATGGCTCCCAAAGTACAGAGATGAAGCAGTCTCTGTTGCTCTGCTGCTACTGAATACAGATTCAGCTGCTGTTGAATACAAATACAAAACTGGTCTGACTATCAATGGTTTTATTATATCATAAGCCAGTACTACACTGAACAGCAGAGCGATAACCTTAATTCAGCACCCAGAGGTGACAAACCACACAGAAACACTGATAACCAGTATATACGGCAAGTGAGGTGTTACATAACGCAACTCTGTGAACAAATAAAATGACATTGTGACCAGTGGACCAGTGACAATTAAACTAATATAATAAATGCTTATAACTTTTTTTTAATGCACTCTTGTCTGATCTGTCGTTATCTCAACCCTTTGTACCCCATGTTGAGCGCCAAAAAGGACTGTCGTGGTTTAACCCCAGCCAGTAATGAGCACCATGCAGCTACTTGCTCACCCCTCCCCCAAGGGGATGGGGAGGAGAATGGAAAAAAAACCTTGTGGGTTGAGATAAAGACATTTTAATAGGATAACAAAGGAAGAGAATAATAATAATAACAACAGTAACAACAGTAATAAAACAAGTGATGCACAAATGCAATCGCTTACCACATGCAAAGGGGAAATAAAACAATCCAATGCCCAGTCTGTTTCTGAGCAGCGATTCTGCCTCCTGGCTAGCTTCCCCAGTTCTATCTGGAGCATGATGTTCTATGGTAGGGAATATCCCTTTGGCCAGTCTGGGTCAGCTGTCCTGGCTGTGCTCTCCCAGCTTCTTGTGCACCTGGCAGGGCATAGGAAGTGGAAAAGTCCTTGACTTAGTGTAGACACTACAACTACCTAGCAACAACTAAAACCATCAGTGTGTTATCAACATTATTCTCATACTAAATCCAAAACGCAGCACTATACCAGCTGCTAGGAAGAAAATAAACTCTGTTTCAGCTCAAACTAGGACAATGCCTTTATCCAATTTAATATTTTATTATTATTTTATAAATTTAACTTTTTTCTAGTATTTGGCTACACAAGATTTCTTACTAGGAACAAAGTGACTGATCATCTGCTACTCAAAGTACCAGTGAAAATGAGACTATATCTAAGAAGCTTTGGTGTGTGACTGTGCCGCTCTTCCTCTTCAGTCATTTGAAATCCATCTTCAGTCTCTTTATTTTTCAGTTTCTACCTAAGACTTCATCAGTCTTTTTTCTTTTAGGATGGAGGAAAATGAGGGGAAACTGTGAGTGCCTGCCATTTTGAAATGCTTATAACTCCTGAGACTTAAAGCTTGCCAGTCAGAATTGCCTCTGATCAGTAGTAGGTATTTTGTTTCAGAGAAGAACATCCATCCTGATCACTTGAAGTTACATAAATACTTTTTTCCTATTTGTACTGTTGAATCTCTACTTGCTTGAACAGTGCGTGCCACTTCAGATGAAGCAGACAACCTCACTAGGAAGGAATGGCATTGCCCATTCCAGTGCTGTAGGGCTATAAGCTGTTATAAGCTGCCTATACTGAGCTGCAGTCATTAATGATATTCATGACACTCTTGCTCATGAGTATCTCTTGAAAGCAGAAGGCATAGCTGAGTAAAATCTTCATGCAGTTCTGAAGAGTGAGAATTATGTCACTATAGAAGGAAGAAAAAGGAGTTTAAAATGCTTTGCAAAAGTAGTAGTAATGCTTAGTCAGTTATTGATTTTAGCATCCAGTATCTTGACTGTGGGATCAAGACACACTTGGACTCCACCTGGAGTATTGCATCCAGCTCTGGGACCCCCAACATAAGAAGGATATGGAGCTGTCGGAGAGAGTCCAGAGGAGGGCCACGAAGCTGATCAGAGGGCTGGAGCACCTCTCCTATGAGGACAGGCTGAGAGAGTTGGGGTTGTTCAGCCTGGAGAAAAGAAGGTTCCAGGGAGACCTAATTGCAGCTTACCAGTACCTGAAGGGGGCCTACAGGAAAGCTGGAGAGGGACTGTTTGTCAGGGAGTGTAGTGATAGGACATGGGGTAATGGGTTTAAGCTGAAGGAGGGTCGATTTAGATTAGATATTAGGAAGAAATTCTTTACTGTGAGAGTGGTGAGGCACTGGAACAGGTTGCCCAGAGAAGTTGTGGATGCCCCCTCCCTGGAAGTGGTCAAGGTCAGGTTGGATGAGGCTTTGGGCAACGTGGTCTAGTGGAGGGGGTGTCCCTGCCCACAGCAAGGGGGTTGGAACTAGATGATCTTTGAGGTTCCTTCCAACCCAAAGCATTCTATGATTTAAGATGTTTCATAGTGCAGTGTCCCATAGGATAGTCCATAAAGAAAAAATAGTGTTGAAGTTTCATCTTAATATGCCCTTGAGTTTTATCTAAACCAGCTGGCTAATCTGCCTATTTCTGACATAATGAGCTTCATAGTATCTGTATTTCTGGTTGATTAAATGGAAACTGTTTTTTTGTCTCTTTTGCGATTGTAGCTACGCATTCTAACCAACTAATGTTTTTTCCTTACACACTGTTTAATATTTTTGTACTAGAGTTTATACTAATAGTGGCTAATGTACCATATTCTAATCAGACCTTGGTTGGAACTGTGACTTCCTTCACCCCTCACCCCAAGAAGATACTGCTGGCTGATATAGAATGCATAACTGTTGTATTTGTGTCTAACTGTGGCTGCTGAAAATAATGCATTCATTGTGGCTTATGAGTGCTTTAAATAATGTGGAAATTGAAGGAAAACTCCTTTGGCTTCCTTCCTGGCCAGACATGACATTAAATCTTAATAATTGCTTATGGACAACTGGATTTCTTGATGATGTGCATACCTATCAGTGGATTATAGTTACATAAATAAATCATAATTGGACATATTAAATTGGTGTAATAGTAGATGCAGAGATTTTACTTGGAACTCAAGACAGTATTTCAGGCAAACCTGAGACTGATCAAGAATTCAAGTGAGAACTTCTTTCTTTAGGTCATTCTCCACCTGACCTTTGTTATCGACATCTTCAAAACTTTAAGCAAAATGACAAAATTACTCGATTTGACTTGTGTCCTGGGTTTGGCTAGAATAGAGTTAATTGGTAAACAGCGGGGAGGGGGGGGGGAAGTGAGTGAGGAAGTGGCTGTGAGGCATGGTGGGTGGGGCTGCACAGGAGAAGAAGAGCCTGCTCTCCCTCCCAGCTGGCCGACCACAGGTTGCTGGGATGGGACACAGCCAGGACAAGTGACCCAAAGGGGCTATTCCATACCATGTGACGTCATGCTCAGCATAAAAGGGGGCTAGTCGGGGAGGGGCAGCGTGGTTCTAGGACGTGGTTGAGCGAACTGTTGCGTGGTGCTCAGCTGCCGGCTGGGGCTAAAACACAACAACTTGTCAAGCAATAATAGTATAGCTTGTCACATCTCATAACCAAATTCTGTAGTTGAGAGAGGTTTGTCCACTCATCTACTCTTTAATATTTTTATTTAAAATAATAAATCTATTCTCCCAAAAAAAGTTGTTGGCTGTGTAAATACAGTGCTGTGCAAGTGGAATGACTTTTATTTTTACGTTGTTTAGAAGTTTGTGGGTATTTAAAACCAATAGTGTAGGTGAAGTTACAGAATTGTTTCAAATATATGTGCATAGGGTGCATTCCTGATTTATAAAATTACTGAATTCTATGTAAAAGCTATGTTTGTAAATCAGTATATTTATAGTTAAAGAGCATGAAAAATAATGCTTCTTTACAAAGACTGAAATACACTTTTAATCTTGTTTTTATGTTCATATGATAGCATTCTGGTTTTGGAGCTCAAAATCAGTTGAATAAAATGAATTTTAACAAACCCTTCTCTTCTGAATTGTGCCATTTCTGTTCTAACTAGCACAGATCACAATAGAAAGTATTTTTAATGGCCCTCAGTCAGTCATAATGGATATATTGAGAGTCCTGGCGTTGTGATGCAGTGACTTTTAGTTTTAAAATACTTTATATTTGAAAGTGATATCTCTTATTTTGCTTATATTTCTATTGTGATGTTAATAGTTTTGAAGGCCTAGAGTAGATCTGTGTAAACTGTAACTCTTGGTGCAAAGGAACTTTGAACATCCTTACTTCTTGCCCAAATCAAGGCTTCTGTTCTGATTTGGTCTGGGACAGTTAATTTTCTTCATAGTAGGTAGTATGGGGGTATGTTTTGGATTTGTGCTGAAAACAGCATTGATGACACAGGGATGTTTTTGTTACTGCTGAGCAGTGCTTACACGGAGTCAGGACCTTTTCTGTTCCTCACACTGCCCTGCCAGCAAGTAGGCTGGGGGTGCACAAGAATTTGGGAGGGAACACAGCTGGGACAGCTGACCCCAAACTGACCAAAGGGATATTCCATTCCATATGACGTCATGCTCAGCATATAAGGGGCTTGGGAAAGAGGAAGGAAGGGAGAGGACGTTTGGAGTGATGGCATTTGTCTTCCCAAGTAACTGTTATGTGTGATGGAGCCCTGCTTTCCTGGAGATGGCTGAACACCTGCCTGCTGATGGGAAGTGGTGAATGAATTCCTTGTTTTGCTTTGCTTATTAAACTGTCTTTATCTCAACCCACGAGTTTTCTCATTTTTACCCTTCTGATTCTCTCCCTCACCCTGCTGTGAGGGGAGTGAGTGAGCGGCTGTGTGGTGCTAGCTGTATACGGAGGTTAAACATCAGCTTCTGTGGTGGGTTGACCCTGGCTGGAGGCCAGGTGCCCCCCCCCCAAGCCACTCTATCACTCCTCCTCCTTAACTAGGCAGGGGAGAGAAAATATAACAAAAGGCTCGTGGGTCGAGATAAGGACAGGGAGAGATCATTCACCAATTACTGTCACGGGCAAACCAGACTCTGTTTAGGTCAAGTCTGGTAGCTTTTTTCTTATGGTTCACACTATATAACACTTACTTGTTAACATTGTTTAAAGCCTTTTTTCTTCTCCCTCTATTAATTTAATAGATTAATAGAACAGCTGGTATCTGAAGGGAGTACAATATTTTGTAGAAAAATTGAACACTGTATTTTTGTGGGAGTAGGGACCGGCGAACTTACTGCATAGTCCCTACCTCATTTCTAGGTTTTACTATGGTGAAAGTTGTATTGTTATCTATTTCATACAGTAATAGTGCTACAGCAAGCCTGTCAGTATAATCATAGAATCATAGAATGGTTTGGGTTGGAAGGGACCTTAAAGATCATCTAGTTCCAACCCCCCTGCTGCGGGCAGGGACACCCTCCACTAGACCACATTGCCCAAAGCCTCATCCAACCTGGCCTTGAACACTTCCAGGGAGGGGGCCTTCACAACCTCCCTGGGCAACCTGTGCCAGTGCCTCACCACCCTCACAGTGAAGAATTTCTTCCTAACATCTAATCTAAATCGACCCTCCTTCAGCTTGAACCCATTACCCCTTCTCCTGTCACTACACTCCCTGACAAACAGTCCCTCTCCAGCTTTCCTGTAGGCCCCCTTCAGGTATTGGAAAGCTGCAATTAGATCTCCCCGGAGCCTCCTTTTCTCCAGGCTGAACAATCCCAACTCTCTCAGCCTGTCCTCATAGGAGAGGTGCTCCAGCCCTCTGATCAGCTTCGTGGCCCTCCTCTGGACTCACTCCAGCAGCTCCATGTCTCTCCTGTACTGAATGTCTGAATGTCTGTCTTTGGTTGATTAATCTCTTTCATGAGTCTCCTACATCCCATGAGTTCAGATCTATCCCTTGCTTATATCTATACAAAACTTTCTTAAAGTGTAGAATTTGCAATACTAATATTCTAATTTTGAATAAATAGAAATAATGAATCTGAAACTAAAATACTGTTGCATGAATTGATGGGTATATTTGGAAGGAGAGATAAGGAAATAAAGATTAATATCTCTCACTATAAGCTTTGATCTTGTTGCATTGTTCTGGAAATCTGCTTTATCCTATGAGCTGATCAAAGTTTGAATGTAATTATTTTCTGTTGCAGATGAACCGACACGTTCCTTGAGTGGTCTCATCTTGAAGAATAACGTAAAAGCACATTTTCACAACTTTCCAAATGAGGTAACTGACTTCATTAAAAGTGAATGTCTGAACAACATTGGTGATTCCTCCCCCTTAATTAGAGCTACTGTAGGTAAGTTTACTCTTATTGCTGTCTTCCACACACTAAAAATGTTACTGATAAAAGTGAGAACTGCATTCGTGAGTGAGAGTTATTAAACTCCTAAAACTGCTTCTGATAATTGTCACAACTACACCATGTTTTGATGCTGATATTAATCTTCAGTGTGAATATATGAAAGTCACACTTATTTTTGCTTCCTGTTCTCTTAAAATTCATTTAGCATTTCAGTTCATATCTCTTGAAATGTGACTGAACATAAGTTTACTTGAATCTACTGAAATTCAGCTTGCTGCCAATTTTTATACCTAAAAACAGGAACAAGGTAAAAGTCTGACTTCAGAACTATTTCAGCACTCCACTTGCATCAATGAAACACTTCTGTTAGTTGATTTCCTTCCTGCCCCCCTCCATATGCACACCCCTTCAGGGAATCATTATACCATGCACGACACATTAACATAATGAGTTTCTGTTTTTTAAATACCTTCTGTCAGAAAACAGTAGATAAAGTGTGGTGATCGGAACATCAGCCAGAAGTGGTTTTTTTGCATTGATTTCTTATTTCCTAAATACTATGTTTTGGTACACCTCTTCCATAACATGCATATTTGTGTTATTTTTACTTATTTCTAGGTAATGTTGCTTTTCTGTCTGCTCCTTGAGAATGTGATTTCCTTCAATTACTACAATCGTAGTAATTTTACTCGTCCACTCCAAAAACTAGAAAAAAGTAAAATAAATGTATATTTAAGTACAGTAGAAAAAAAAACAGGAGTGGGTGCAAGTTCAGAAAGGAATTCAGCTTGTGTCAGCTGATTTCTGTTATAAAATAATCTACCAGTTGTTGCTCCTTTAGAATCCTTATTGCTCCTTTAGAATCCTTATTGCTCCTTTAGAATCCTTTGCTTTTTCTGTAGGATTCCTTCTCCAGACATCTGGGTTAAGGACTTTGGACTAGAGAAAAATATCGATCTCTTTGCTTTTTCCTGCTGTCTCATCCCTCATGAAGCTGCTTTACTGTGAATTTTATTAATGCCCCATTTCCTTAATGACAGTAGGAACAAGTCTTTGAGTGGCAGGTGCTTTTGTGATTTCAGGTTGTAGGAGAGTTGTGCTTGCTTGTTTGTTCATAGGAGTTGTCAGTGGAATGGAGCTGACTAAAGAGTATAAGAATATATTACAGCTCTGTTTAGATTGCTGTTTTAGGGTGGTTTGGTGGTGGTGGTGGCTGGGGGAGGGAGTGGGATGTGGGCTGTTGTTTGGTTGGTCTTGAGCAGTTTATTCTTTGAGTTCTAGTAGGAAACATTTGTGGATTAGTAGCTCAATTACTGTTGAGCTTTAAGTGGTCCTTGCAGGGATCATTCAAATATATACGTACTCTGAAGATGCGTACCAACTGATGAACTGTATCCTTACATAATAAGAGTTGCTGTTTATAGTGTGTTTTGCACCCTCTTGTGTGAAGTAATTAAATGTTGGTGCCTTGTAGACTTCTGTCTTAAGTGAGGTTGGTCCAGTACGCACTGGTCTCTTGATACTAGCTAGGTGTAAATATATTGCTACCTGTCTAGGCTGCCTTGTTAGCATATGAATTGGCATGTGCTAGTCATAGGTGCTCTTTGAGATGCATACATGTTTTTGCTGTTCAAGCACTATCAATTTAATGGGCCAACAGCAAATAAGATCTCTGGAATTCTGAGAGGAAGATGAGCAAGTACATCAAAGTACCATCAGGGAAGAATTAATGCAGCCTTTGTGGTCTCTGGCATCTGGTGCTAACCAGACAAAAGCTGATACCTTTTGACCAAGATGGAGGCAAGCTGATTAATTACATTATCAGAAGTCACCTCACTGAGGACAATGAAAATGGCAATAGAGTCTATTTTAGAACTGTGATTTGAGACCAAATGGTAACTACACATTTTTTTATCCTTACTTAGCTTTTCCCTGTTTTAACCCCCAAATGAGTATCAGTGTGGAACCTCTCATGTGGTACAGATTTTAAAAACCCTTGTGCCAACATTGAAATATGGATTCAAGTTCAAAAAAGATGGCTGCATGTGTTGAGGACCCACAAACTTACCAGGAAATAAATGCATCTATTTAGGAGGTGTCTATGACTGTTCTTAAAACTTTCTGGGGATTCTAGTCTAGGCAGGACCTTAGCATAGCTCCCTGCTTAAAAGCAAACAGGGGAAATAGTTTGAGTGTTTAAGAGTAGTGGCAGGACTGGAGAGCTTCATTGCAGATGGAAAGTGAAACTTAATGATTGCCCTATGAGGGGGGAATTCTGTCATGAAGTTCTACTTTTTAGAATTGAGGGGTTCAGAAATCAACTTTAGGAATCTGTCACAGATGGAGTCATGCACTTAACTTGTAAGAGAGAAGCAACAATATACTTTAATGATATAAACCAGTGAGTTAACAAAGTTCAATGGTAAATGCAGCAGTGGTTTAACAAGATTCGATGGCAAGGTACACTGGATTATTTACTGCATAGAGGACAGAGTCAGACAAAATTGTCAGGGAGACTCTCCCGTTGAGTCATGAAGTTCAGAGAGGACCCCCTTGCTTTCTAAACTCCTTCTCAGAGAGGAGTCTAGGTGCGGCTAGATCCAATCCTAGTCCCAGACTTGGACAGCTGTTTATGTCTAAAGGATTATATATGCACAATCAATCCTTTATATCACTTAGCTAAGATTTCAAAGTTTAGCATGCTATTAGTCACTTACCAAGGATCCATGGCAGCAAGGAATCTCTCAACCTTGAGGAGTAACCTTGAGAGGCATCCCTACTCAAGGGTAGATTCTGGCATGCAACCCGTTGCTGGGCAGAAGAGCTCAAGAGGCTCTGGGCTGTCCACTATTTATAGAGTAAGATGAATGACTTATAGTCATATTTGCATACCAGAAAGATGCCTGGGTCACTATTCCAGACAGCCCTTGGCTACCATGTTGCCATCCATCCCCCAAAGTCCAGTGTAAGCTGGATGCAGCTAGCACAACCCCTAAATGGTGGTTATGGCCTAAGCGGGGAGGGGGGAAGCACAGAGCTACAGAGGCAAAACACCACCCCAAAACCTGCAACCTTTCCCCTGTCCTGTTACTGGCATGAAAGTACTGAAGCGTAGTTGCTTTTTCTTTACGTTCAAATTTTTTATTGTAGAGTTGATGCTGTAAACTGGGGTTGCATGTAATTGGAATAGTGACATAAAATATGCTGTCATGACAATTACACTTCTGTTTTTAATGATTTCTGACATCCCTCTGGAGTCTGTTCTCTCATGTGTTTACTACTCAATTAACTCAACTGCTGTACTTGTGTCCTGGTTTAGCCCCAGCACAGCTAATCACCACAGGGCTGCTCGCTCACTCCTCCCCCCCTGCCCCTGGTGGGATGGGGTGAGATGGGGAGGAGAATTGGAAGAAAAAGTTAAAATGCGGGTTGGGATAAGGACAGTTTACTGGGACAGCAAAGGGAGAGAGAGAAATAACAACAACAGTACTTAGAATATACAAAGCAGGTGATACAGAATGCAATTTGCTCACTGACCGGAGCCTCCCGACAAGCCCCCCTCATATACTGAGCACGAGGTCATATGGTATAGAATACCCCCTTTGGCTAGTTTGGGTCACCTGTCCTGGCTGTGTCCCATCCCAGCTTCTGGTGAAAATTAACTCTATTCTAGCAAAAAACTAAGACATTATTCACCCCTTATTCTATACCATCTACCAATACCACCATTGTAAGCACGTGGCACTTGCCTTGGCAGGTTTGTGGGAGTGTGATGTAATCAATCTGCCATGCTTCCCCATATTTATATTTCATCCATCGTCCTCCATACCAGAGATGAGTTTGCCTTTGCGCTGCCAGTTGCTCTGCTTCCATTGCTGTAACCACCCCCACAGGGCATTTGTCACCATCCATGAGTCAATATAGAGGTAGAGCATCGGCCACTTTTCTCTTTCAGCAATGTCTAAAGCCAGGTGGATGGCTTTCACCTCTGCAAACTGGATCCATTCACCTTCTCCTTCAGCAGCTTCTGCAACTCATCGTGCGTGACTCCATGCAGCAGGGCTACTGCATGAACTATTTCCTGTTTAATTTGTTCAAAGGCTTGTCATTGCTCAGGGTCCCATTCAAAATCATTCTTCTTCTGGGTCACCTGATAGAGAGGGCTTACGATCAGACTGTAATTTGGAATGTGCATCCTCCAAGAACCCACAACGCCTAAGAAAGCTTGTGTTTCCTTTTTGCTAGTCAGTGGAGACATGGCTGCTATTTTGTTGACCACATCCACTGGGATCTGATGACGCCCATCTTCCATTTTACTCCTAAAAGCTGCATCTCCTGTGCAGGTCCCTTGACCTTACTTTGCTTTATGGCGAAGCCAGCTTTCAGCAGGATTTGGATTATTTTCTTCCCTTTCTCAGAAACTTCCTCTGCTGCTGAGTTGCCCCATATGATGATGTAGTCAATGTATTGCAGGTGCTCTGGGGCTTCACCCTGTTCCAGTGCAGCCTGGATCAGTCCATGGCAAATGGTGGGGCTGTGTTTCCACCCCTGGGGCAGTCGATTCCAGGTGTACTGGATGCCCCTCCAAGTGAAGGCAAACTGTGGCCTGCACTCCGCTGCCAAAGGGATCGAGAAAAATGCATTAGCTATATCAATTCTGGCGTACCATTTGGCTGCCTTTGACTCCAGTTCATATTGAAGTTCCAGCATGTCTGGCACGGCAGCACTCATGGGCGGTGTGACTTCATTCAGGCCACGATAGTCTACCGTCAGCCTCCACTCTCCATTGGACTTCCGCACTGGCCATATGGGACTGTTAAAGGGTGAGTGGGTTCTGCTGATCACTCCCTGACCCTCCAGTTGATGAATTAGCTTGTGGATGGGAACCAGGGAGTCTCTGTTGGTGCGGTATTGCCACCGGTGCACCGCTGTGGTAGCGATTGGCGCCTGTTGCTCTTCGACCCTGAGCAACCTCACAACAGAAGGGTCCTCCGAGAGACCGGATAGACTACACAACGGTTCAATTTCCCCCACCTTCAGGGCAGCTATGCCAAAAGCCCACTGGTACCCTTTTGGGTCCTTGAAATACCCTCTCCGGAGGTAGTCTATGCCAAGGATGCATGGATCCTCTGGGCCAGTCACAATGGGATGCTTTTCCCAGTCATTCCCAGTTAGACTCACTTCAGCTTCCAGTACAGTTAGCTGTTGGGATCCCCCTGTCACTCCAGAAATACAGATGGCTTCCACCCCTTCATAGCTTGATGGCAGTAGGGTACACTGTGCAGTGCACTAGTGTCCACTAGAGCCTTATACTCTTGTGGATCTAACGTGCCAGGCCATTGGATCCACACAGTCCGATAAACCTGGTTGTCCCTTTCCTCCACTTGGCTGGAGGCAGGGCCCCTCTAGTCCTCGTCGTCGTATTCGTTACTCATTTCTTGCAAAAAGGACTTAGAAGTCCCTTCAAGAGGGTCATACGTACGATCAGACCTTCTACTCGGACTGGGGGACTGCACGTTGGGAACTGGAGTGACATTTTTCCTGGAAGAACCCTCATTTAAAATTGTTTTTCCTTACAGCTCATGTACTCGTGCCTCTAGGGTCGAGTTTGGTTCTCCATACCACTTCCTCATGTCTTCTCTGTGGTCACGCAGGTAAATCCACAGTGTACCTCATGGTGTCTACCCTTTTTATCCTCTCTCTCGAGCAGAGGAACACTTACTCCTAATAGCTGAGATACTGGTCCGTACAGGTGGGATATAGGACATATTCTCTTCAAGTTGCTGGATCTTACGGAACAGTTTCTCCACAGCCGAGACGAGGGAGGAAGAGAGACTTTCTTCATATTGCCAGAGTTGGCCAGCCACTTCATCCACTGATGGTGCGCTCCGTACAAACTTCCACCACGTGAGTCGTGTGCACTGGACTTAGTCAGGGTCTGTGGGCAATTGTGTGTTGTCTGGGTCATAATAAACCATCTCCCACACAGCTAATTCCCTCAGATATTGCATACCTCGTTCCACGGTGGTCCACTTGCCTGGATGACATACAACATCTTCACTGAAGGGATACCTTTCCCTCACACTTGACAGGAGTCGCCTCCAGAGACTGAGGCCCTGTGCCTTCTTCCCAATTGCCTTGTCAATGCCCCCTTCCCTAGACAGGGATCCCAGCTGCTTGGCTTCTCTACCCTCCAGTTCCAGGCTACTGGCCCCGTTATCCCAGCATCGGAGCAGCCAGGTAATGATGTGCTCCCCTGGAAGGCGGCTGAGATCTTTTCTCATATCTCGCAGCTCACTCAGGGACAGGGATCGGGTGATTACCTCTGGTTCTCAACTTCGCTCCTGGCTTCAACCTCCACCCCCCCTTAGTGGCACAGGGGGACGGGGAATGGGGGTTACGGTCAGTTCATCACACGTTGTTTCTGCCGCTTCTTCATCCTTGGGGGAGGACTCCTCTCATCGTTCCCCTGCTCCAGCGTGGGGTCCCTCTCACGGGAGACAGTCCTTCACGAACTTCTCCAACGTGAGTCTCTCCCACGGGCTACAGTCCTTCATGAACTGCTCCAGCATGGGTCTCTTCTATGGGATGCAGACCTTCAGGAGCAAACTGCTCCAGCGTGGGTCCCCCCAAGGGGTCACAAGTCCTGCCAGCAAACCTGCTCTGGCATGGGCTCCTCTCTCCATGGGGCCACAGGTCCTGCCAGGAGCTTGCTCCAGCGTGGGCTTCCCACGGGGTCACAGCCTCCTTCAGGTGCCTCCACCTGCTCCGGCGTGGGGTCCTCCACGGGCTGCAGGTGGAATCTCTACACCCCCTCATCCTTCCTCCATGGGCTGCAGGGGGACAGCCTGCTTCACCATGGTCTTCACCACAGGCTGCAGGGGGATCTCTGCTCCAGCACCTGGAGCACCTCCTCCCCCTCCTTCTGCACTGACCTTGGTGTCTGCAGATGTTCTTACATCTTCTCACTCTCTGGCTGCAAAAGCTCTCTCTAACTGTTTTTCCCTTCTTAAATATGTTATCACAGAGGCGCTGATTGGCTTGGCCTTGGCCAGTGGCTATTCCATCTTGGAGCCTGCTGGCATTGGCTCTATCAGACACAGGGGAAGCTTCTAGCAGCTTCTCACAGAAGCCACCCCTGTAGCCCCCCCCACTACCAAAACCTTGCCATGCAAACCCAACACACCTAGCAATAAGAGCATGCTGGCTTGAACATTCCAAGGGTATTCAAAATTCTCAAAAGCTGTTGTAACCAGCCTGAAGGAAAAAGGGGAGGTGAAAGAGTGGGAGAAAGTATGCCCCCCCCGTGTTCCCCATAGATTGGGTGTAATTATTAAACAATTCCAAGAGATGTCATCTGAGGTATGGGCATGACAGCAAAGCCTCATACAAATTCCAACTTAAGCTCATGACCGTTGATGTTATCATATCATAAGTTGATATCGCACAGGACAGCAAAATGAGAATCCTAACCCCTCTCCCAGAGTTGGTAAACAGCGCCACAAGGAATACATACAGCAAATACAGGTTTACATACCACAGCCACGTGACCAAACAAAACACCATTGTGACCAGCGGCTGTTTAAAATAATACAATAAATACTTATAACAACTTTTTTTTTAACATGCTCAGGTCAGATCTGTTGTTATCTCAACCCTTCAGGCCCCATTTAGGTACCAGAAAGGACTGTCAATGGCAGCTAAGCACTACACGACATCGTATGATATGGAACCTTTGGCTAGTTTGGGTCACCTGTCCTGGCTGTGTCCCCTCCCAGCTTCTTGTGAAAGTTAACTCTGTCCTAGGCGAAACCAGGACAGCTTGTTAGATTTCATATTTGTCAAGTGAATTATCAAGAGATTCTGTTATACTGATTTCTAATTAAGTTCATTACAATTCCAAGACCACCTTTATAAAGATTTTCAGTTTCCGGTTTCTAACCTTGTAGCTTAGTATGTTTGTCAGAAGGGAAGGCCTTGTTTAACTGTCAACTCTAGCCCAAATCTGTTCAAAAAGCTGCAAGCTACTTGTTGTGGTTTAACCCCAGCTGGCAATTAAGCACCAGACAGCTGCTTGCTCACCTTCCTCTGGTTGGACTGGGGACAGAATCAGAAGAATGAAAGTGAGAAAACTCATGGGCTGAGATAAAGACAATTTAACAGATAAAGCAAAAGCCATGCACACAAGCAAAGCAAAACAATGAATTCATTCACTGCTTCCCATCGGCAGGCAGATGTTCAGCCATCTCCAGGAAAGCAGGGCTCCATCACGCGTAACATTTACTTGGGAAGACAAATGCCATCACTCTGAACACCCCCCCTTCCTTCCTCTTCCTCCAGCTTTATATGCTGAGCATGACGTCATATGGCATGGAATATCCCTTTGGTCAGTTTGGGTCAGCTGTCCTGGCTGTGTCTCCTTGTCATGGTGCAACTCCCCCCCTGCCTTGAGCCACTTGGTACTTGGTGCAATTTTTCCCCTCTTTTCTCGGCCATTTGCCTAGGCAGCAGACCAGAGCCTTAAGGCACTCCCTTAACATGCCTGGTTCTTGCTTCGCTTGGGAACGGTAACAACCTGGTACATCTGTACTTGGATTGTGATGCTCTTTCTCCCCTGTTGTTTGGGAACAATAATGATAGTCAATCATCTCCTGATAGCCTGGTACACCTGTACCTGGGTTGTGGCTCAAAATGAGGTGATGCCAGAAAAGTTCTGAGTCTGTGCAACTGTGGAAAGTACCAGAATATTTCGTCATCTGAGCTGGGCCGAAGTGGAAAAGTACCTGACAAAAGTCAATTATCTCAGACCCTATAAATAGCGATTCTAAGTGAGACCCTTGGAGCTCTCCTAGATTGCAGTGGGCTGTGACCAGCATCTCCCCTGAGCTTGGACACCTCTCAGGTACAAAGTCCTTGAGGGACCATCTGCCAACAAAGCCAATGGAAGGCCAGGGTGAAGTCAGCCTCCTCAAGTCTCAACTATCACCTGTTGAGGAATGCCAATGCATTGTGAGTTTTCACTATAAACTCAAGGAGGGAAATTGTAACTATAAGCTAGCTTCCTTCATCCACCTCTCTACCTATCTATGTGTTTAAATATACACATTTGTCTTTAACAGTGTAGGTGTCATATATCACTGGGCCCAAATATTTCTGTTTGTCTGTGTGTACCTGCATGTTTTGTGTATATATATACATGTATATGTACCTATACACTTTGATTTAATATACCTTATAGTAAGTTAGTGTGAATCTTGTCATCTTTGAATCTGTAATTAAGTTGCTGTTTTGATCACAATATATTTTACTGAATTGCTTGTAAATCTGTAAATAAGTCAATCATTAAGTGATGCTAAAATTTAACCTTTGACTTAACTCATTCTATTAATAAATTTTGAATTGACTAAATCATAACCATGTCAAAACACCTTCATCCCTGACACCCCTCCCAACTTCTTGTGCACCCCCAGCCCACTTATTGGTGGGGTGACATGAGAAGCAGAAAAGGCCTTGACTCTGTGGAAGCACTGCTCAGCAATAAGGAAAACATCTCTGTGTTATCAACACTATTTTAAGCAAAATCCAAAACATAGCCCCATACCAGCTACTATGAAGAAAGTTAACTCTATCCCAGCCAAAACAAGCACACTACTAAATTGATTATTTTTTACTTTGATTATTCTTCTGATGTCCTTGTTTCTGTGTCTGTGTTGCAGAGAAAGCCACAAAGGCAAATCTCTGGTGTCTTCTGTTCCCTGTTGGCTAACTAAAGCAGCAGGCAGGTGGGAAATATTTCACATTTGAAAGGAGATGAAGCTCATTAGAAGCCCATGTAGATTTCTTTTAACATGAACATAAGTGCCTGAAACTTTATTTTATATGGCTGTTTCTTCATTGTTCTTAAAACCTTTTACAAAGCTTCAAATGCTATACCTATTGCCTCTTTAAGTTCCTGGTAGCCTGACTTTTATTTATTTATTTATCTATTTATCTATCTATCTATTTATTTATTTTTCTCCACACCAAAGTGTCTCTTCATCGTTTAAAAAAACCCACAAAAATCCCCCAAAAAACATCCCTAGCATAACGTTAAATGGCTTCTCTGCAGACCTTTATAGAAAGCTCGTAATGATGTGTATGGTCTGAACTGCATGTGTCTCTGTTGCAAGGGGTTGATGGCCTCAAGTCGCTTCTTGCCTACACATCTGAAAGTGTTTCCTCCTTAGGTTATCCTGTTGCTGTCTGGGATAAGCCTTTTTGAAGAACACTTAAAGTAGTTTTCAAATAGTGTTTCCTTTAGCTGTGAAAGCTTGCACATATTACAAGTACGGACAGAATATTTGTCACCTTCTGAAAACTTCTAGGATCTTGAAAAGATTTTAAAACAACTTTTTTCCTAAACTACCAACCCCTTTAAGACTTATGACTTCTCTCACATGTTGGTCCAGAGGAGTTCCAGGAATTTCATTCTTAAGTTTGTTTCTCAACTTGTGTTAATTCTACAAACCTGTGCCAGATCTAAGTCAGGGAGATAATTTTACAATTTAAGTACTTTGTCTAGGAGGCAAGAACATTCATTTATTTTGTTCTGCTTATGAAGCGTGGCTCAGGGATGGTCCGGCTTTGGGACGGGTCTGAGCATGCAGTCTGAATTGTACGGTCGTTGGGTGAGAAACTGCATTGTGTATCATCCATTGTGTATATTCTGTTAAGTACTGTTGTTGTTATTTGCCTCTCCCTTTGCTGTCCCAATAAACTGTCCTTATCCCAACCCACGAGTTTTACCTTTGTCTTCCCATTCTCCTCCCCATCCCGCCGTGGGGAGGGGGTGAGCGAGCAGCTGCGTGGTGCTCAGCTGCTGGCTGGAGCTAAATTACGACAAGGAGAAATAGTCTTAGGGATTTTTGTATGTGCTGGAAATGGAATTAATGACTCTTTAGGCTGTTCTATCTGTTTGCTGGATCTGAATCAGCCAGCCCCTACAACTGATCACTGGATGACCTGCCATAGTGTGTAAGCTCTTAGTAGGTATCTCAGTCTTAGAATGTGTCCTTAATGTTTTGTGTAAATATAGTAAAGTTGTAAAGACATAATTTGTCATTGGGTTATAAATTTATTGAATTACAGCTTCCCATGTTCATGCTTTTGCATCATAATAAAGAGGAGGTGACTTGAGGTGGATACTCTATGTTTACTGGAGGTCAATATTTGTAGTTTTTAGTAAACTTAGAGCAGAACCCGCCCTGCAGTGTTTGGGCATGATTATTTCCTTAACTGGAATTACTTTGTGCTTGACTTCTCACATATGAGCCCTTCATGTTAGCAGGAAGGAACAACCTGCCTTTGCATTTCAAAGCCCTTCAAATACCATTTGTAATTAAATGTACTTCCTCTTTTTATGCTTGCCAGCTCTTAATAAAACAAGAAATTTCTTAACTCCTTAGATCTCTGAGAGGAGTAAAATGAGAAAAATTGGTGTGAAACCTGTGAAGATATATGAGATCGTGTTTCCTTTATTCCTCTGATTCACTTAGGCATTCTGATAACAACCATTGCTTCAAAAGGGGAATTACAGAATTGGCCCGAACTCTTGCCAAAGCTTTGCAGCCTGTTGGATTCTGAAGATTACAATACCTGTGAGGTAAGGAGACTTATTTTGAAATAGATTATCATCTAAATTTGATTCTTTTTTGTCTCTCTTCATAGATACTATATATATGTATAGTATTTTTTGTGTGTGTATATTCACGTATATAATCTCTTCAGAGAGCAGTGGCTCAAATTTGATACTTTTTATTCTACCTGCATTCCATGTTCTTAGTGTTCATTCAAATGAATTTGTTTTCTTTGCATAAAAGCAGAAAAAGACTGTAGATGGGTAGTCATAGCATCTCAGCTGAGAAGTGTCCTAAAGTTACCACTTTGTGATGCTCAATCTTTTAGGCTTCATCAAGTTGACCCTGAATTGTCTCTTACTTAAAAGTAGTGTTGTTCATTCTTCTTATAACTTAATCCGGAAACGTGATCCATCACTGCTGTATCAGGCTAGTGTGAAATGAACGTTTTTGTTCAGTGTTTATGAAGGAAAATAAATACCAACTTAACTATTTTAAGCTATGAGGAGAAAAAAGTCTTTTTAAAAACTAAAAATCTGTGATCACACAATTTTAATTACCTGATGCTGTCTCCATAAGTGTGTGAAGCATTTTGTATGAAATACTCCTTAGAGATATGACAGTGGCCCAAGATGTCATGCTGTTATGTAGTGTTTTAGTGCTGCTTTCTTAAGAAAAGGAAAAAAAAAAACACTTGAAAATGAAACTCAAGTTGACCATCATGTCCAGAGTTCTGTTTTGCCCTATAACAAAACATTAAAGGAAATAAAATCATATATGAAATTAAATTGGATACTTATGCAAATTGTTGTTTATTTTTAAAATAAGATCTTGCTTTTAAGCATTTTTAAAAATATGATTGAATAAATGAGCATTGAATGGTAAACTTAAAATTACCACTTCTCTATTATAGACTCATCCAGCTTGAGAGCATACAGATGACAGTATAAAGTGCTTAAATAAAAAGCCTTTAAGGATGTTTTAATTTAACTCCATATTTAGTTAGCTAAGTTTACTGTGGTGGTGTGCTAAAATTACCTGTTCTGTACAAAACCTGAAATGTTACTTTCTTCAAAATATAAAAGAACAGATTGGTTTGTTTTTGTGTTTTTTTTTTTTAAAACAGGGTGCATTTGGTGCTCTTCAGAAGATATGTGAAGATTCTGCTGAAATTTTAGATAGTGATGTATTGGACCGGCCACTCAATATTATGATACCTAAATTCTTGCAGTTCTTCAAGCATAGCAGTCCAAAGATAAGGTAGGTTTACGTGTTGTACTAAAGTTACCTGTTAAAAATTTATTTACATGAGCAGTGAGGTTGATATTTTGTAGATCAGTTTAAAACATGCTTAGTTTTTTTAGATGATCCTGCATGTGCAAATCTGAGAAGGCACAGAGATTTCATGCATTGGTAATGAACATCCCTGCAAGTGTTTAAGGCCAGGTTGGATGAGGCTTTGGGCAACGTGGTCTAGTGGAGGGTGGCCCTGCCCGCAGCAGGGGGGTTGGAACTAGATGATCTTTGAGGTCCCTTCCAACCCAAACCATTCTATGATTCTATTATTCTAATTTCCATGCTTATCTGCTATTTAAATAGATCAGCCTCACCTTTTTATAAATTTTCCAAATCTAGAATCTGTCTGACTTTGAAAATCAAACTGTTTCTTTTAAGAACTTCATATTATTATAAAAATTTCAATGCTGTGGTGAGAATTTCTGTCCTGTATGGTTTCGCCATAAAACGAAGTAAGGTCAAGGGGCCTGCACAGGAGATGCAGCTTTTAGGAGTAAAATGGAAGATGGGCGTCATCAGATCCCAGTGGATGTGGTCAACAAAATAGCAGCCATGTCTCCACCGACTAGCAAAAAGGAAACACAAGCTTTCTTAGGCGTTGTGTGTTCTTGGAGGATGCACATTCCAAATTACAGTCTGATCGTAAGCCCTCTCTATCAGGTGACCCAGAAGAAGAATGATTTTGAATGGGACCCTGAGCAATGACAAGCCTTTGAACAAATTAAACAGGAAATAGTTCATGCAGTAGCCCTGCTGCATGGAGTCACGCACGATGAGTTGCAGAAGCTGCTGAAGGAGAAGGTGAATGGATCCAGTTTGCAGAGGTGAAAGCCATCCACCTGGCTTTAGACATTGCTGAAAGAGAAAAGTGGCCGATGCTCTACCTCTATATTGACTCATGGATGGTGACAAATGCCCTGTGGGGGTGGTTACAGCAATGGAAGCAGAGCAACTGGCAGCGCAGAGGCAAACCCATCTGGGCTGCCCCATTGTGGCAAGATATTGCTGCCCGGCTAGAGAAGCTAGTTGTAAAGGTACGTCATGTAGATGCCCACGTACCCAAGAGTCGGGCCACTGAGGAACATCAGAACAACCAGCAGGTGGATCGGGCTGCCAAGATTGAAGTGGCTCAGGTGGATCTGGACTGGCAACATAAGGGTGAATTATTTGTAGCTCATTGGGCCCATGACACCTCAGGTCATCAAGGAAGAGAAGCAACATATAGATGGGCCCGTGATCGAGGGGTGGACTTGACGATAGACGCCATCTCACAGGTCATCCATCAATGTGAAACATGCGCTGCAATCAAGCAAGCCAAGCGGGTAAAGCCTCTGTGGTATGGAGGCCGATGGTTGAAATATAAATATGGGGAAGCATGGCAAATCGACTACATCACGCTCCCACAAAGCCGCCAAGGCAAGCGTTATGTTCTTACAGTGATGGAAGCAACCACTGGGTGGCTGGAAACATACCCTGTGCCCCATGCCACCACCAGGAACACTATTCTGGGTCTTGAAAAGCAAGTCCTATGGCGACATGGCACCCCAGAGAGAATTGAGTCAGACAACGGGACTCATTTTTGGAACAACCTCATAGACACCTGGGCCAAAGAGCATGGTATTGAGGGGGTGTATCACATCCCCTACCATGCACCAGCCTCTGGGAAAATCGAACGATACAATGGACTGCTAAAGCCTACCCTGAGTGCAATGGGTGGTGGGACCCTCAAGCACTGGGACACACATATAGCAAAGGCCACCTGGTTAGTCAACACTAGGGGATCTACCAATCAAGCTGGCCCTGCCCAATCAAAATTTCCACACCCTGCAGAAGGGGATAAAGTCCCCATAGTACATATGAAGAATATGCTGGTGAAGACAGTCTGGGTTATCCCTGCTTCAGGCAAAAGCAAGCCCACCTGCGGGATTGCTTTTGCTCAGGGACCAGGGTGCACTTGGTGGGTAATGTGGAAAGATGGGGAAGTCCAATGTGTACCTCAAGGGTATTTGATTTTGAGTGAGAATAGCTAATAAATGAAATTTTATGTTGTTAATTGCTAAATAATGCTGCCACTGTATCTCATCATTGCTACAATTGCTATATGCTGTATCAATGGTATGACCATAAGAATCACCCAAATTAATGAAGGATGAACTTTGATGAAACCGAGCAAAGTTCTGTGATGATGGAACTAGAACCGACTTCAGCAACCAGCGCCCAGTAGCTTCCTTGAAATTGACATCTTCAACCCGCAGACTGTGAGCATGGACCGCACCAGATACACCAGCCACGAGCTCTGGATGCAGCATGCAACAGCACACAACATCTCTCCTGCTCTGAGAGACTGTTATGACAGATGGAGCCCAAAGCCATGGACTAAATGAACTCAACAGACACTTTAGAGGGATGGTCCATAGACTAAGGGAATGATATCTGTGTGTCTGTGTGTGTATATATATATATAAAAAAAAGACAAGGAAAGTGGTGGTGATTAATTGGGAAGTGTAGTATCTGGGCATGATGTAGATGGTATAGAATAAGGGGTGGATAATGTCCTGGTTTTCAGCTAGGATAGTTAATTTTCACCAGAAGCTGGGAGGGGACACAGGCAGGACAGGTGACCCAAACTAGCCAAAGGGGTATTCCATACCATATCACATCATGCTCAGCATATGAGGGGTGCTCGTCAGGGCTCCAGGACAGGCTCCAGGATGGTGGGTGAGCAAATTGCATTGTGTATCCCCCGCTTTGTGTATTCTAAGTGCTGTTGTTATTTCCCTCTCCCTTTGCTGTCCCAGTTAACTCCTCATCTTAACCCCAGTTTTACCTTTTTCTTCCAATTCTCCTCCCCATCCCACTGGGCAGGGGAGTGAGCGAGCATCCCTGTGGTGATTAGCTGCTGGCTGGGGCTAAACCATTACAATTTCATATTCTGGTTAGAAAGAACTATCTTGCAATTAGTTTTTTAATGAGTGCAGCAATGTGAGATTAAAAAAAAATTACTGATTATAGTTTATGAGTTCTTGCAGAAAAATATTTTTCTCCTTTTTTAACTGCACCAAAACTTAGAAAGCTCTTTATCTTTCACCTGGATAAAATTAAATGGGTTCATCATCTTTTTACTTTAGTACAGTATTAATTTCTCCAAAGCATCAGAAGTATAGGATAGAAGAAAAATTCCAGAATTAACTTGTTATTGCTAATATTTATCAACAAGAACAGTAGCTTTTACCTTGAAATGAGACAGCAATGTGCCCTTGCCACAAAGATGGTGAATGATATCCTGGACTTTTGCCAGTACAGGAGGTAATCCTTCCCCTCACCCTCCAGGTGAGGCCACACCTGGAATACTGTGTTCAGTTCTGGACTCCCCAGTACAAGAGAGACATAGAGCTACTGGAGAGAGTCCAGCAAAGGGCCACAATGATGGTTAGGGGACTGGAACATCTCTTCTATGAGGAATGGCTGAGAGAGCTGGGTCTGTTCAGCCTGGAGAAGAGAAGGCTCAGGGGGGATGTCATCAATGTATATAAATACCTTAAGGAAGGGTGCAAAGATGGAGCCAGGCTCTTTTCTGCAGTGCCCAGTGACAGGACAAGAGGCAGTGGACACAAACTGAAACACAGGAGGTTCTACCTTAACATCAGGAAACACTTTTTCTTACTGTGAGCGCTGGCACAGGTTTTCCAGAGAGGTGGTGGAGTCCCCATCCTTGGAGATATTCAGAAGCCACTGGGATGTGGTCCTGTGCAACTGGCTCTAGGTGGTCCTGCTTGAGTAGGGGCATTGGACAAGACGACCTCCAGAGGTCCCTTCCAACCCCTACCATTCTGTGAAATGTGTTTTTGAACTCCTGTTTGAAAATTATATTGAAAGATTTTTACAGCTTGGAGGCAGCAGTTATTGCCAATAGTAGTAGACAGTGAAGACTAAAAGGAAGAGTATGACTAGGAATAAATATATCATGATAGGATTTAAATAAGATTTAGAAACTCAACTAAAATAGATGCACACTAACAAAAATATGTAACAAAGCATGAACTTGCACTTGTGGAAAGATAACCTTAATACTTCATTGGAACTGGGAAAAATGGAGAAAAACCTCCTTTTTGCCTTTTCACATTAAACAGTCTTTCACTTTTTGTATGCTGTGATGTTTGTGGCTTTGAGATAGTTAAACCAGTTTCAACTTTAAAGCAGATCACCTGCTGACCTGCAGCCTGGTTTCAGTACATAGTGCTGAAGTATGAAGAATATTAGTAGTGTCAGTAAAATACTTTATATTTAAATCTGTCAAGAGGTAACTTTTGACCATTGTTTTATGAGACTATCTGCCAAGAAATGTCTGAACAGACTAAATGATTGGAGTTACGTTAGTAAAAATACTTGAATGGATCTTAAAAGGTTTTTAAAGGTAGCTTTGCTTTGTGCCTTTACTTACATAATTTAGCTTTTGTATCTCTGAGAATGAAAAAAACTTGTAAGTAATGACTTTGCATAAAGTGGAATAGAAGAACCAATTCTTCGCTTTTAACATGTTCCTACCACAAGTGTTTTAGTATGTATCCTAATGCAAGTGTGTATTTGTTCTAAGTTACAACTATATTACTGATGCATATTGGTCTCATTAAATACTAAAAACATTGCAAAGGCAGTTGGATATTTAGCAACGAAGAAGGGCATGCTAAAATTTCACCGTGTTGACTTGTATGGAATTGTTAATATCAGAGAAGATCAATAATATACTGAAAAAGAACATCCTTACATTCCTTACATCCTTTGGAACAAATGTGCCAGGTATAACCATCCTGCTCTGGTTTTTATTTACTGAATACTTTATTTTAAATTATTTATTACATATATCGGAGTATAAGGTGGTACTTAAAAATGTGGTTTAGTAATTTTTCTTGGTAGCAATATAGATGTGCAAATTTGTTCCCTCTTGCCTGTAGAAGATGTTTGGACAATGTGATTTGCTTCTTAATGTTTTTGATGCCTGTATACAGTTTAGAAAATGTTTAAGTCATGAAAAATGTATATTTTAACTGTTCTATTTGTAGGTCTCATGCTGTTGCATGTGTCAATCAATTTATCATCAGCAGAACTCAAGCTCTTATGTTGCACATAGATTCTTTTATTGAGGTGAGTGTGCATTCTTGGTGGGGGGGGTTAAGTCAAATTACATATCTGATTTATCAAGAGCTTTGAATAATGTTTTTACAACCACCACTATCCCATTTGTAGCTTCAATCCCCATGGATTGAAGTTAATGTTGTATGCTTATGCTCAGATTAGTCTAAGCACTCTCCCAGCCCAAGAAACAGTATTTTGAAAGATGCTTCCTTTTCATAAATAGAGGAAACTCTTGTTGCATAAAGCTAGTGGCACCAGTCTGTCACTTACCTGTGATGGAGAGTTCAGTACAGGGATCATCATGTCACTGAGTCTGGATGATGGATCTCTCCGAATACTACTACTGAATGTGGACTAGAAGGGTGATATTTTGGGTTATCTAGAATATTTTATTTGCTGCTGTTATGTACTGAAGGAGTTTTCTAGCTTCAGAACTTCATTAACGTTTAGGGAAAAAAAATAATTCTGGAAATAATGTTCTTGTGTCTAACGTACACATGACCAAAACACTGGATAACAATACATATTGAGAAATAATTTTTTAAGAATTATTTAAGAAATAATATGGTATTCTGAGGTGTGGGGTGGGAGAGTACAGAAGTACACGTTTGCATACTTTAGTTTGCCAGTAATGTCAATTTAAATACAAGTTGAACTAGATGAATTGAGGCTTTTCAACTGGTATTACATTCCAACAGAATCTTTTTGCACTGGCTGGTGATGAGGAGCCTGAAGTACGCAAAAATGTTTGCCGCGCTCTGGTAATGTTGCTGGAAGTTCGAATGGATCGCCTGCTTCCTCATATGATTAGTATAGTTGAGGTGAGTCTCATTTCCCAGATTGCATGCTGAAACATGTTTGGGGTTGCAGAAATAATAACAAATTAAAAGCATTCATCAGAACAGGTATGTTACTCTTGGGCTTGCCTACTCTTCGTTTTCCTTTAAGATTGAGGTTGCAAAAGTTTCTTTTTAGCTAATTGCCAACTTGACATTGTATTTGACAGACAATGCATATGGCAGTTGTTCATGCTTCATTAAGTTAATTGATCCTGAATGGTCAGGTTCAGCTATACCATGAAGCATCCAGGCATTGCCTGACCACAAATGAGAAGATAATCTTAAAAATGCTACAATTTACATATTGAAGCTGTCACCTTTTTTGAATCTTTTGACCACAACAAGGATAATGAATGTTATTTTATATAGCTGGCATGCTCTTTAAGCTACTAACCAAGCTGCCTGCCATTGCATTCAGTTGTAGAGGTTAGTGTCATTTGATAGTTCCTTTATTATTCTAGATTAGTGCAGACTTGCCTACCAGAGGACCAATCAGCTGTTTTTTGTCTACTCAACTGTCTGAGTTGTAATTTCCATGTTTCTGGGAAATACTGGCAATTTCTAGGTAGTCTTTACATACACTACTTGCTAGACTGGAAATATAGCTAAGATCAGTATGTTTTTAATGCAGATTTCATGTGAACAAGTGGGTTGTAACCCAGTGTCAAATTCCATAAGGGCTAGGTCCAGACAACATGAAGAAGGTGTTAGGATTTTTTTGCTCCTGGACAAAGGCATTAGAGAGGCATAAAATTGAGGTGACCCGTGACAGCCTTGGCCTGCTGTCTAGTCTTCCTATGTGTTGTCTGGAATTCCATGACACCAACCCTGGCAGACATGTTCTCATGTAACACAGGACAAGTAGGGATTGTTGGTACCTGAGGTGGTTTGGGTTTGGGTTTGGTTTTTTTTTAAAAGAGAGAGAATAAAGCTTTGGAGATTATATTGTCAACAAGTGATAACTTCTCTGGCTCTTCACCCTCCTAAGATCAGTAAGGAATTTGTGGACTTTGTAGGTAGAAATGATGTTACCAACCAGAAGAAGATCCAAGATTGTGTTCTCATTGTATCCAGTATTTTGTTGTTGGGAAAACTATTACTAGGCTTCTTCTCTGCTAAAGACAGTGGTAGTGAATTTTTGTTCTATAACAAAGTTTAGACTTTTTTTTTTCCCCAGTTTTGGGACTACTGTGTACTGTTACTGATTTCCCCAGTTCTGTATACATATTGGTATATGTAAATGTAATATCCCAGAACTGATTATTGTTCAACATTCAAATGAGTCTGGTTTTGCCCCTTTGAAGCTTGAATACCTCCAAGCTGAATGCTGCTGATGGTGGCTGCTCTAACTGAAGGAAGTCTTAAAAAGAGAGAAACTTGTATCCACATGATGTTTTTTTATGCTTATGGAGAATTGCTTTTGAAGTAGTTAAGAATATTAATGGTCCAGTAGTGATTCTAAGACAGAAGGTCTTGGCCAGCATCATGCTTTTGAAGCAGACAAGTTTAGTATTAACTTTCTATCCAAGATCCTGGAGCATACAGTAATGGTTGAGTTTGGATTCCAGTGGGTTTTTTGAGCATGTACTTCCAGGTGAGCAGAAGCAGATGAGTATTTTTTGTGGTGGTTTTTTGTTTTTGTTTTTTTCTCCTTCCTTTCTCTGAGAACAAGACAACAGGATATGTCAGGAGTAGACTGACCTAACAGATTTCAGTTATTAGATTGCACTTCTATGTTCATAGAGCATATTTAGCCAAACACATGGCTCCTAAGATCTTTCTCAGTAGAAGTCCTGACTTTTTATTATACAATGCATAATGAGATTACTTTGAATGAATGAATAGTGTATTGATGTGTGTTGGTTTTGCGTGGCAAGGTTTTGGTAGCGGGGGGGCTACAGGGGTGGCTTCTGTGAGAAGCTGCTAGAAGCTTCCCCTGTGTCTGACAGAGCCAATGCCAGCCGGCTCCAAGACAGACCCGCCGCTGGCCAAGGCCAAGCCAATCAGTGCCTCTGTGATAACATATTTAAGAAGAAAAAAAACAGTTAGAGAGCGCTTTTGCAGCCAGAGAGAGGAGTGAGAAGATGTAAGAAACTCTGCAGCCACCAAGGTCAGTGCGGAAGGAGGGGGAGGAGGTGCTCCAGGCGCCAGAGCAGAGATCCCCCTGCAGCCCATGGTGAAGACCATGGTGAAGCAGGCTGTCCCCCTGCAGCCCATGGAGGAAGGATGAGGGGGTGTAGCGATTCCACCTGCAGCCCGTGGAGGACCCCACGCCAGAGCAGGTGGAGGCACCTGAAGGAGGCTGTGACCCAGTGGGAAGCCCTCGCTGGAGCAAGCTCCTGGCAGGACCTGTGGATCCGTGGAGAGAGGACCCCATGCCAGAGCAGGTTTGCTGGCAGGATTTGTGACCCCCTTGGGGGGACCCACGCTGGAGCAGTCTGTTCCTGAAGGACTGCACCCCATGGGAGAGACCCACGCTGGAGCAGTTCATGAAGGACTGTAGCCCGTGGGAGAGAGACTCACGTTGGAGAAGGCCGTGAAGGACTGTCTCCCATGAGAGGGACTCCATGCTGGAGCAGGGGAACAATGAGAGGAGTCCTCCCCCAAGGATGAAGAAGCAGCAGAAACAACGTGTGATGAACTGACTATAACCCGCATTCCCCATCCCCCTGTGCCACTGAGGGGGCAGGAGGTTGAAGCTGGGAGTGAAGTTGAGCCCGGGAAGATGGGAGGGGTGGGGGGAGGTGTTTTAAGAGTTGATTTTATTTCTCATTCCTCTACTCTGTTTTGCTTGGTAATAAATTAGATGAATTCCCTCTCTCAGTTCAGTCTGTTTTGCTCGTGACGATAATTAGTGAATGATCTCTCCCTGTCCTTATCTCGACCCACAAGCTTTATGTTATACTTTTTCTCCCCTGTCTGGAGGAGGGGAGTGCTAGAGCGGCTCTGGTGGGCACCTGGCCCTCAGCCCGGGTCAACCCACCACATGATGTTATGAAGTTATAACAGAGAAACTCAGCTTGTTGCTGAAGACATAAGATTGTGTGCATCCTGTTGCTTTCTTCAGATAGACATCTGTTACTGCTCAAAGGATGTGTTCTTAATGCTTTGTGCATCACACTATTATTTTCTTGATGGTTTGACATAACAAGACTAACACAACACTGTTAAAAAGTACGCAAAGCAGTTCTGAATAATCTTCCTATGCTATTTTGTAATTTATTGCTATGAAGCAACTATTTCCATTGCCTAAAGCCAGTAGAACTTTATAGCTTATCATGAAAAGTACTTATTAAAATTTGGCATGATAATATTAAAAAAAAGCCTTCAAATACTCTTTCCATGCTTTTACTTTGTTATTAGTATCACTGTTCTTACTATGGGGGCCTACAGGAAAGATGGTGAGGGACTGTTTATCAGGGAGTGTAGTGACAGGACAAGGGGTAATGGGTTTAAGCTGAAGGAGGGTCGATTTAGATGAGATGTTGGGAAGAAATTCTTTACTGTGAGGGTGGTGAGGCACTGGAACAGGTTGCCCAGAGAGGTTGTGGATTCCCCATCCCTGGAAGTGTTTAAGACCAGATTGGATGAGTCTTTGGGCAACCTGGTCTAGTGGAGGGTGTCCCTGCCCATGGCGGGGGGGGGGTTTGGAACTAGATGATCTTTAAGGTCCCTTCCAACCCAAACCATTCTATGATTCTATGATTTCCAGGCTGTGTATATGGCTGTCTTATACCACTGAGTGTAAATAGCCTTTTCAATCTACTGCTATCTAACTTCATGGAGCATATACTGTAATACATACTTAAAGAGGTAATGACAGTGTGAGGAGCACCTTCAAACAGAGATTACTTTTTGTCATTCTGGTTTTTTCTTTGTGACAAATAACTAGATACAACAAAATAGTGGATTTTCAAGCCCTCTGGGGAAAAATGCCAAATCACTTCAAGTTCATTAATGAAGCCTTGAATTTTTCAACTCTTCCAAACTGTAATCTGTTTACAACTCAGAATAGAGCAGTATTTCTGTTACTGTGAGTTCTTAATCATAGTAGTGACCCTTTAGGAAACACAGTTTAATGTAGTTCTGTAGGAAGGGTGTTTTTGTGGCAAATCTTGCATTCCTGAAATGTATAAGGATAATATAGGTCACCCCATTCTATTTAATTTGAGAATAAAATGGTATTCTGTAGAAGGATTTATTTTGGTCATTTTAAATCCACGTGTGAGGAAAGGTAGCTGCATGGACTTCCATGAGTCTTCTAAAATGAGTGGAAGAACCAACTGTTTCAGAAATAAGGGCTGGCATGGAAGAATGCAGAAATTACTATTTTGGAAGTTGCAAGCATCTTCCCTAAATTGTTTTGGCAGTCGTGTATAAGAAACTGATGTACCTGTGGTATACTTAGACTTTCTGTTTATGCAGGTATTTGATTATTTTTTGTTTAAGGAGGATTAAATTTTAACAGCAATCTTAAAGATTTGATACTGAATCTCTGAATTGCCATTCATGCTAGTAAAAAGTGAGACCTTTTTTTCCCTGTTATGGGTTCTACTTAATTGCATCCTGACAGGTAATCAAGATTTCAAAGGGAAGCTTTTTTATGGTACTGGCTATAAAAAGTATTCCCATCTTACTAAGTATATAGTTGTACCTTTTTATTCAAAAGGGCAAAGAGGGATGTGGTAAAATAATAATTACAGAAAAACCTGTCCTCAGGAAACTGCTGTTTATCATCTTCAGTCTCTGTCCGTAGTTTCTTGGTAATAATGTTCTCACTTAAGCAGTGAAGAAACTTAGAATCTGAATCATCTAGCATTAAGAAATAAGTCTCTTGGCTTATTCTCACCATAGCCTTAAGTAGTCTCTTATATCTGTTTCTTCCCCTCTCCCCAAAGAACCAAAATTACTCTGGTAGCATAGTCTGTTTTTGCAAACACACTTTGTGTGTTGATAGCTTCTTCTGGGCACTTAAAACATATATTTTATACAAGTAATTTATTTTTTTTTTTTTTAATGTTGTGTAGTATATGCTTCAAAGGACCCAGGACCAAGATGAAAATGTGGCTTTGGAAGCTTGCGAGTTTTGGCTGACTTTGGCTGAACAGCCAATATGTAAAGATGTATTATGCCGGCATCTTACTAAGTAAGTATTAAGAATTGCAACTCCTAGTTATTCTGAAATAGTCATCTTTAAACTTCAGTTGACTTGTTCCTGGTTACTCTTATAGAGACCGTATCTAGTTTGCTGTATGCTTAGGAGGAGTTTCCTGTAGCTAGTTCTTGTGCATATTAAAAATGGCTGTAGCACGGAGGTCACTGAAAAGACTTATGAGGATTTCAGACTCAGCTCCAGAAGCAACCTAAACTCTGTCACTGTTGCTTTACCTCAAGCTTAACAGCCTGTTAAGCATCAGATGGATGCAAAGGTATACTAACATGCACTTAAGCTTAAACAAACATCTCCACATGATGTTATCTGTAATATCTGGTGTACTATGAACACGTTGTCTTGACAACTGCTATTGTGAGCATCTCTATGCAGTGCTTCTATGTGCATAGTCATGCCAAGGGTTAAAAGGTTTATAAAGAACATAACAAAATGACAAGATCATTTAGATTTAGGAATCAATTTCATATCAATTGCCACTGCAATTTAAACTTGAAGAAAACATGTATAATGTGTTTCTTCATATTTTTACAGACTGACAGTAGTTTTTTTTAAGTTTCAAAAACTTTTTTTTTGTAAGTGTCAAAGTTATTCTAAGCCTTAAAACGTAGATCCTTGATTGAACGGGAATGAATATCCATGTTTGAGATTTAAACATCTGCATGTTTGCAACAGTGCTTGTAACCTTTTTTCCAGACTAATCTGAAGACTTTTGCAATAGGAAACAAATTCTTCAGTGTTCCCAGTAAATGGAGACTCCATTTTTGACATATTCATGGAAGGTTTTTGAAAATATTAGAACAGTTCTGTCTGTGATTCTGTTCTTCCAGTCAAGATGTTGAGAGAAGAGATACATTCTTTTCAGTAAATATGACCATTTTAGATGTAAAGCAATTTTTTTTTAAAAAAAAAAGGGTGTGTGTGTCAAAATTTCAGTTTTCATAAGCAATTAGAAAGCAGAGAATTGAGATTAAAACACCTACTGTAGCAGTACAGGAATAGGAGTTGAAAACAGGAGAACCAATGTTATGAGAAATTATTTTTAAGTTTTAAAATGTTTTTACTTAACTCCTACTCTTTCTTATAGCTCAAAAGACAAAAGAATGATAGCACAGTTCTCAATTCTACCTACCCCCTTCCCAACACACTAATACTAGTCACCTTCTTGGTTTAAAACTTAAACGTCTTCTGGCCTACATGAACATTAACATTGCAAGAGCTTTATCCTCAGTTGTTGTGTTTTTTAAGAAGCTTTTAAATTTCTAGAAAAAACAGATAAGAGTAACATTACATATCTCTCATTTTTCAATGTCATGTTTGTTGAAAGCAACTTGTTTGTTGGCGGGACCTTTTTGACAAGGCAGCTATATAAATTTGTCAATACTTAATGATTGTCTTTAATTTTTTATATTAGATTAAGTGGGACAACATCTTCTAAAAACCTGTTTGTTTAATATCTTGTTCCATTTTGCTCCCATGGACTTGCTTATAAAATACATAGCTCCTGCATACTTCATGAAGTATGCTGCAGAAATGCCAATGAATGGGTGTAATCAGCTTACTATTCTTTCATTAAAAGTTCAGAATGTAATGTGCCGTTGAGATGTGTGAATATTATTGCTGGCCTGAGTACTTTCAGAAACAATACTCAGCTGCAGAATATACAGAGATTGAGTCTGTCACTGGTGCTGGGTCAGTCCACGGTGATTTCAGTATCAGCTTGATTTGGCTTGTAATACATATTTTTATGGATTTATTTTTGTAGTGAATGTGTTTTTATGTGAAGTATTTGACTTCCCCTCCCAGGATTTTTTTATTTTTTTTTTAGCCATACATCAGTACTGTTGGGAGTCCCATGGACATAACCTGTTTAACAGCGAAGTAAAGTTCTAATATAGACTAATGACTAGTGTCAAGATCTCTGCGATGTTGGGGACTTGTCTTAAGGGGTGATACTTGAAGTAATCCAAAAGGATATGAGGGCTTAATGTAGTTAGACTTCCATCCTTAAGAGCAGTGAGCTAGAGTTTCAGCCACAGTTAAATAAAGTGACAAATACTATTCATGAGAGTCAACTTAATATCTTGTTTATCAAGCATATTTTGGGAGTTTGAATTCTTCCTGAAAAGATTTAGACTTAATTTCTGAAAGGTTGTTGTGGTTTAACCCCAGCCGGCAACTAAACACCAGATAGCCACTTTCTCACTCCCTCCCGGTGGGATGGGGGAGAGAATGGGAAGAGTCAAAGTGAGAAAACTCATGGGTTGAGATAAAGACAGTTTAATAGGTAAAGCAAAAGCCGCACACGCAAGCAAAGCAAGACAAGGAATTCATTCACCACTTCCCATCAGCAGGCAGGTGTTCAGCCATCTCCAGGAAAGCAGGGCTCTGTCATGTGTAACAGTTACTTGGGAAGACAAATGCCATCACTCCGAACATCCCCCTCTTCCTCCTTCTTCTTCCCCCTATGCTGAGCATGACATCATATGGTATGGAATACCCCTTTTGTCAGTTGGGGTCACCTGTCCTGTCTGTGTCCCCTCCCAACTTCTTGTGCATCCCCAGCCTGCTCGCTGGTGGGGTGATGTGAGAAGCAGAAAAGGTCCTGACTCTGTGTAAGCACTGCTCAGCAGTAATAAAAACATCCCTGTATTATCAACACTGTTTTCAGCACAAATCCAAAACATAGCCCCATACTAGCTACTATGAAGAAAATTAACTCTACCCCAGCCAAAACCAGCACAAAGCTACTTCAGAATAAATTTCATCACGTGGAAGAATATCCTGTTTTTAAAGCGTAAAACTCAGTTGTGCCATCTGGCTGCCTCTAGTTAGAAATTAACACTTTTTCAGATTTCAAAGTATTGATGAACCTCATGGAATGGGGTATGGTTAAGGTACTAACTTTTGTTATCAGGCTAAGTTTTTGTTTGTTTTTTTTTTTTCTTTGTTTTGTCTCTCCTCCCCCAATTTGTATGTATAACCAGGATTACCCCGTTGGTGTTTGCCCAGCTCTCTAGTCTATCCAGATCTCTCTGTAAGGCCTCTCTACCCTTGAGGGAGTCCACAGCTCCTCCTAGTTTAGTATCATCGACAAACTTACTTAACGTACATTCAATTCCTGTGTCCAGATCATTTATAAAAACATTAAAGAGCACTGGCCCTAAAATTGAGCCCTGGGGGACCCCACTAGTGACTGGCCGCCAGCCTGATGTAACCCCATTTACTCTTTGAGCCTGACCCATCAGCCAATTGCTCACCCAAAGTATTATGGACTTGTCTAGCTGTGTGCTGGACGTTTTGCCCAGAAGGATACTGTGAGAGACAGTATCAAAAGCTTTGCTAAAATCCAAAATCCCCAGATCTACTGGCTTCCCTTGGTCAACTAGATGGGTGACCTTGTCATAAAAGGAAATTAGGTTGGCTAAGCAGAACTTTCCCCTTGTGAACCCCTGCCGGCTATGATCTATGACTGCATTGTCTCTCAAGTGTTTTTCAATAACTCCCAGAATAACCTTCTCCATAATTTTACCAGGCACTGACGTGAGACTGACAGGCCTGTAATTACCAGGGTCTTCCTTCTTGACATGTATCAATATTTTTTTGTAGACTGATACCTGTGCTAGTAAATGGTATGAAATATTCAGAGATCGATATTATTCTGTTGAAGGTAAGCATTGATTTCTTTTATACTCAGTAAGAATATCTGGTTAGCTTCTGACTTGTAAATCAGAATGATTGAGCTGGTAGGCCAGATCTCATCTACCATCTGTTCAATGGAGATTTAGCTTTCTGGGGCAAGGTGTGCTGTTCTAAAAACTAAATGCGACTGCTGCCATGTTTGTTGGAAAATAATCTGTGGGCTTTCCTGCTTTTCTCTCTCTCTTCTTCCTTCTAATTCATTCCCATCAAGAATAATTTCTTAACAAGAAGGATACTTTGTGCTTTTGTGTGAGCTTACCTCTTGCTTCTATTTTCTTGTCATTTTTCTGGTAAATACTGTAGCAGAATGCAGGAACAATGGCATTTTTAGTTAGCTGGGCAGCACAAGTGGGATGTGAATCTTTCATGTGCTTATAAAATCTTGAACTAAAATTTACACTCCATTCTTAACTTCCTTGAGCAATATAGTTGCACTAGTTTGTCTGATAAAACATTTTGATGACAGGGGGATGTTGAAGAAGATGAAGCTATTCCAGATAGTGAACAGGACATAAGACCTCGTTTTCATCGTTCACGGACAGTAGCTCAGCAACATGAAGAAGATGGTATTGAAGATGATGATGATGATGATGATCTTGATGATGATGATGATGATACTATTTCTGACTGGAATTTAAGTATGTCAAAGTAATGTGTAAAATGTTTTAAAATATAGCTACTTGCATAATACAAGAACCACAGTAAAAAGAGGAGTTTGTGTATAGGAATACTGAGGCTTTGCTTTTGAACAGAAAAAGAACTATCTCCTGATATAATTGGTGATTGGGGCAGAGGGGGGAGTCTTTCAGGTGACATTTTGGCTATGTAACTGTATTGATAAAAGCTAGCCATCTGTAAGCTTATTTCTTATTTTGAATATGGCCGGTAGGGCCGCAAACATCTACTGGATGCAATTCAACAGAAGCTTTGGATTTTTAATTTTAATTCTACAATACAAATCATGGATCACCTGCTTAATTTATTAAAAAAAAATAAAAAGTCTTACACATTGTTCTTAGCTTGAGGAAGCTTAATAATGCTTTCTTTTACTTCAGTCTTCTCTCTAAATCTGGTTTGTGTGTTTGATTTTTCCCCCCCTCCATTTGAACATGCTACTACTGACAGCCATTACCAGTAGTTCAGATGTAGTACAGTAGTACAGATGAATGTACCTTGAAGCTTATGAATGAAACAACTTTGAGACATATCTAAAATTTTTATATTATTATTATTATTATTTTAGAAGTAAACTTGCTTGCTTTTGTAAAATAACTTTTTTATATAGTTTTAAATTCATAATGCTGTTCTTGTAGTCGTGTGTAGAGATTGCAGAATTAAATACATATTTTCTGAAAAACATAGCTGAAATGACAGAGGACACCCTGTGGTCCACAGTTTTGGTTAAGATGGTGAGGAAGCTAAAGCTGACTAGGAAAGAGAGAGAACAGAACAGTTAAGAAATCTGTTTTGATGTATGTCATCTGGACTTGAGAGAATTTGGATTATCTGAAATTCAGAATTGTGTGCCCTATTTTTTATCCAGTTTTCTATATTTGACTTCCAATTTGAACAGAGAGGAAACATCAGCACAGCCTGACAATTAGCAGCATTACTTACTAATGAGACCTGGGTAACTAAATATGTGAGCCTGCCTTTTTTTCCTCTAGTAGAAAGCTGAAACAGTCTTTGCTGAAAGCAGCAGGTGCTGGTCTTGGGGAGTCTGTGCTGTTTATTATTGCTTTGCAGTGGAGATCTGCTCTGAGTTGAGGGCTCGTGTTTTGTTTTATTCAAACTTGTTGGACATCATCTAGAAGCAGAGCAGAAAAAATTTTGTATTTATTTTTATTATCTATTCTAGTAGTTGCTACCTCCCAGCTGAAAACTTATGTGTCCTCTTTGGGCCCACTAAGGAGTTTAGGTCCAGTTTAGGATTTTTGCATGTTACATTTGCTATATATTTTGCCTGATTACCTGTCTTGTATATACTTTTTTCCAGTTGGATCATTTCTGACAGATTAAGAAGGAACTGAGATCATAATAAGCAAAAAAAAAGTGCAGTATAAATTCTGTAATATGAGCATTCTTTATAAATCCATCTTAGCATTATTTTTCTAGACATGGCAACACCACAGCAGAAAAACAGAATAAGGATTTCTGAATCATGTTTTGAAGTTGTTCTTTTATGAGCTTTTGTGTACTAAAATATGAGATTAAAAACTTTCAAAACAAATTTCAAGGTGATGTTCTTTGTATTGGTGCATCACAGAATTAGGAGTCAGATATAAAAGCTCAAAGCAGAGGCCAGCGAACTTCTTTCAATCTCTAGAGATTGATGATCAGAGGGCTGGAGCACCTCTCCTATGAGGACAGGCTGAGAGAGTTGGGGTTGTTCAGCCTGGAGAAGAGAAGGCTCCAGGGAGACCTAATTGCGGCCTTCCAGTACCCGAAGGGGGCCTACAGGAAAGCTGGTGAGGGACTGTTTATCAGGGAATGTAGTGACAGGACAAGGGGTAATGGGTTCAAGCTGAAGGAGGGTCAATTTAGATATTAGGAAGAAATTCTTTACTGTGAGAGTGGTGAGGCACTGGAATAGGTTGCCCAGGGAGGTTGTGGCAGCCCCCTCCCTGGAAGTGTTCAAGGCCAGGTTGGATGGGGCTTTGGGCAACATGGTCTAGTGGAGGGTGTCCCTG
Source organism: Balearica regulorum gibbericeps (assembly GCF_011004875.1). Taxonomy (NCBI): domain Eukaryota; kingdom Metazoa; phylum Chordata; class Aves; order Gruiformes; family Gruidae; genus Balearica; species Balearica regulorum. The sequence goes on along the minus strand of NC_046219.1, from coordinate 12,420,464 downwards.
CCCATGGCAGGGGGGTTGGAACTAGGGTCCCTTCCAACCCAAACCATTCTATGATTCTATGATTTTCCCTTTTTTGTGCTTTGAGACATGGATCATGTTTGAACATTTTCTTTTTAATCAATTGCTAATATTTTTAAGCTGTTTCTCCAGTATGTTACATTCATGTCACGGACCTTCCCTCTTCCGTAGCGTTACACCATCCTGAAATTATGTAGTGTATATAATGTTGCAATATAATGGTGTGTTTCCTGTCAGTGAGTGTTTTAATATCCCCAGCGTATAAGTCCTTTTAGTGGCTATAAAAATGCTGCAAAATTGACTTTCTAAGAGCTGTGGCTTTGTACCAGAGCACAGTGGATACCTGTGTATTGTAATGAAATGGAAGTATCTTTCCTCCTAATCCCCTGGTAGCTCAAAGTTAAAATGAGTATTATACTCTAATTACAACTGCTTTTATAATAAGCAGAGAATAACACTGTTAATTCCCCTCAGGGAAATGTTCTGCTGCTGCTCTAGATGTCCTGGCTAATGTATTTCGTGATGAACTTCTGCCACACATCTTGCCCCTTTTGAAGGAATTGCTCTTCCATCCCGAATGGGTAGTTAAAGAATCTGGTATCCTTGTTCTTGGAGCAATTGCTGAAGGTAAGGCAACAGTGCATATCAGGTTGCTGAATTTTTGATTGGTTCTAAAGCAGCTCTGTGATTCTAGGTGAATTTACTTGTGCAAACATGTATACGTCCTTAGCTGATTTGGTTTTAGTGCTACACATCTACTAGTTGGTGACTGCAGTTATTTGTTTAACTTTTCATTTTCAAAAATATGCATGTTTCGGAAGCTAAATAACTTAGATAATTTCTTTTATTCCTCCCTTTCTTAACTCTGCAGCATATATTTATTGGTCTGTCATGAAGTACTACCTTGATTTGATACAAGAGGAATATTTAACTTACATTTCATTCAGCGTTTTCATAAATGGAGAAGACCAGTCCTGTGACTTCAGTGCCCTGAGCTGCTTTTTGTGGATGGTTCTCTTATTAAATGTGATAACTTCCATTTCTTTGTATTTACTCACAGGGTTGGCTTTTTGCCTTTATTTCCAGCATCTCTGTCCATTTTGCAAACTGAAGGAATATGTTTGGCTCTGTGCCTGGATTATCTATCTTTTCTTACAGCGCCTAGTGAACATACTTTTTCTTAGTTGCTAGAAAACTTTTTTGCTGGTTTTGATTTCAAGTTAAGCAAGATAAAAGTTAGTACTTCTGGTAAATCTCAGTGTATTACTGCCCTTGCTGACTTGAATTGTGTAGCTTTTATTGCTGGTCAGTATTTGCGTGATATTAGGAGAAAACATGAAGAAAATTAAATTTCTTAAGGAATCCTTTTTAATGATATGATAATTTGTTATCAAGGCCTAATCTTTCTCTACTTGTCTTGATCACTCTGAATAGACTGGCATAAGACTTCCAAGCATTATAAACTAATTTTATTTGGATGTTCTTGCTATACTCCATTTAATAAAGCAGAATTTCTGGGGATTGGGGAAGCACTGAAGTAGAAATATAGGTGAAACGAGTGTAAATTTGATTGGGGATTTTAATTATTGTTTATGGTGAGGTTTCTTTTTAGGACTTAACATAAATTAGGTAGACTTACTTTGTAGATTGTTAAAATGTATTACTACATGATAGAGGATGAAAATATGTCCCTTCTAGGTAATAACAAAAAATTCTATTACATTTTCCAATTCTTGTACTGTAATAGCTATATTTTTCCTTGTAGGCTGCATGCAGGGTATGATTCCATATCTTCCTGAGCTGATCCCTCACCTTATTCAGTGCCTCTCTAACAAAAAGGCTCTTGTGCGCTCCATTACATGCTGGACTCTTAGTCGCTATGCACACTGGGTAGTTAGTCAACCCCCAGACACATACTTGAAGCCATTAATGACTGAGTTGCTAAAACGTATTCTGGATAGCAACAAGAGAGTACAAGAAGCTGCCTGCAGGTGAGCCAAAGCTTAAACCAAAAGCACTGTCCATGACATTGCTTTTTCATGGGAAACTATTTTAATGCCTTTATCGATCAATGCATGACTCCATTTCTAGCTCTTAATGTATTTTATTTTTTTCCTTTTAAATTGGAGTAGGTTCAGCTTCTTCTGAGCTAGTCACAAATAACTCTGAATTGTAATAAAATGAAAAAAGTTAATTTGTATTTCTCTTGTCCAGTTTTCAGAGTATATGAATCACCAAACTAAGCAATCTGTTCAGTAAAAGAAATAATCTGTATGTGACACCTGTTTATTTTCAATATTTGAAGTTTCATTGACCAGAAATCTGGCTTTTATATGCCTATGAACACCGTCAATACTGATGACAAAGGAAAACTATCCTATCATTGTATTAGTGATGTTGTTTATATTTAGCTCAGGATTACCAAAACATTTGGGTTACAATTATTTCAAGGGATATTTCCTTTTTCTTGAAAGGAGATCCTTGCAGGTAAGATTCCCTTCTCCTCCTTGTCTGCTGATATTAAAAAATAAATTAAAAAAAAATAAATTAATGGACACACCATTAATGGAATGGGTACACCTCTTGTGCAGGAAGCTCAGCAAATAAAGCTTTTACGTGTCAGTTTGTGTGGGGCAGGAGTGTACACAGCAGGCTGCCAAGAAAGTTTCTTCATAAAGCAGAATTAGATCTGTAACATGTATACATAACAGATTTTACAGGAATATTTTTAAATTTTGCTCATCATAATGTAAGAGCTGAATCTTTGTGTTCAATCAGAATGAATTGAGTTTATCTCAGTAATACCATTTTGAAAACATACCTCGGATGAATTTGAGGACTAAATACAGTTCTATGTTTAAACAGAAATGGGTAGTGTGGGGCATTCTGGGGTGGTCTTGTTTTGTTTTTTCCAAGATACTGACTGACTTTTTTGGGGTGGGTTTTTTGTCATTCAGTGCCTTTGCTACTCTAGAAGAGGAGGCTTGTACAGAGCTTGTTCCTTATCTTGCATATATACTTGACACTTTGGTCTTCGCATTTAGTAAATACCAGCATAAAAACCTGCTCATTCTTTATGATGCTATAGGAACTCTGGCAGATTCTGTAGGCCATCATCTAAATAAACCAGTGAGTATACCTTATGTTCTGTAGAAGCGCTTTGTCATATATTGAAAAACTCATTTGGTGGGTTTTGTGGTCTGCTTTACATGTTATAAAACAGAAATGCTGACCTTTCTCATTCTCAGAATTTTTCAGTTCAAAGGAGATCCATTTCATATCTATATTGATATATGTGACTTTAAAGAAATTGGTGGAATGTGTGTGCTAATTTCTAATGACCAATTTTATTTATTTATTTTTAAGTTTGGTTTTTGGTTTTTTTTTTTGGTAACCACTTTCAGTATAGCTAAGCTGCTCTGTGTGTCTTTCCAATGTATTGGAGCACATCATCATTAGAAATTGCTTTATCAGAGAGTGGGACAGACATGCATTTTATATAAAAAAACCACAGAATCCTTTGGACAAAGCACAGATAACACACAGGCAAATATAGTGGGTTTTTTGTAGCGTACATATGTTCATTAATAGGATATGCATACATGTCATGTGCATCTTATAATGGCTATTGAAATTTGCTTTATTTCTCTATAGTGTTTCACATGACATAGACACACTAGAATAAAACAATTTGGCTTGTTGCCATGGCATTTTACTTGCCATCCAAGACTCCACACCATCAAAGGACATCTTTTTCAATCTCTCTCTGGCCCTGGCCAGCTTGACATTTGACAGCACCAGGAGGAAGCTAAATGGGAGCTCCTGGTGATGGTGGGACTTTCTTCAGTCACTTAGAATATTGTATCTTTGGCCATAGCATTAGCTGGCAGCATCTGTTGGCTTTTTGGATACTTTCTGAGAGCAACAGTACTACAGGGATGCCTTGTTTAATGTCCTTATGACTGTGACAGCAGTGGCAGGGAAGATGCAGCATCTTTATACAGAATTGGTAAGTGCGCCCTTCTGGAGGGATAGAAAATTACTTTCTTCATGGATGGGTAGTTGCTTGAGGAAGAGGTTTCAGGAACTTGGGGGGGATAGGGTATGCAGCATCAGGGCAATGGGAGATTTTTGAGAAAAGCAGGTGGCAGATGCACAGCCAGATTGCATTGCTGGTAAAAACATTTTCTGTAGGCCCTGAGACAATCCTATAGACTTGTAACAACCCAGGCAGCTATTAAAAGTTGCTAGACTGAAGCCAAACCTGGAGGAAAAGATTCATTCTGCAAAAGTACTTATGTGCCTCAGCAAAAAATCTTAAGACATAAATTGTAAATTCTAATATTAAATTACTTCTACATATTGCAATGATTGAATTACAGTATATCAATTTTATTTTGCTAAAAAAGTAGAATATATCAATTCTTAATATATCATTTTTCTAAATATTTTTTTCTTAATATATCAATTTTCTAGCTTTGAAATAAACTAGTATGCAATGAAGTGTTTCAGTAGCTGATGCATTTTCATCCTAAACAGGAATATATTCAGATGCTAATGCCTCCATTAATCCAGAAGTGGAATATGTTGAAGGATGAAGATAAAGATCTCTTCCCTTTATTAGAGGTAAATGTTAAAATGTGAATATGTTTTATCAACTCCTTTTAGGAATTACCCCTTTTACTAAAGAAGCTCCTACTAGGAAGTGTGACTATAAAAGCTGACACTGTTAGGTATTTCCCATTATGGAGAAAATATTATGACTGCAGTGAGAAAATCTTGTGACTGAGGAAATGTCATTAGGTTTAGCAGAAATATTTTAGATTTTTTTTTCTGCCATTCTTGAGTGTTTTCTTTGGGATTCTTTTTTTAAAAAAATTGTTCCATCCCCTTGTTGTTCTTGTCTTCTCTCTCTCCTTGCTCTCCCTTCATCCCTCCATTAAAACTATTATCAGACAGGCTGAAAGTATGAACCAGATCATGTAGTCTATTCTCTGTACTTTCCAAGTATGAAGCAGGAAAATACTTCTAGAGAAATTATTTTCATAACACTTGGGTAATGTTAGGTCAAGATACTGAAGCTGGTGAGGGACTGTTTATCAGGGAGTGTAGTGACAGGACAAGGGGTAATGGGTTTAAGCTGAAGGAGGGTCAATTTAGATGAGATGTTGGGAAGAAATTCTTTACTGTTAGAGTGGTGAGGCACTGGAACAGGTTGCCCAGAGAGGTTGTGGAGTCCCCACCCCTGGAAGTGTTCAAGGCCAGGTTGGATGAGGCTTTGGGCAACATGGTCTAGTGGAGGGTGTCCCTGCCCATGGCAGGGGGGGTTGGAACTAGATGATCTTTGAGGTCCCTTCTAATCCAAACCATTCTATGATTCTATGATTCTAAGTTTAGTGTAAGTGCTAGCTGAATTATAGTAACTGTCTTCATATGAACTTTCATGGCCACCTCTAAGAAGATGCTGCTTCTCAACTGACATACATAGGAGAGAGTAACAATTAGATGACAGTTGCCTTGGCTCAGCTAATTGGTACTGCCGTTCTAGGTTGTTTTTACTTAATCAGTTACTTCTGGATATACTTAAAATTCTTTTAATTTACTTCTCCCAAGTAAAAGGTACTTTGGGGAGGTGAGCAAAGTTAGTGTGTGTCTCTCTTGCTCTTTCTTTATTATTATTTTATTTTATTCCAGTGCCTGTCATCAGTTGCTACTGCCTTGCAATCTGGCTTTCTTCCATACTGTGAACCTGTGTACCAGCGTTGTGTAAATCTGGTGCAGAAGACTCTTGCACAAGCCATGGTATTTTTCTATTGCTATTCCAATGTTTTCAGAACATCTCCTTAAATCAATGTATTAACTATGTAAAGTTACGGGTTTGCAGAGAGATTTGTAGTATTAACCATTGAATATTTAAATGAAACTGCAGTTCTGAAACTAATTTGTTTTGGTTTGATTTTACTTTTATGCATACCACTGAGAAAATCTAATACTCATTTTGAAAATGCGTACTTATTTGTTGTAGTTGCACAATGCTCAGCCAGACCAATATGAGACTCCAGATAAAGATTTCATGATTGTGGCTCTTGATTTACTCAGTGGTTTAGCTGAAGGACTTGGAGGCAACATTGAACAGCTAGTGGCTCGCAGCAATATCCTGACACTAATGTACCAATGCATGCAGGTGAGATGAGTAACCTGTTTAATCCCGTATTGGGTCTGGCTGGGATGGAGTTAATTTTCCCCACAGCAGCCCTCATGGTGCTGTGCTGTGTATTGGTAGCTAGCAAGGTGTTGATAATACACCAGTGTTTTGGCTACTACTGAGCAGTGCCAGCACACATCAAGGCTGTCTCTCCAACATTTCTCCCCACCTCAGCAGTAGGCTGGGGGTGGGCAAGATCTTGGGAGGGGGCACAGCCAGGACAGCTGACCCAAACTGACCAAAGGGCTATTCTGTACCATATGACATCTGCTCAGCAATAAAATGCTGAGAGAAAGGAGGGAGGGGTGGGGGGTGGTGCATTCATTATTAAGGCGTTTGTCTTCCAGAGCAACCGCTATGTACTGAAGCCCTACTTCCCAGCAAGTGGCTGGACATTGCCTGCTGATGAGAAGTAGAGAATAAACCTTTTTGTTTCCTTTGCTTCCACACACGGCCTTTGCTTTTGCTTTAATAAACTGCCTTTGACTTGACCCATGAGGTTTTTTCTTATTTTCTCCCCACCCCCCTCCTGCTAAGGAGGGGAGTGAGAGAGCAGCTTGGTAGGCACCTGGTGGCCAGCCAGGGTCAACCCACCACAAATCCAAGGATTTTCTTTCTTAAGAGAATCAGAAACACTTCTAGAATTGTCAGTTTTTTTTCTTCCTCTCTCTAGGATAAAATGCCTGAGGTACGGCAGAGTTCTTTTGCATTGTTAGGTGATCTGACAAAGGCGTGTTTTCAGCATGTTAAGCCTTGCATTGGTATGTTTCTTTTACATATTAAATAATTACCATGTTTTACAAACTGATAAGAGACTGGTTTAGCCATTGTTAAGTTCCCTTTTCTGTGGCTTGCCTTGTCACGGTGGTGTAAGTTTTCATTTTCCTTTATCAGTAAGGGTCTGTAGTCTTTTCTCCTTTGAACTGTGTGTTTAAGACATGTTGTTCTTTCTGTAGACAGTGCAAAAGTTCATTTTGCTGCTTGATTTTTATAATGTAACATGCTTCCTGTTGTGCTGTAATACAGCAAAACAGATGTACTTAGACTTCAATTAGAACAGTTGCTTTCTTTGATAAATTCTTGAATGTGTAGCTTTTTTGTTCTACTAGACTCTATTATTACATACAATTTATTGAAATTAGAAAACTTGGCTAGAGGGTAGGTTTAGGGATTTTTTTGTTTTCTTTTTAATTTCAGTAGGGAAGTAGCATCAGTTATACATTTCCACGATATTCACTGTCTCTTCCCTCAGATACTCTTGAGATACACTTAACTTGACAAATGAATGCTTGGATAGGCTTGGAATTTAAAATTTATTTGGCAGATGTTATAATCTTATCTTTGTGATTAAGATTTTACTTTATTAATATTAATTTATTTATTTTATTTATTTTTTAGCTGTTGGGTTTTTTTCAGGGGGTGTTGTGTTTGGTGGTGTTTTGGGTTTTTTGTTGTTGGGCTTTTTTTTGGGGGGGGGGGGTTGGTTGGTTTTAGCACAGCTGAATACATAGTTATCCAGGTGGGGTTTTTCCTGATATATAGCAGAAATACAGCTCTTGTTAATTCAGGTGTAATGCTTTACAATAATTTAAATATGCTTACATGATTTTTTTAAAAAATTCCCCCCCCCCCGTGATCTTACAGTAATAGGACAGGATGGTAAGATGGTTGTATTGTGTGACGAGATTTTAAAATGTTATTCTTTCTAGCTGATTTCATGCCCATTTTGGGAACCAACCTAAACCCTGAATTCATTTCTGTGTGTAACAATGCCACCTGGGCAATTGGAGAAATCTCCATCCAGATGGGTAAGATTTTTAAATTGTTTTTTGTTTGTTTGAATCTTTGCACATTTAGAATGGTTTGTCTGGGGTTTTTATTTTTTTAGTGATATTTTCATGTTAAAATTTAAATTAAATTTGATATTCTTGTCCTTGACAGTAAGTTCAATGTACCAGATCTAAATAGATTATGTATATTAATGGTCATTTTCTTCTGAATGTTTCTTTTTGGCTGTTTCAGGTATAGAGATGCAGCCTTATATTCCAATGGTGTTGCACCAGCTTGTAGAAATAATTAACAGACCCAACACACCAAAGACATTGTTAGAGAACACAGGTACCCAAAAACTGAACCATTCATGGTGAAGGGAATTAGAGATTTTTTTTTTATAATGATTTAAAAAATTGCATAGAACTTATTTTATTGCTATGTTTTTGGCTTTTAGAAGCAAAACCAACTCTGTTTTGCAGAAGCTTACAAGTCTCAGTCTTGCAGCAAAACATCTATCATATATCTAGATTATTAAAGTTATTGCTTATCACCTTTATAACATTTTATATTTATTTATCATCTATTTAAGTATTCTTCCAATTTTATTTATGTATACAATGACAAATGTATGCAGTAACACTTAAAGACTTAGTGGCTTTACACTGATTTTAATATATGCATGTCCTTACACATGTGTACTATATATATATGTCTAGTGTTTGAAACAAATGTAATTGGCATATATAAAACAAATAATGAACTCTTTGAATTTACAAAAAATGCACCTTTTTTTTAAGATTAATTTGTAGTAATATGCTCAAAAATCTAGATCTGTGATGGCAGTTTTACCACAACATAACTGAAATTACATATAACTTCTATTACATGGTCACTTAATAACAAATTTCTGAAAAGAAGTCTAACAGTGGCATGCATGTTTCCATGTTCTGGCCAACAGGTTTGTCTTCTAAATTGGGAGCAGTCCCCAAATGCCTTCTTGAATTGGAATTTCTGAGGCTTGTTTCTTTTGCATTTATAGAGGGCATGTTCTGGTATGAAGAACACCTTCCATACTTCAGAAAAACTTTATTAATAATTTAACAGAGTTCTGGTTTACAGTTTTACTAATTGAGAATCTTTTGAATTTTTTCTGTTTGAAAACTGTCTTGTAAGAAAAATTATAGTTTCATCATTATACCTGACAATTGAAAATGATGCAAATTCAGTGCTACAGTTACTTGGGGTTTTTTTGACCTAAGAAAGAGATAAATTGGAGAGATTATTTTTTTTCAATGCATATTTTTCCTCCAGTATTCTCTACACCCCACCACCTCATTTAGTATGGAAGGTGAACTTGAAGGAAAAATTGTCTAGTTGTCTGGCATATTATAGGTACTGCTTTTTAAAAAGATAATTTTGGAGCAAATAACTACTTGTTATGAACTACACCATGGAATAGTATAGCAATATAAATTTTCTTTCCCCCTGCCCCAACCCCCTTCGTCTGCACTGATAGATGTGTAATACCTGTAACTGAGAAGCATCCAGTACTTAAATGTTTGCTTCCATCACTGCTAGAGAATTTTTTGAAGCATCCAAACACTGACTTTTTTTTTTTTAGTATCTTAATAATTACTGTAAATGTGGATGCATAACTGCAAGTAAATGTTGAGTGTGGTGTACTTTTATTATAAGTTTGTTGTGGGATATTGTGCTGCATGCCATTGGTACCTGCAAGAGTATTACTGGTTTATGCTTTGGGTTGTTATGTAATGAGCTATGAAAACACTTCTCCTATGGAAACATACGAGACCACCTTAAGTAAAAGTAGTTGCATAGAAAATAATGAGTACATGTCAAAAAGTTAAGCCTTGCCAGAAATTACTATTCCTTGTACAGACTGTAGCTGTGAGAATTTAAAGATAAACCTTAAAAGTGTATTTTCATTTGAAAGTAGCACTTCAAATGCAGTTTTATAAGTTAGATCTGCTGAAAATTTGAGACACTGCATATTGAAATTGAGTAATGTCTGGGCAAAATAGTACATTACCAGCGAGCCGCAGCTTTCATGGAATGAGTACGTTTCAAACTGCTAGTATATCCTACACTAAACTTTTATTGGAGAAAGCATCATCTGCTTTATTGCATGTTTCATGAAACTGTTCACAAATGCCTGTTAATTAGTGTTGCATAGTATGTCCCTTGAACATAGGTTTCCTTTCTCTGCTTCATATAAATCTACTGGATTTTAGTATTATTCATGTATTTTGCTTCAAGTAATCCTGATATGTTATTCCCCACCTTCTCCTTTTTCTAAAGATTAATCTTTTATGAGTTGAGCAAACACCATTAAAACACATGTGCATGATGATATCTTCTTCAGTCTGTCCCTCAGAACAAAGGACCACACTACCTAATCATCCAAAGAAGCGGGTTTGCTTTTCATGTGTCCTTATGCTTTTGTATCAGAAGTCAGATTCTTATACAACTTTTATGAGGAAGCCTTTTCTGAACAGAAGAAATATTGGGATTAAAGAATTAATTTTCTGCAGTCAGTTGCTGTGAGTTAGCAACCACTTTAAATTCTCTACAAGATTATGAAGAAAACAAATATTTGGTGCTTTTTGAGAAGTGTTTAATCTATTTAACATTTATTAGATAGACCACAATATATTCAATGTAAAAGTATTTATAAATGTATTTTTACTGATAGATAGTAGGCCTATTAAAATCTTGAATTCAAAATATGGAAAAAATAAAGTGTTTAAGACTACTTGATACTAAAACTGAAAACTGTTAATTCCTTTCTGTCAAGAGTATCCATAATAGTGCTTTTTATTAAAAACTTTGAAGTGTATGGTAGATAAATTTACTGTAAGAGATGATTCTGAAGAGGGCAGGATGACTGCTTACATCAGAAAGCCTTTGGATTTCAAATTGTGTTTTTTGGTGTTCTCTCATTTTCTTCTTTAATTTTTCTTTTACCCTGGAGAGTATGCCATATATGTTGCTGCCTCTTATTTAGGGGGTGGTAATAAACAGCACTGGTGAAATCTTATGTTTACTATCATACACAGATTCTGTTGGCTTCTGTTTCTGAGTTATTTGTTGTTTTTTCTTTATTTTTTTCTCCTTCCCCCTCATTTGCTCATGTCTTGGTTGGCGTTTGGTGGTGTATAACCGTGATTGCATTACCTTAGCAATAACAATTGGTCGTCTTGGTTACGTTTGTCCTCAAGAGGTGGCCCCCATGCTACAGCAGTTTATAAGACCCTGGTGTGTATTATTCAATCTTTTTTTTCCAATTCATTTTTCTTCACTCTCTCTTTCTTTCTTCTATCTCACTTTTAGATATATTTTCAGTTGGTTACAAAATCTCAATCCTTAATCATTGCCAACCATGTGACTAATCTTGTCCTATCAGGTTTGTGAGTTTTTAGTAGCACCGTCATGTATTCTTTATGTTGTGGCTAACGACTAATTTATGCATGGGATAAGATTGTCACATGCTTGCGTGTTAAAGCTTGACTACGAAAGAGCATTTTAAAATCCACCAGAATGATAATACAATGCATGCAAATACTGTAAAATTTAAACTGCATTTCTTTACTTAAAATTCAGTCTGAGGCTTGAATTGCTGTAAGGAATATGTTTCTAGAATTGTTATGTATAAAATAGCTTGCTTGCTGCTGTAAAAGTTAAATAACTGTTCTGTAAGTGGTATCTGACACAATTCATACTGCAATAGTATTATATGTTCTGCTTCTAATAATGATAATTTCTATAAATATTCCATACACGTTTCTTTTGTATTTAATGGAATACAGGTCACACTTTCTAACTGTATATAGTGCAACAGGAAAACAAGATTCTGGAGATGATGCCTAGTGGGAATATACTAGTAAAGACTGTGTGCAACAAGTATCTTTCTAAGTGTTCAAAATAGTGTTTCAGATAATCTTACCAGTGTGACTTATTCCATCAAATACTGTCATCTAGTTCTGACTTGATTGAATGAAAAAGTAATAGAATTAGCTAAGTTTTGCTCTCCAACTTACTAGGTGCACCTCTCTGCGAAACATAAGAGACAATGAGGAAAAGGATTCAGCATTCCGTGGGATATGTACCATGATCTCAGTCAACCCAAGTGGAGTAGTCCAAGTAAGATAAATAAATAAATAGATCTTAACTTTTTTTTCTTTACTCATCTGAAATTTAGTGAAAGCTATATATGGAGTATGAAAAAGTTTAGCTTTATGTTGATTCCCTGTAGTACATGCCAAAGTGTTTATATTTCAAATGATACATATCATGAAACTTCAGGATTTCTGCTTCATTAATTATCACTTATGGAAAGGACAGTATTGTTAAATTCATTTTTTGTCTTTTACTTACAAAGAATATGTAAATAATGAACTTTTAACTGGATTTTAATACTTCTGTCAGTCTTTTTTTGTTGAGGATATGTATGAAAATACAAGGCAAAAGTTGACATACTAGAACCTATTTTTCAGATGCAATCTAGGCTTTTAAAGAAAAAAAAACCAGAACAAAAATAATAACCACCCCTTCATTCTTAAAACTTGGGTAGGGAAGATTCTGTTTCAACTTTGGATATGTTGCTTAAATAGTCAATATGACAAGGAAGATATATCTCTCTAAAATAAATGGTACATCTCAATAATAGAATATGACTTGGTCTTTAGTCTCCACAGCTCCAAAGTAAAGCTGTACCAATGTAATATTTTCTAAGAGGAAAATGAAGGTGAATTTCTCTCCTCTGCCTGGAATCCTTCTCCCTGCAACACAAGAATTGAGCTTCTATCTTGTTTTGAATTTTTCAGTTCATTTCACTTACCCCTTATTCTGTACTTAGCATTTCCCTCCTCTGCTGTCCATTTGTTCTTTCATACAGCTTAAAGGGAGGGAGTAATTAAGGACTCTCTTCATTATCCTAGCTCTCCTCCTATGTAGTTGTTATCCTCAGTTCCTATCCAAAAACATGTGCATTATCAACTTAATCATTAAGACTGATGTCTTAATGATGTAGTAGGAGGTAATGCATGACAGCAGATGAACTAAATGTAGAGATTTTGGGGTGGCTTTAGTTTTGAACCTGTATGATAAACATTCTGTGTATCCCAGAAACAACTTCTGGCTCTGCTTAAAGAAATAAAACTTTTTTCCCAACTGGAAATACGTGAGAGCAAGTTGCGAGTGTGGTCTTGAGTTTGTTGATTGTTATTAAGATGATTGGTTCTCAAAGTCAGTATGTGTACTGAAAGAATTAGTTAGACAAGTGTGGGGTGGGGTGGAAGGAGGTGTTTGTTTGTTGGTTTGGGGTTTTTTAACTGTGGTTTTATTTAATCAAAAACCTGAATTAAACAAAGCTATTCCTACACTCAACTACTTCTATTTCCATACACCTAAGCATACAATAACTTACTGTTATTGTCTGAATTAACTGGAAAATAAAGACAAAACCAAAACCAGTTGTAAATTAGGATTAAATACCCTGCATAATTCATAGAATGAACATCAAGCACTGTTTTCAGACCTATAAATTGAGGCTTCTAACCTATGTGATTGTTTAATCTTATAGGACTTTATTTTTTTTTGTGATGCTGTTGCATCGTGGATTAGCCCAAAAGATGATCTCCGAGACATGTTCTGTAAGGTAATGTTTCTAGTATGACAGTATATCTGAACTGTGGTTGTTTTGGATCCTCCGTTTCTTTCTTGCTTTCTGTTTCCATTATTAGCACTTACTATATATGTGATCATTAAGGCTTTCTTGCAAAGTCATAAACTTTCAGACAAAACATCATAAAAACCTGAAGTTTTTACCTGTATTTTCTTCCCTGCTTTCAGGTTATTCCAAAATTCTTTTAACCAGTGTTGAAAAAGCTCACTTGAGATCTTCTTTGAAAGGATAATCATCCTCAAAGAGCTTTTCATAATGTCCAGCCTACTACATTTTGACTGCATTTGGAAGAACAAGGTTTTCTTATACCACATATAAGATTTTGGTTTTTTCCTTTTCTTTTCTAGAAAATGAGATCTGTGTGGTTCAAGACTCTCCCCCCCCCCTCCCCACCCCCCCGATGCCTAGGGTTTTTTGAGAAATATCTAGAAAATGGCAAATGAAAAATCTTCCAGTGGTATCCTGATCTGTTTATCTTGCTTCAGCTGAAAATAAGTTTTTGGGATTGCTTAATCCTCCTCAGAATCCCTCTTGGATAAGCAAGTCTTCAAGAAACTAATGTACAGTGATAGCCAAGAATGCATCCCTAGACAAAGTGTCAATAGAATTTAAGCAAAAGGACTGATTGACTTGTATAAAATAAACAAGAAGAAAAAAACACCCAGAAAGTAATATATTGTGTTTTGGCACTAGTGTCTTAGGTTAAAAAACAGAACAAAATAAATTTATTTCAGTTTCATGAACAGATACTGTTACTGTTCAGTAGTGTGGCTCCCCTTGTATGTTGTAAAGTGAAATCTCTGGTTTTAGGAAGGATGTATGTCAAAAGTTAATGGTCCTCTTAAAGCTAAAACAGAGCATATTTCTAAGTACATACTTGGATCATGGGTCGGTCAGTATTGGCACTTTGTCTTCAAGTAATGCCAAGTGTGAACATTGGAATGGAATCTAGAACTTTTGAATCCTATCTTGAGGAGCAAAGACAAAAATCTCACTGTCCTAGTTAGGAGACCAGTTATCTGAGAGGCTTTGACAGAACACCAGGGTCAGGAAATGCATGGCTGTGAGTATTCTAGCATCAGCAGAAGAAAACAGCAAATACAAGCTTAAAAGAAAGTCCAGGATGCTGTCTGTGATGATTTTCCAAAACAGTTTCAGTACACATTTCTGTCCTGGTCCTTCAGCATTCAATACTTGCTTCAATAAGCTATGCTCCTCTTTTTCAGATTCTTTCCAGGATATCCATGTGAGATCTAATGCATTCAAACTAGACACAATGTTTCTTGGTCACTTGGCATAAGGACATCCTTGCTTCTTCAAGTTTATTCTTTTGTGCTTTTTGCCATGCAAGAAAGGAGACAAAGCTTTCTTCAAGTGATGGCATGCAAATTTTTTAGATTACTTCCTCATTGGAGTGAGTTTTTATGCTAGCTGAATACATGATTACTGTAGTCCAGGTACATGTTTTTCCAACAATAATTGTGCCATTTAGGAACAATGGAAAAAACCTTTTTGTAGTCCCATGAGGTCTTTCTCTTGCTAGTGGATTGTCCAATGTTTGGCTTTTGGGGTGGGTTGGTTTGTTTGTTGTTTTTGGAGCACTAGAGCTGAGAGAGAAAAATACCCCTTCCAAGAGCACGAGTAGATTAGCTGCCAGTGTTGAGATCTGATACATACCCTAAGAACTGTATCACTTTTTTTAAAAGCAAGATATCTGAAGACTGTATCTGAAGCTCACTTGCTGTACTGGAAGATGAATTTTTAAAAGTGCTCCTTTTGTTGTACTTGAACATTCTGAGATTTTTCGGTAGTTTCTTGGCAGCTGGCTAATCGGACTCTAGGTTAGGAAAGAGGGGTGAATCTGCCTGTGGAAGGTCTCTTTCAGGGAGAAAAGCAGTAAATTAACTGGTGACACTGTAATGTTATTATTGCTACATGCTGTTTAAGAACAGCTCTGCTTGAGAAAGTTGTGTTGAGGGTGAACTCAGTACCATGAGCTTGAGCTTTGACATTGCCTTTTTTGTGAGGATGTTTTCATGACAGACTGTTCCACAATTCAATATCCTTGAGTTTAAAAAAGAAAACCAAACCAAAACTTCAGAGACTCTCTGCATTATTTTCTATTAGGAGGAGCCATTTCATCTGCTTTTCTTTCATATGTTTGCCTTTTAACCTGCTGTTTTCAAGTTAAAATACTAAGATCTTTTTGACAGTATCATTCAATTTTTGTAGTTTTCAGTTAATTTATTACATTAGAGAGTCCAGACTGAAACCTGTAGATTTTTTTAATGTTTTTTTTCCTTCCCCTCTTATGTTGGCTTTTGACTGCTGTGGATCCCTGTTCTTTCAAAACACAAAAGATTTTAACAGCTTCCTTTTTAGTAATAGTTGTATACAGATTCCATGGAAAAAACACAGCTCTTGCAGGATGCTTTTGTATTTGTGCTAGAAATTGACAGGCATACATTCTGTCAAATGCTGGTGGTGGTTCTGGCTCAGCTTTCCTCCCAGAACATATTACCCATTTAAAAAAAAAAATGTGAATACAGTAATCTTAACATATAAACTGTGTCAATTGACAAAGTGTTTAGCATTCTCAAATGGCCTAACTCTAGGTTATAAGTCACCATAGTCATTAAAAATGCATATGCACACATATGTATATTTCTATTTATAAAGAATAGAATATATATTTATGTATTTTATACAAATTTGTGTGGGTAGCTATATTCTATATGTCACCCTTAACTGAAATGTTTTGGTTTTTTTCTTTTAAGACAGACATTACTAGACTTCCTTTGTTTCTTAGTAATATTTAAATATTAAACTGGGGAATTCAAATGGACAGATGCACAATCCAGCAGTTTGTGGCTTACTGCATATGTTGCTGGTAAATAACGACCATGTATCTGCTGTTTAATGATTATCTTGACTCCCCCCCCATTTGTAGATTCTTCATGGATTTAAAAATCAAGTTGGGGACGAGAATTGGAGGCGTTTCTCTGACCAGTTTCCTCTTCCCTTAAAAGAGCGCCTTGCAGCTTACTACGGAGTTTAACCTTATGCACTGTAGCTGCAGTCCCATAATTAGAGGTAAGCACACAAATCTTCCTTGCTAAACAGAGCTGTATAACAGACTTCCTCCCTGTTTACATTATATGAAACATAATTAATTCACTACACTAAAATTTTTCAGATATGCTGGAACAGATATCGTTCCTTCCTATAAGAAGAAAAAAAAATATGATAGTGTACCTAAATG
Organism: Balearica regulorum gibbericeps; assembly: GCF_011004875.1. Lineage (NCBI taxonomy): Eukaryota > Metazoa > Chordata > Aves > Gruiformes > Gruidae > Balearica > Balearica regulorum. The sequence goes on along the minus strand of NC_046219.1, from coordinate 12,403,502 downwards.
GTGGTAGCTGTAGCAAAAGCAGTTGTCTGACTCTGTTCTTTTATTTTTATGGAGAGACAGAGTATATGATATGAACACTAGTGTATCAAGATAAGGTTGGAAGTGTAGGTGTAACAAAGTGCCTGTTCAGGTTTAATAAGCAAAATGATGATTATAATCCTCAAGCCATCATACTAAAGTCACAGGCTCCCTTATGTCTTATGAATTAGTAGATGGTGGATGTGGTCTAAGCAGGAATATTTCCCTAGGATTGGAAAGCAAGTTTGTTAAGACACTTTAGCCATGAGAAGTCCAATACATTCCTAACCACATACTAGATGATCTTTGCACTGAATAAAGGATGTTATGCTAATCTGTAACTCTACTGACTGTAGAGCTTGATGTTTTGGGGAGGCTGATGTGTTTTTTATTGCCATGTTCCACTTTATGCACCAATTCAGACTTGTTACAGTTCTGTCTGGGGGATGATTCAAGTTCAGCAAAGAACAGTGATTGTGCATTCTGGAATACTTCTATTATACCACCTTGTTTTATATGCTATTTGTGCACACTGTATAAAGCAAAGTTTCCCACATGTAATGTAGTGTGATACTGTACAGAGATTATTATACTACCCAAAAAATAGGGCAAATAAAGTTTATTCATTCAATCTTTATATAAATTTGATACTTGCTCTAGAATTTTTGTACTGAAATTATGGGAGTGAATCATGCAATTCTGTTTTATTGTTGAATGGACAACTATTTAAAAGTCAGCCAAAGATTTCTCAGTCAATGACATAAGAAATTGTTTGAATTACATGTTTGATCTGAACAATGGATTAAAAGTAAACCAATTTCAAACATTTACATATTTGTCCTGGTTAGGATAGATTTAATTTTCACAAGGAGCCAGGACAGGTGAGCCAAGCTGGTCAGGGGGCTATTCCATACCATGTGACATCATGCTCACCATAAAAGGGGGCTAGTCGGGCAGGGGCTCCAGGACAGTCTGAGTGTGGGCTTCCCGGTAGGTTGGTCGGTTGTTGGATCAGTAAATTGCTTTCTGTTATCACCCATTGTGAACATTCCATTATCAGCACTGTTGTTGATTGTTTCCCTCTCCCTTGCTGTCCCAGTAACCTGCCCTTATCCCAACCCTCGAGGCTTTGCCTTTGTTTTTCCCATTCTCCTCCCCATCCCGCCAGGGGAGGGGGTGAGCGAGTGGCTGCGTGGTGCTCAGCTGCCAGCTGGGGCTGAACCATGTCAGTCCTTTTTTGGCGCCCAATGTGGAGCACGAAGGGTTGTGATAACGACAAGTCTGACCCAAGTGTGTTAAAACAAAGTTGTTATAAGCATTTATAATGTTATTGAAACAGTCACTGGTCATAATGATGTTCTGTTTGGTCACATGGCTCTGTTTTGTAAACCCGTGTTTACTCTATGCAATCCCTGTGGTGCTGTTTATCACCTCTGGGAGAGGGGTTCGTGTTCTCATATTATTGTACTGTGTGATATCGACTTATGATAAGATATCATCAACGGTCATGAGTCTGAGCTGGTATTGGTATGTAGTATTTTTGTCATGCCCATACCTCGGTCAACATCTTTCAGAATTGATTAATAATTGCACCCAATCTATGGGGAAGACAGGGGGGGATACCTTCTCCCACTCTTTCACCTCCCCTTTTCCCTTTTGGTTGGTTACAACAATTTTTGAGAATTTTGAATACCCTTGGGATGTTCAGGCCAGTATATTCCTATTGCTAGGTCTCCTGAATGTGTTTCAAGTCCTGTTCAGGGTTAGCAAAAATTTTTTCAAGAGTACCACCCAGGGATCTTCCCCGAGGCTGAATGGTCAGGGCTGGCATGGCATGTGGGAGAGTATGGGCAGGTATCTAGAGAACTTCTCACTTCCAGTGGTTTGGAGCTTCACTCCCGAACAGTTACAGGACCCTGATAAAGCAATAGAATACTTGAAAGGAAAATGCTGTGGCTATTCCAAGGAGACACAACTTACTGTGCTGTGCTGGGCCCTGGCCACTATCTACCATACACTGCTTGACAGTAGGCAGCACCCTCAGGGAGAAGAGAGGGAGAACAGACCGACAGGCACTGTGGCTGAACAGGAGGAAGAGCCAGAACCAGAGGTAATCACCCGATCCCTGTCCCTGAGTGAGCTGTGAGATATGCAGAAAAATTTCAGCCACCTTCCAGGGGAGCACATCATTACCTGGCTGCTCCGATGCTGGGATAACGGGGCCAGTAGCCTGGAACACGAGGGCAGGGAGGCGAAGCAGCTGGGATCCCTGTCTAGGGAAGGGGGCATTGACAAGGCAATTGGGAAGAAGGCACAGGCCCTCAGCCTCTGGAGGCAACTCCTGTCAAGTGTGAGGGAAAGGTATCCCTTCAGTGAAGATGTTGTATGTCATCCAGGCAAGTGGACCACCGTGGAACGAGGTATTCAATATCTGAGGGAATTAGCTGTGCGGGAGATGGTTTATTATGATCCGGACAATGCACAGTTACCCACAGACCCTGACTAAGTCCAGTGTACCCGACCCATGTGGCGGAAGTTTGTACGGAGCGCACCATCATTGTACGCCAACTCACTGGCAGTAATCGACTGGAAGAGTGAAGAGGCCCCCACAGTGGATGAAGTAGCTGGCCGACTCTGGCAATATGAAGAAAGTCTCTATTCCTCCCTCCTCCCTCATCTTGGCTGTGGAGAAACTGTCCCAGGACGTCCGACAACTCAAAGAGGATATGTTTTACTCCCCACCTGCACAGACCAGTATCTCAGCTATTAGGAGTAAGTGTTTCTCTGCTCCGGAGAGGGGATATAGAGGGTACACACCACGAGGTATCCTGTGGTTTTGCCTGCGTGACCACAGAGAAGACATGAGGAAATGGGATGGGAAGCCTACCTCAACCCTATGGGCATGACTACGTGAGCTGCAAGGCAAGACAGTCGTAAAAAGGGATTCTTCCACGAAAAATGCTGCTCCAGTTTCCACCGGGCAGCCCCCCAGATCGAGTGAAAGGCCTGATCACACTTCTGATCCTCTTTAAGGGACTTCTAAGTCCTTTTTGCAAGAGGTGAGTAGTGACTATGATGAGCAGGATTAGAGGGGCCCTGCCTCCAGCCAGGTGGAGGAAAGGGACATTAGGGTGTATTGGACTGTGTGGATCCAATGGCCTGGCACATCAGATCCACAGGAGTACAAGGCCCTAGTGGACACTGGTGCACAGTGTACCCTAATGCCATCGAGCTATGAAAGGGTGGAAGCCATCTTTATTTCTGGTGTGATGGGGGGATCCCAACAGTTGACTCCACTGGAGGCTGAAGTGAGTCTAACTGGGAATGACTGGGAAAAGCACCCCATTGTGACTGGGCCAGAGGCTCTGTGTATTCTTGGCATAGATAACCTCCAGAGAGGGTATTTCAAGGACCCAAAAGGGTACCAGTGGGCTTTTGGCATAGCTGCCCTGAAGGTGGGGGAAATTGAACCGTTGTGTAGTCTATCCGGTCTCTCGGAGGACCCTTCTGTTGTGAGGTTGCTGAGGGTTGAACAACAGGCGCCAATCGCTACCACAGCGGTGCACCGGCGGCAATTCCGCACCAACAGAGACTCCCTGGTTCCCATCCATAAGTTGATTCATCAACTGGAGGGTCAGGGAGTGATCAGCAGAACCCACTCACCCTTTAACAGTCCCATATGGCCAGTGCAGAAGTCCAATGGAGAGTGGAGGCTGACAGTAGGCTATTGTGGCCTGAATGGAGTCATGCCGCCAATGAGTGCTGCCGTGTCAGACCCGCAAGAACTTCAATATGAACTGGAGTCAAAGGCAGCCAAGTGGTACGCCACAATTGATATCGCTAATGCATTTTTCTCGATCCCTTTGGCAGCAGAGTGCAGGCCACAGTTTGCCTTCACTTGGAGGGGCATCCAGTACACCTGGAATCGACTGCCCCAGGGGTGGAAACACAGCCCCACCATCTGCCATGGACTGATCCAGGCTGCACTGGAACAGGGTGAAGCCCCAGAGCACCTGCAATACATGGACTACATCATCATATGGGGCAACTCAGCAGAGGAAGTTTCTGAGAAAGGGAAGAAAATAATCCAAATCCTTCTGAAAGCTGGCTTCGCCATAAAGCAAAGTAAGGTCAAGGGACCTGCACAGGAGATCCAGTTTTTAGGAATAAGATGGCATGAGGGGCGGCATCAGATCCCAATGGATATTATCAATAAAATAGCAGCCATGTCTCCACCAATCCACAAAAAGGAAACACAAGCTTTCTTAGGCGTTGTGGGTTTCTGGAGAATGCACATTCCAAATTACAGTCTGATAGTAAGCCCTCTCTACCACGTAACCCGGAAGAAGAATGATTTCAAATGGGGCCCTGAGCAACGACAAGCTTTCGAACAAATTAAACAAGAAATAGTTCATGCCGTAGCTCTTGGGCCAGTCCGGGCAGGACCAGATGTAAAAAATGTGCTGTACACCGCAGCCGGGGAGAATGGCCCTACCTGGAGTCTCTGGCAGAAAGCACCAGGGGAGACTCGAGGTCGACCCCTGGGGTTTTGGAGTCGGGGATACAGAGGATCCGAGGCCCGCTACACTCCAACGGAAAAGGAGATATTGGCAGCATATGAAGGGGTTCAAGCTGCTTCAGAGGTGATTGGCACTGAAGCACAGCTCCTCCTGGCACCCCGACTGCCAGTGCTGGGCTGGATGTTCAAAGAGAGGGCCTCCTCTACACATCATGCAACCGATGCTACGTGGAGTACAGGGGTTGCACTGATCACACAGCGGGCTCGAATAGGAAGCCCCAATCGTCCAGGAATTCTGAAAGTGATCACAGACTGGCCAGAAAGCAAAGATTTCGGAATGTCACCAGAGGAGAAGGTGGCATGCACTGACAAAGCCCCACCATATAATAAACTGACAGAAGATGAGAAGCAATATGCCCTCTTCACTGATGGGTCCTGTCACATTGTGGGAAAGCATCGGAGGTGGAAGGCCGCTGTATGGAGTCCTACACAACGAGTTGCAGAAGCTGCTGAAGGAGAAGGTGAATCGAGCCAGTTTGCAGAGGTGAAAGCATTCCAGCTGGCTTTAGACATTGCTGACAGAGAAAAGTGGCCAACACTCTACCTCTGTACTGACTCATGGATGGTGGCCAATGCCCTGTGGGGGTGGTTACAGCAGTGGAAGCAGAGCAACTGGCAACGCAGAGGCAAACCCATCTGGGCTGCCCCACTGTGGCAAGCTATTGCTGCCCAGCTAGAGAAGCTAGTTGTAAAGGTACGTCACGTAGATGCCCACGTACCCAAGAGTCAGGCCACTGAGGAACATCAGAACAAGCAGCAGGTGGATCAGGCTGCCAAGATTGAAGTGGCTCAGGTGGATTTGGACTGGCAACATAAGGGTGAATTATTTATAGCTCGGTGGGCCCATGACACCTCAGGCCATCAAGGAAGAGATGCGACATATAGATGGGCTCGTGATCGAGGGGTGGACTTGAGCATGGACGCCATCTCACAGGTCATCCATCAATGTGAAACATGCGTTGCAATCACGCAACCCAAGCGGGTAAAGCCTCTGTGGTATGGAGGACGATGGTTGAAATATAAACATGGGGAAGCATGGCAAATCGACTACATCACACTCCCACAAACACACCAAGGCAAGCGTTATGTTCTTACAGTGATGGAAGCAACCACTGGGTGGCTGGAAACATATCCTGTGCCCCATGCCACTGCCTGGAACACTATTCTGGGTCTTGAAAAGCAAGTCCTGTGGCGACATGGCATCCCAGAGAGATTTGAGTCAGACAATGGGACTCATTTTCGGAACACCCTCATAGACACCTGGGCCAAAGAGCATGGTAGTGAGTGGGTGTATCACATCCCCTACCATGCACCAGCCCCTGGGATAATCGAACGATACAATGGACTGCTAAAGCCTACCCTGAGAGCAATGGGTGGTGGGACCCTCAAAGACTGGGACACACATTTGGCAAAGGCCACCTGGTTAGTTAACACTCGGGGATCTGCCAGTCAAGGTGGCCCTGCCCAGTCAAAATTCCCACGCCCAGTAAAAGGGGATAAAGTTCCTGTAGTGTGCATGAAAAATATGTTGGCTAAAACAGTCTGGGTTATCCCTGCTTCAGGCAAAGGCAAGCCCATCTGCGGGATTGCTTTTGCTCAGGGACCAGGGTGCACTTTGTGGGTGATGAGAAAGGATGGGGAAGTCCGGTGTGTACCCCAAGGGGATCTGATTTTGGGTGAAAATAGCCAATAAATTAAATTGCATGATATTAATAGCGATATACTGTATCAATGGTATGACCATAAGAATCACCCAAAACTAATGAAGGATGGACTTTGAAACTGAACAAAGTGCCACGATGATGGAACTAGAACTGACTTTAGGAACTAGTGTTCAGCAACTTCCTTGAAAATGACATCTTCAATGGGCAGACTGCGAGCATGGACCATGCCAGATATACCAGCCGTGAAACTCCGGATGCAGCGTCCAACAGTCCAGCAATGTGCACCATTGCTCCTGCTCTGAGAGACTGTCATGACAAGATGGACCCCAAAGCCATGGACTAAATGAACTCAACAGACATTTTAGAGGGATGGCCCATAGACTAAGGGAATGATACCTGTGTATGATCTGGGCATGACGTAGATGGTATAGAGTAAGGGGTGGATAATGTTCTGGTTAGGATAGAGTTAGTTTTCACAAGGAGCCAGGACAGGTGAGCCAAGCTGGCCAGGGGGCTATTCCATACCATGTGACATCATGCTCACCATAAAGAGGCCTAGTCGGGAGGGACAGGTTCAGGGCAGCTCCCTGGGTCTGGGTGTCCCTGTAAATTGCTTTCTGTTATCAGCCATTGTGAATATTCCGTTATCAGTACTGTTGTTATTTCCCTCTCCCTTGCTGTCCCAGTAAACTGTCCTTATCCCAACCCACAGGGCTTTGCCTTTGTTTTTCCCATTCTTCTCCCCATCCTGCCGAGGGAGGGGTGGGTGAGTGGCCGCGTGGTGTTCAGCTGCCGGCTGGGGCTAAATCACCTCAAAATGAGAGCATTTTAGTTCTGAAATAAGTGGGGGTTTTCATCCTAATAAAGAGGAATCCAAGGTGGTAAAATTGTCAGTTATTCTCAGTTTGTACTGAGGAGACACTGTGGCTATCTTGTTTAATCCACCTAAAAGTGAAATTGTTAGGTCAGTAGAAGGTATGTTTAATAGTCTTTCTCAATGTCATAAGTACCTCATAATCTTGTACTAAAAAGGCAAAAGCTTGTTAGAATATGTAGGACTGCTTTTATCTTAAATCTGAGCTTAGCCACAATAGTGGAACTGTCAGTGTAGCTTTAAAGTATACGATGTTGTTTCATGAATAATAATTTCTCAGGTATAAATGGGCTCTTTTCTTAAACAAACTTAAAAGGGAAAATCTAGGCATAAATTCTTTTTTTTAAGTTAAAGTTTGGTACCTACCACTTTAAAAAGGTAAAAAAGCTCTTTGTTTATGCATTGATCTGTCAGTTAAGGTTCAAGGTAAGATTTAACTATACCTCTATCTTTTCTTTTACAGGTCCTTCAGTCTGCGTGACTACGAGGGAGCCTCTGCACCCAGGGAAAATGTTACCCTTTACTGGGGGGAAGGGTAAACCAGTAGGGAATACAGTACAATCCCAACCCTACTGGGAGGGGTGGGAGGGAGGTGTTGCCGTCACTGTATTAAGTCGATGTTGGGAAATGTTTTAACATCTGGAGCCTTTGTGGGTGGAAATCTGTCTCCTATTACAACTCTGCACTGGATATGAAGAAGAAAAAAAAGTCTATTAACAAAACAACACATTCTGGACTATTGTGGGTAATTATACCAAAATAAGAACCATATAATTGAACCATAGGGATACATAAAGAGGAAAACTGTTTTGCGCACAATAAAGGAAACCTAGGAATGGGGGTCACAGACAGTAAAAGGCTTTCTTTTTTCTTTTATGTTTTTTTTAAGTAAGGATTTTCTACATTATTTCATCCTGCTTGATGGGATTCCTAGGCAATTTGCATGTTAATGAATAATTAAACAAATTAAGTTAGTACAGTTAAAATACAGCTTGTGTCTTTATTAGGAGCAGATACTTGCAGTGTACAATGTAGAAACCCCATCATAAATTAATAAAGGTTAACTTGGACAAAATGAAGCAACCTGCAAGCTGCCAAATGAGTCACTCTTTTCATTTTTGGGGTAAGGGGAGGGACGCTTCAAAGGAAAGATTGACATCTTAATTTTTACATTTAAAAAAAATTAAAGTAGCAGATATAATTTGGTTATTTTACTTCATTAGATTTAATTTCTAGAGTAAGGCATTATTCTTAATGTGCAGTTTAAGGTTCAGGCATGCATTCTGGCTCATAGTGATCAGAAGTAATTTAAATTAGTGGGAAAGTAGCATGCTTGCATCACATAGAGTGAAATTGGTATACATTTACCTATGTTGCGCCAGTCTTGTGTTGCAGTTTACCAATTCAATATAGCCCTGCATTTAAAATTCCTTTCCTAAGATTCTGTGGATCTTATTTTTTTTAAGAATATAGATACAAAGTACTGTAGTTAACAAATAGGCCTTGAAATACCTTTTTAGGATCTGTTATGATCAAGACTGATATTGTATTGTGTGTAACCTGCACAATGTGGAAAGCTGATATAACTGTGCAAAATATTTGCCTCTGTGCTGTCAGTGTGATGTGCTTTCTGCATGGTTATATACTAGTGATTTTTAGCAGAATCTCTAAAAATGAGTTACATGGTAAGACCCGTTAAAGGCTGCATAAATGTTAGTTGGCATGTAAAGACAATTGTAGAAGTTGATAACATGGTTGCTATATTTGTGTTTATTCCCACTCAACATATTACCTTTTATGCTTTCTTTTTGTTCACAGCATGATCTTAGATATGTTTAAGTTAATGGATATAATGCAGGGTATCTACAATGTATTGGCGCATGTTGGTGGCCCTTTGTGATGTAGTTAAATGCACAAGGATGCAAGTTTAAAGCTACAGAGTGAAAGTTGGTTTGGATCCTCTTCATTTCATTTGTTTAGCTTTTCTGTTGATGTTTTGGGGTTTTGGTTTGGGTTTTTTTTTCCTCTCTCTTCTTACATGTATTCCTGTGAATAAATCCTTGTTAAGTTAACCCTTTACTTTTCTTTCCCTGTGTATTTTCTTATGTACTGTGAATGTGAAATCCTAACTGGTACACTTGATCTTGTGTTCATCTGAAAGTGGCAAGTCTTTATTAATTTAGATTGCCTAAAGAGTATCCCATGATGATAAAGGAAAATGGAGAGATTTTTAACTCTGCTGGTCAGAGGTGAAGCCGCACCTTTCCATTTTTCAAGTGCTGCATAATTAACCTGCAAAACAAAACTAAGCCATAACAGCCTTTTTATAGATTTAGTTTCTCACCTTTGCATTGCAGAATTGGATATTGGCTAACAGTTTGCGGGGGGGGCGGGGGTTGCTATTTTGTGGTTTGTTTGTGGGGGTTTTTTTATTTTGTTTGTTTGTTTTTTTGTGTTTGTCTTTTTTTTAAGAACTTACTGCTCTTTGCATGGTTCTGTTCTTTGAGTGTTAAATGATTTAGCCATTGCGCTGAAGTTTGAGCTGTACGAGTGTGAACTTATAAATGCTGTTTAAAGAGTTTTGTGGGGCTTTTATGCATGATAGCATGCATGTTTTAAATGTGTCCCGTTCCCCTCCCTCCTTTTTTTATTGGCTTTGCAAATTTGAATGCGTTATGCCTGAAGAATAGTTTAGACATGTACTGTATGAAGTACATTCAGTAATGCTAGTACATTGTATTTATTCAAATTGGTCAAAATTTCACGTGATAACTTGCTTTCAAATTACATTGCTTTGGTAGCAAATACAAAATTCCTTCTTAACTAATAACACTGAAGTAAATTAGTAATAGTTTTAGTCACTTAAAAACACTTTAAAACCAAATTCTGGAAGAAGAAGAAGAAAAAAAACTTTAGCAAGGTAGGATATTATTTTAGATGCAAACTTGCTTTAAATTGGAGCGTGTTTGAACATTAGGGAAGAGTTTCAGAGAAATTACATTAAAAATTTGTAGAACCTCAGATTAGCTTAGGATGCCACTTTTGTACATAGTATTTTAATAGGTACTTGTACAGATGTGAACTGATCTGGTATAACAGCAAGGAAAATAATTAAGACAGAAATAAACAATACTGACAAAATAGTCTTTTGTGTCAGTAAGTTCTCTCATGGTATATTTTAAAGCAAATAAACCATATTCCTAATGCATAATATAGTGCAGAGATTTGCAGAAGCCATTTAGGGTTTTATCTGAGGTAAGAAAAGTTCTGAATCTGCATTAACAGTTATAATTCAATTATTGCGTCATGGGATATATAAAAAGTATTTTAATTCTTGTGGTGTGGTCTTGACAGTTCTTGAATGTTGACTGAATGTTTATACTGGTAGAATTGCAAGTTTGTTACATTCCAGTGTTTCTGCCTCTTGCATGCTAAAAGCACAGCTTCATTTGCTCCTTACACACTGAATAAAGTGCTGTTAGTCTGCTAAACTACAGAAATAGTTGCTGCTAAGTAATGGTATAGATTTTCTACTTGAATATTTTTGTTGTAGGAACCTCAGGAGGTCAGTGTTTACTATTTTTATATATGCCTTTTTCCTGTTTTGAGTTTCCCTTTTTGAAGGATTCAGAGAGTGAAGAAAAGTTGCTGATCAACCTAAGTTGGTAACAGAAAGGGTATTTAAAATCCTTATAAATGCATCTGTTTGGCAGTTCTAAATTACTGTTAAATTAGAAGTTCAAATACTAATTTTTTTTTTCATTACACATTCAGGAAACAGCTCTTTTCATTTAGGAAAACAGATTAGAATAGTTCATTATTTTAAGCAGTGCAAGAAAAATAAACAATTTTGTAAATTTTTTCCAAAGCTTGATTATTTTCTAAATTGGTGAATATGTATATATTTAAATTGTAATAAGCTAATTCTTATGCTTTAGTTTATTACTCCTTAAAGCTTGTACTCAAAAGATCAGTTTTGGAAGAATGGGTTTAAAATTTGTAAGTATCATAATTTTTAAAAATAATGAAGTAGCGTAAATTTTGTAACTAACAATATTGATACACTGATTTTTTTTTTTAGGACTTTTATGTTAGCATCAGTCTTAATTACTTAAACTGCATATATTGTATAATAGTAAAATGTATATTCTAAAGCTTCAAGTGGCTTTCCTCAAGCAAAACTCATTGCTACTTAGAAATATTCAAATACTAGCTTTATCTCAGGTGAATACTCTTGTACCCTTTTTGTTTAGAATACATACTTCTAAAAAATGTGTCTTAATTATATCAGTTTATGTATTTCATATTAGGCAACTCCTCTGTCTTAAACTTACTCTAAATTAACCTTCTACTGTTGGACAATAATTACTTTTGCTTCACCTATTTTATTCATATTGAATGTATTAACAGATAAAGGTGCTAAAACATTCTTCCCTTGAGGAGAATGCATTCATATTCAAACAACTGAAATATTTCTTGAAAAATGCTTTAAATGCAACATCATATTGGAAATCTTTTGTTTCAGATTTTGTCAAGGAAATAAGTTGCAACTTAACATTAATTGCTTCAATACTATCTCCTTCTTGAGGATAAATGCATAAAGCTTCTATATAGGGTCTAAAGAGTAACTTTTTATCTTAGATAAAGGTTAAGCTCTACAGTGAAATGACTGCTGTAAATTGCAAAACATCCTGCAGTTATTTCAGATGGATGATGATGTAGTTTGCATACATATTTGTGATATATTACGTAAGTATTTCCAATAACCTCATCTTGAGTAAATAAAGCTTGATCAGTAGCTGTGTATTTCGCTCACCTGTGCATTCGCTGGAATGACTTGCATCCATCATTCTACTAAGTATTCTTCTCCAATAGAAACTTTTTTTTTGTCTGCCGCTGATGCTTACTCTTTGCACTTAATGGTTGGAGCAGACCAGTTTTAGATAATTAGCTTAAATGGGAAACTCTGAGGTGAGTACTCTTGTTGCTTGCCTTGTAGAGTATATTCTGCTAAAATAATAAAGATACTTATTTGAATGTATTTATGTGAGGGAAGTTAAAATGGCTCTATAAAAGATGTGTGGTGTTACAGTATACTTTTTAAGTAAGCCAAATCCACATCTCGAAGAATTCAGCGCTTATAGTATAGTATCACTTTTCTATAAGCTGGTTCTATTGTGCTACTTTCGCCTCAGGCATCTAATTCCTTGCTTTGGGTGAGCAACAAAACTGAGAAGGCCTGAGTGATTTTCATGGGAACGGTGATTAGAAAAAAAGATGGGTATAAGCAGGTTTATTTGACTGTTGAAATCTCCAGTGTAATACTCTCTTTTTTCATGGGAAGAGATAGGTAGCTATGTATGCCTTACTTACAAATACTAAATACTTCTAAAATTTTTCATTGGATGCAGTATATAAATAGTTTAAAATTAAAGACGACTGATCTTTCTGCTGACAACTTAGGTTGTATGAGTTTTGCTTGAAAGTTTTAAAATTGATGTTTCTGTATCTGCCACAATGTTGAAATGTTTCTTTAAACATATCCTCCTGCAACCTCTCAAACTATACTAAATTGAGTGATATTTCTTGAAGTCTGCCTATTTGCTAACAGAACTTCATTTTAAATAGAATATGGGTTAAATTTTTGATAAGCTGCTGAATTTTAAAGAGTTTTTGGGGCCACCAAATATTTTGGATCATGCAGAGAATATATATTGTACTGTAGTAATTTTGTATTTAGATTTGTATGATGTGACATAATAGATATGAATGTTAATCACTGCTTGACTATGTTAATAAAGTTGTTTAAATATAGATGTTGCATTCCAATTTTTAATGAAAGATGAAAATTTCATATTCAGTTTGTGTTTTGCCTGACTCAATAGGGCACTCTTCTGGTTCACACGTGTAAGTTCTGGAGTCTCTTGAATAAGGAGGATTTTCATTTTATCTGAACGAAAAAGATCTTTGGATAAGTTATGGTCAATTCAGTTTAGATGTTTCATGCTGCTTGGGGGCAGATAAATGTAGACATAGGAGGATTACCTGAAATGAAATTTGTGTTTGTTGGGTGATACTGGTAACTACTCTACTACTGAAAAATGCTACATTGACTGTATTTTTGTTTGAAACAGCTGATGCTTGCTAAGTCTGACCAAATTGGGGTGGTGAGGGGGTGGTAGTGAATCATTCTCATTACTTGTGTTTATCAATAACAATAATCTGAATAAAAATAGGAGTAAACTAAAAATAAATTAAAATTATTCAAGACCTTGAACCAAATCTTGCAGTGGTCTTAGTCTAATTTTATCTAGCTTTTATGGGGTGATAATACAAACTATTTAAAGGTCTGTTCTTCAACTTATATAACTTCCTGATACAGGAGTCCCTAAAATGAAAATATGAAACTAACAGTAGTAGCTCTCTGGACAAAATCCACCCATGTTGATTTGAATGTTTTATGTTCACTTCCAGAGATTAACAGTTGTTCAATAACATATAGACAATCTAGACAATGACATATCTCTAGCACAGGTAGCTCTGTATTGTAATGATTAAATTCAATAAAATGCATTGTCATGATATAATTACTAAGTAAATTCATAATTTTTATAGTAGAAATTAATTGCTGCATACTTGGCTGAAAGTCTGCTTAACTAAGGACTTAGATTTCTGCCTCCAGAAAGAGGAGAAGGCCAGGGAATAGCTGCTGACAGCAGTGTAGGTGTGTAGAGACCAAGTTGATCAGAAGAGAGATCAGTTCCCATTGGCTATAAGACATGAGTATACCAACGACTGAGGGGGTAGTTTTGTTTTTGTCTTCTTTCAAATAGCTCTCCTCACTCCCATTCTGTTGTGGGGTATTTGTGATAGAGCATGCTGCTGTCAGTGGGAGACCTGAGCAAAACATCTGACTATTGACTCAGAGCCTGATCTTAAGCTATGGCTTCTAATTTTGAGTCTGAGGTTAATTACTACTTGTATATACAAATGAGGTGAGTAGAGTAAGTACTAGCATCTTAAATAAGTGAAATGAATGTTATGACTAAGTTTGTGGTCCTATTGCAACAGTGCAAAGGATTATCCTTTCAACATGTCATGCTATTACTTAAAAAAAAAAAAACCCAAAACTTTTGCATCTCATTTAAAGATGTACTTCAATGAAAAATAAAGCATTTCAATAGGAATATTCTGTGCATATATTAATTTCTTATGTATGTTAAATGCTTACAGAATACATGTTGGTAGCTTTTGTTATCCTGGAATGACTCATAATGAAAGATACTGATTATATAAAGTATTAATATTTAAAATGCACTTCTTTCACAGGCATTTGTCCTTGTTTTGCATAAAATGAGCAATATATACCATTGAAACTTCCCAAAAGACACTCAAATATTAATCTGATTAATGGCAGGCTTAAAATGAAGTGTTTTTCCAATAATCAGTCTACTTTTTAAGGAAAACATGCAATTACGCTATACATTTATTAACACATATATGTATAAGTGATGGCATATAAGGAATTACTTTTGGATCATACAGTTTTTCATTATTTTTTTATGACACTAATTCTTTTTTTGCCTGACTCATTTGAATCATAAAAGTAAAAATGGAGGTATTTATTTTGTAGCTTCAGGTATAAATAATTTTTGTCAAATTTTAATTTATATTTAAAACATGAAAATAAAACTCAGTGTTATGCTGACAGTCTTAACCATTTTTCCTTTTCTTATTACCCTTTGGCAAAATGGATAGTCATAAGTTTCCTCTATTAAACATACAGGAGAACTTCCTGTCTTCCCCTGGATTTACAGCATAAAGATTAATTTGGATGCATAACTACTGCAGTATTACTATCACAGATATCAATATTTTTATTTGTCTGTTATTTCTCTCTGTTCACCCAGTACTTAATACAAATCATAGAATCATAGAGTCACAGAATGGTTTGTATTGGAAGGGACTTAAAAGATCATCTAGTTCCAACCCCCCTGCTGCGGGCAGGGACACCCTCCACTAGACCAGGTTGCCCAAAGCCTCATCCAACCTGGCCTTGAACACTTCCAGGGGTGGGGCCTCCACATCTCTGGGCAACCTGTTCCAGTGCCTCACCACCCTCACAGTAAAGAATTTCTTTCTAACATCTAATCTAAATCAACCCTCCTTCAGCTTAAACCCATTACCCCATGTCCTGTCACTACACTCCCTGATAAACAGTCCCTCTCCAGCTTTCCTGGAGGCCCCCTTCAGGTACTGGAAGGCTGCTATAAGATCTCCCCAGAGCCTTCTTTTCTCCAGGCTGAACAACCCCAACTCTCTCAGCCTGCCCTCATAGGAGAGGTGCTCCAGCCCTCTGATCAGCTTCGTGGCCCCGCTCTGGACCTGCTCCAACAGCTCCATTGTCTGTCTTGTACTGGGGCCCCCAGAGCTGGATGCAGTACTCCAGGTGGGGTCTCACAAGAGCGGAGTAGAGGGGCAGGATCACCTCCCTCAACCTGCTGGTCACACTTCTGTTTTTGATGCAGCCCAGGACACGGTTGGTTTTCTGGGCTGCAAGCACACACTGCTGGCTCATGTTGAGCTTCTCATCAACCAACACCCCCGAGTCCTTCTCCTCAGGGCTGCTTTCAATCCATTCCCTGCCCAGCCTATAGTTGTGCTTGGGATTGCGCCGACCCACGTGCAGGATGTTGCACTTGGCCTTGTTGAACTTCATGCGGTTCGCACGGGCCCACCTCTCCAGCCTGTCAAGGTCCCTCTGGATGGCATCCCTTCCCTCCAGCGTGTCGACCACACCACACAGCTTGGTGTCGTCGGCAAACTTGCTGAGGGTGCACTCGATCCCACTGTCCATGTCACCGACAAAGATGTTGAACAGTGCCGGTCCCAATACTGACCCCTGAGGAATGCCACTCGTCACTGTTCTCCACTTGGACATCAAGATGTTGACCACAACTCTTTGAGTGCGACCATCCAGGCAATTCCTTATCCACCGAGTGCTCCATCCATCGAATCCATGTCTCTCCAATTTAGAGATGAGGATGTCATGCGGGACAGTGTCAAATGCCTTGCACAAGTCCAGGTAGATGATGTGAGTCGCTCTTCCTTCATGCATCAGTTCTGTAACCCCATCATAGAAGGCCACCAAATTTGTCAGGCATGATTTGCCCTTAGTGAAGCCATGTTGGCTGTCACCAATCACCTCCTTATTTTCCATTTGCCTGGGCATAGTTTCCAGGAGGAACAAATGCCAAATAGAATTTTGTTTCTTTGTTGAGGAAGAGCAGGTTAGAGAACATTTAGGCAAACTCAACATCCACAAATCCATGGGCCCTGATGGGATGCACACACGAGTGCTGAGGGAGCTGGCAGATGTTATTGCTAGGCCACCCTCCATCATCTTTGAAAGGTCATGGAGAACAGGAGAGGTGCCTGAGGACTGGAGGAAAGCCAGTGTCACTCTGGTCTTCAGAAAGGGCAAGAAGGAGGACCCGGGAAACTACAGGCCAGTCAGCCTCACCTCCATCCCTGGAAAGGTGATGGAACAGCTCGTTCTGGGGGTCATCTCTAAGCATGTGGAGGAGAAGAAGGTTATTGGGAGTGGTCAACATGGATTCACCAAGGGGAAATCCTGCCTGACCAGTCTGATAGCCTTCTATGATGGCATGAGTGGCTGGGTGGATGCAGGGAGAGCAGTGGATGTTGTCTACCTTGACTTCAGCAAGGCTTTTGGCACTGTCTCTCATAACATTCTCATAGGCAAGCTTAGGATGTGTGGGTTGGATGAGTGGACAGTGAGGTGGGTTGAGAACTGGCTGAATGGCAGAGCCCAGAAGGTTGTGATAAGCAGTGCAGAGTCTAGTTGGAGGCCTGTAGCTAGTGGTGTGCCCCAGGGGTCAGTACTGGGGCCTGTCTTATTCAACATATTCATCAATGACCTGGAGGAGGGGACAGAGTGTATCCTCAGCAAGTTTGCTGGGAGGAGTGGCTGATACACGAGAAGGCTGTGCTGCCATTCAGCAAGATCTGGACAGCCTGGAGAGTTGGGTGGAGAGGAACCTAATGAAATTCAACAAGGGCAAGTGTAGGGTCCTGCACCTAGGGAAGAACAACCCCAGACACCAGTACAGGTTAGGGGTTGACCTGCTGGGAAGTAGCTCTGCAGAGAAGAACCTGGGAGTCCTGGTGGACAACAAGTTATCCATGAGCCAGCAATGTGCC
Organism: Balearica regulorum gibbericeps; assembly: GCF_011004875.1. Taxonomy (NCBI): domain Eukaryota; kingdom Metazoa; phylum Chordata; class Aves; order Gruiformes; family Gruidae; genus Balearica; species Balearica regulorum. The sequence goes on along the minus strand of NC_046219.1, from coordinate 12,386,143 downwards.
CTTGTGGCCAAGAAGGCCAATGGTATCCTGGGGTGCATTGAGTGTGGCCAGCAGGTCAAGGGAGGTTATCCTCCCCCTCTACTCTGCCCTGGTGAAGCCACATCTGGAGTTCTGTGTCCAGTTCTGGGCTCCCCAGTTCAAGAAAGACAAGGAACTACTGGAGAGAGTCCAGTGGAGGGCTACAAAGATGATTAGGGGACTGGAGCATCCTTTCCTCTTATGAGGAAAGGCTGAGAGAGCTGGTCCTGCTTAGCCTGGAGAAGAGAAGACTGAGAGGGGATCTTATTAATGCTTATAAATATCTAAAGGGTGGCTGTCAAGAGGATGGCACCAGATGCTCTTCAGTGGTGCCCAGCGACAGGACAAGGGGCAATGGGCACAAACTGGAACACAGGAAGTTCCATGTCAATATGAGGAAAAACTTCTTTACTCTGAGGGTGCCTGAGCACTGGAACAGGTTGCCCAGAGAGGTTGTGGAGTCTCCTTCTCTGGAGATATTCAAAACCCACCTGGACACAATCTTGTGCAACCTGCTCTAGGTGATCCTGCTCTAGCAGGGGGGTTGGACTAGAGGATCTCTAGAGGTCCCTTCCAACCCCTACCATTCTGTGATTCTGTGATTGATAAAGTACTGTATACAGTGAGAAGCAATATAATTTTCCAGTCATTTTACCTTGAAGTGTCAATGAATGCCTAGATGTACGACATATTTAAGATTTACATTCATGTGGACTTCTTATGGGGATTCTGTGCCTTGCAAATATAGAAACTGAAGGGTTCCTTAGTTTGAAAACTCAAACAGTAAATGAGACCATAAAAATACTGGGGGGAAAAAAGAAGTCATTTGTTTTTAAACCAACAACAAAAAAAGCAAAATGTTTTAAAACTAAATTCTGAAGTTATATTTTTTCTTCCCAGAACTGCATCTTTACACAAGGCATCTTTCAGTGCCTTCCTTTAACTTGATCATATCTGAAAAGGAAATTTTGAGTTATCTTGCATGTTAATTTTTTTTCTCCTTAGCACAATGATGGTCATGGTCTTGCATACACATTTTTCATTCTGAAATGTGCTTGTTCAAATCAACACTTTGGAGCCATGTCCAAAATAACCCCAGGCCTGTAAATGTGTGCACCTTCTCCTTTGAGCATTGTAAATACTTTGGAAGAACAAATTAATTGCATGTAAGTAAGAGTTCAAGTATCCATTTTCTTTAATTCTTTACATACCTTAGCATAAGGGAGTAAGATAGTTGCATCACTTTCTGTAGTACCCTGCCATAAGATGATGTAGCTAATGTTAGTTTTGCTTACACACCAATACTGTTTTTCTTGAGCCAAAACCAGATGGAAGCTAACTGGAACTTTGGACCACAGCTCTCACTTCTTGCAAGAAGCTATGTAACTGTTTCTCAGTCCATAAAATGGCAGCATTTAACAGAGGATTGTTAGTCAAATAATTGCCCAATGGAACAACTCAGAGCTTTGTTTGTCTAATTAAGAACCATAGGCATCTTGACTACTTTTATTTCTTAAAAAAACCCCAACCAAACCTCATTATCTTAATTTCAAATTTGGCAGAAATAACAGGATGTTACTCAATGTGTGTGGAGACTGGAGGTCCTCTACATCATTACTAATACAAGTTTGCACATTTCCATAAGCACTTAGGCTTTAAGATTTTTATCAAGGTGATGAGAATACTATGAATCATAGAATCATAGAATTGTTTTGGTTGGAAAAGACCTCTAAGATCATCAAGACCATTAACCTAACACTGCCAAGTCCACCACTTAACCACCTCCCTAAGAAGTCATCTACGAGTCTTTTAAATACCTCCAGGGATGGTGACTCAACCACTTCCCTGGGCAGCCTGTTCCAGGGATTGACAACCCTTTCAGTGAAGAAATTTTTCCTAATATCCAGTCTAAACCTCCCCTAGTGCAACTTGAGACCATTTCCTCTTGTCCTATGGCTTGTTACTTGGGAGAAGAGACCAACCCCCACCTTGCTACAATCTCCTTTCAGGTAGCTGTAGAGAGCAATAAGGTCTCCCCTGAGCCTCCTTTTCTCCAGACTAAACCACCCCAGTTCCCTCAGCCGCTCCTCATAAAGCCTGTTCTCTAAACCCTTCACCAGCTTCATTGCCCTTCTTTGGACACACTCCAGCACCTCAATGTCTGTCTTGTAGTGAGGGGCCCAAACCTGAACACACTACTTGAGGTACAGCCTCACCAGTGCCTAGTACAAGGGGACAATCACTTCCCTAGTCCTGCTGGCCACACTATTCCTGATACAAGCCAGGATGCCGTTGGCCACCTGAGTACACTGCTGGCTCATACTCAGCTGGCTGTCAACCAACACCCCCAGGTCCTTTTCTGCTGGGCAGCTTTCCAGCCACTCTGCCCCAGGCCTGTAGTGTTGCATGGGGTTGTTGTGACCCAAGTGCAGGACCCAGCACTGAGCCTTGTTGAATTTCATACAATTGGCTCCGGCCCATCGCTCCAGCCTGTCCAGATCCCTCTGTAGAGCCTTCCAACCCTCAAGCAGATCAACACTTCCGCCCAACTTGGTGTCGTCTGCAAATTTACTGAGGGTGCACTTGATCCCCTCATCCAGATCATTGATAAAGATATTAAAGGGAACTGGCCCCAGTACTGAGCCCTGGGGAACACCACTTGTGACAGGTCACCAACTGGATTTAACTCCATTCACCACCACTCTCTGGGCCCAGCCATCCAGCCAGTATTTACCCAGTGAAGCATATGCCCGTCCAAGCCATGAGCAGCCAGTTTTTCCAGGAGAATGCTGTGGGAAATGGTGTCAAGGGCTTTACTAAAGTCCAGGTAGACAACATCCACAGCCTTTCCCTCATCCACTGAGCGGATCACCTTGTCATAGGAGGAGATCAGGTTAGCCAAGCAGGACCTGCCTTTCATGAATCCATGCTGACTGGGCCTGATCACCTGGGTGTCCTGTACGTGCCACATGATGGCACTCAAGATGATCTGCTCCATAACCTTCCCCGGCACCGAGGTCAGAGTGACAGGCCTATAGTTCCGTGGATCCTCCTTCCAGCCCTTCTTGTGGATGGGCGTCACATTGGCTAACCTCCAGTCAACTGGGACCTCCCTGGTTAGCCAGGACTGCTGATAAATGGTGGAGAGTGGCTTGGTGAGCACTTCCACCAGCTCCCTCAGCCCCCTTGGGTGGATCCTATCTGGCCCCATAGACTTGTGTGTGTCTAAGTGGTGTAGCAGGTCTCTAATTATTTCCCCTTGGATTATGGGGGCTTCATTCTACTCCCCATCCCTGTCTTCCAGCTCAGGGGGCTGGGTACCCAGAGAACAACTGGTCTTACAGCAGTAAGACTAAAGACTGAGGGAAAGCAGGCATTAAGTACCTTGGCCTTTTCCTCATTCTTTGTCACTATGTTTCCCCCCTGCATCCAATAAAAGATGGAGATTATCCTTAGCTCTCCTTTTGTTGTTAATGTATTTATAGAAACATCTTTTACTGTCTTTTACAGCAATAGACAGATTAAGTTCTAGCTGGGCTTTGGTCCTTCCAATTTTCTCTCTGCATAGCCTAACAACATCCTCATAGTCCTCCTGAGTTGCCCGCCCCTTCTTCCAAAGGACATAAATTCTCCTTTTATTCCTCAGTTCCAGCCAAAGCTGTCTGTTCAGCCAGGCCAGTCTTCTTCCCTGCTGGCCAAGACAGAATCACAGAGTCATAGAACGGTTTGGGTTGGAAGGGACGTCAAAGATCATTTAGTTCCAACCCCCCTGCCATGGACAGGGAAATCCTCCACTAGACCAGGTTGCCCAAAGCCTCATCCAACCTGGCCTTGAACACTTCCAGGTTAGGGGGCACCCACAACTTTTCTGGGCAACCTGTTCCAGTGCCTGATTATCCTCACAGTGAATAATTTCTTCCTAATATCTAATCTAAATCTACCCTCCTTCAGATTAAAGTTATTATACCTTGTCTGGTCACTCCATGCCCTTGTAAACAGGCCCTGTCCAGCTTTCTTGTAGGCCCCCTTTAGGTACTGGAAGGCTACTCTAAGGTCTCCCTCACAGCCTTCTCTTCTCCAGGCTGAACAATCCCAACTCTCTCAGCCTGTCCTCATAGGAGAGGTACTCCAGCCCTCTGATCAGCTTCGTGGCCCTCCTCTGGACTCTCTCCAACAGCTCCATGTCTTTCTTGTACTGGGGGCTTCAGAGCTGGATGCAGTACTCCAGGTGGGGTCTCACGAGAGTGGAGTAGAGGGGCAGGATCACCTCCCTCGACCTGCTGGTCACACTTCTTTTGATGCAGCCCAGGGCATGGTTGGCTTTCTGGGCTGCAAGGGCACACTGCCGGCTCATGTTGAGCTTCTCATCAATCAATACCCCCAAGTCCTTTTCCTCAGGGCTGCTTTCAATCCATTCCTCGCTCAGCCTGTAGTTGTGCTTGGGATTGCGCCGACCCATGTGCAGGACCTTGCACTTGGCCTTGTTGAACTTCATGAGGTTTGCACGGGCCCACCACTCAAGCCTGTCAAGGTCCCTCTGGATGGCATGCCTTCCCTCCAGGGTGTTGACTCCACTGCACAGCTTGGTGTCATCTGCAAACTTGCTGAGGGTGCACTTGATCCCACTGTCCATGTCACCGACAAAGATGTTGAACAGTGCCGGTCCCAATACCGACCCCTGAGGAATGCCACTGGTCACCGTTCTCCACTTGGACATTGAGCCGTTGGCCACAACTCTTTGAGTGCGACCATCCAGGCAATTCCTTATCCACCAAGTGGTCCATCCATCAAATCCATGTCTCTTCCATTTAGAGACAAGGATGTCATATGGGACAGCATCAAATGCCTTGCACAAGTCCAGGTAGATGATGTCAGCTGCCCTTCCCTTGTCTACCAATGCTGTAACCCCATCATAGAAGGCGACCAAGTTTGTCAGGCATGATTTGCCCTTTAGTGAAGCCGTGTTGGCTGTCACCAATCACCTCCTTATTTTCCATGTGCCTGAGCATAGTCTCCAGGAGGATCTGCTCCATGATCTTGCCAGGCACGGAGGTGAGACTGACCGGCCTGTAGTTCCCTGGGTCTTCCTTTTTTCCCTTCTTAAAAATGGGGGTTATGTTTCCCCTTTTCCAGTCAGTGGGAACTTTGCCAGACTGCCAGGACTTCTCAAATATGATGGCAAGTGGCCTGGCCACTTCATCCGCCAGGTCCCTCAGGACCCACGGATGCATCTCATCAGGTCCCATGGCCTTGTGCACCTTCAGGTTCCTTAGATAGTCTCGAACCTGATCTTCTCCTACAGTGTGCAGTTCTTCATTCTCCCAGTCCCTGCCTTCTGCGACCTGGGCAGTGTGGCTAGAACCTTTGGCAGTGAAGACTGAGGCAAAGAAGTCGTTGATTACCTCAGCCTTCTCCTTGTCCTGGGTAACCAGGTCTCCTGTTTCATTCTGGAGAGGACCCACATTTTCCCTCGTCCTCCTTTTATCACTAACATACCTATAGAAGCTTGTCTTGTTGTCCTTGGCATCCCTGGCCAGATTTAATTCTAGCAGGGCTTTGGCTTTCCTAACCTGATCCCTGGCTGCTCAGACAGTTTCTCTGTATTCCTCCCAGGATACCTGCCCTTGCTTCCACCCTCTGTAGGCTTCCTTTTTTTGTTTGACTTTGCCCAGGAGCTCTTTGTTCATCCATGGGGGCCTCTTGGTGGTTTTGCTTGACTTCCTCTTTGTTGGGATACATCGCTCCTGAACTTGGAGGAGGTGACCCTTGAATATTAGCCAGCTGTCTTGGGCCCCTCTTCCCTCCAGGGCTTTGTCCCATGGTATTCTACCAAGCAGATCCCTGAAGAGGCCAAAGTCTGCTCTCCTGAAGTCCAGGGTAGTGAGCTTGCTGTGTGGCCTCCTCGCTGCCCTGAGGATCCTGAATTCCACCATGTCGTGGTCACTGCAACCAAGGCTGCCCTTGAGCTTGACATCCCCTACTAGGCCCTCCTTATTGGTGAGAACAAGGTCCAGCATGGCACCTTTCCTCGTGGGCTCCTCTATCACTTGGAGGAGAAAGTTGTCATCAACACGTTCCAGGAACTTCCTGGATTGCTTGTTCTCAGCTGTGTTGTCCCTCCAGCAGATGTCAGGGTGGTTGAAGTCCCCCATAAGGACCAGGGCTTGTGAGCGTGAGGCTGCTCCTATCTGCCTATAGAGGGCTTCATCTGCTTGGTCCCCCTGGTCAGGTGGCCTGTAGCAGACTCCTGCTATGATGTCCCCTGCCCCAGCCCTCCCTGTAATCCTGACCCATAGGCTCTTGGTGGGCTCCTCATCCATCCCCAGGTGGAGCTCCATGCCCTCCAGCTGGTCATTGACATAGAGGGCAACACCCCCTCCTTGCCTGCCCTGCCTGTCCTTCCTAAAGAGCCTGTACCCTTCCATCCCAACAATCCAGTCATAGGAGCTATCCCACCACGTCTCTGTAATGCCAATAAGGTCATAGCCTTGCAGGCACACACACATGTCCAGCTCCTCTTGGTTATTCCCCATGCTCCGTGTGTTCGCGTAGAGGCATTTCAGTTGTGCCCCTGTTGAGGCTGACTTATTGGCTGGGGTGGCTGGGATTTTTTTGATGTATCTTCCCAGTGTTACCCTGTTGGTTCCTGTTGTATCCGGAGCCCCTGGCTTGTCTCCTCTAGGCTTCGAGCGTGCTGCAGTGCATCCAGCACATCTCTGAGCAGTAGGCCGAGGGCCCTTGCCAGCACCCCGTCCCTCCAACCTGGGCACATCATCCCACAACATGTCGCTGGCAAGCCTGATGTTATCCCCCTCCCCATTCGAGCCTAGTTTAAAGCTCTGTCGATGAGCCCCGCTAGTTCCTGGGCAAAGATCCTCTTCCCCCTTTGAGAGAGGTGAATCCCATCAGGGTTCATCAGGCCTGGTGCCGTGTAGGCCGCCCCATTTTCAAAGAACCCAAAGTTGTGGCATTGACACCAGCCATGGAGCCATGCATTTATGGACTGTGTCCGCCTCTTCCACCCACCATTGCTGCCCTTAACTGGAAGGAGGGAGGAGAATATTACCTGTACTCCCAAATCCTTCAGTGACTGTCCCAAGAGCCTGAAGTCCCTTTTGATTGCTTTCGTGATGCGTGTCTCTGCTTCATCCCCACCCACATGGAGGAACAGCAGTGGGTAATAGTCAGAGGGCTGTACCAGGCTGGGGAGTTTCCTTGTAATGTCCTTGACATGGGCCCCAGGGAGGCAGCAGACTTCTCTGAGAGGAGGGCCTGCCCTGCATATCGGGCCCTCTGTACCCTTCAGAAGGGAGTCCCCTACAACTATAACTCTCCTTTTCTTCTTTGTTGGGGTGGTCATGACCCGAGGCATGGGCCTTTTGGGCCTAGGTGCTACCTCCGGAGTAGCTTGACTGTCATCCATATCATCACTCGAGTAGCCTTCCACAGCCAGAGCCTCGTACCTGTTGCACAGGGATATGTGGGAAGGCGAGGTGGGTGAGGAGGAGAAGGTTCGCCTGCCACGCTGAGTGTGGACTTGTTTCCATTCACTCCCCTCTTTAAGACTGCTGCCTTCTGCCTGCTGCCTTCTGCCTGGCAAGGGGAGGATACAGGGTCCCCTTCACTTTGGCTTTGGTCTGTTAGCTGTCCCTCTTTCTGCATCATGGAGGGCAGAGCTTGGCTCCACCAGTCTATCTGCTCGAGGGTAGGAAGGCTTTACAGAGGGATCTGGACCGGCTGGATCCATGGGCCGAGGCCAACAGTATGAGGTTTAACAAGGCCAGGTGCCAGGTCCTGCACTTGGGTCACAACAACCCCATGCAAAGCTAGAGACTTGAGGAAGAGTGGCTGGAAAGCTGCCTGCTGGAAAAGGACCTAGGGGTGTTGGTTGACAGCCGGCTGAACATGAGCCAGCAGTGTGCCCAGGTGGCCAAGGCAGCCAACAACATCCTGGCTTCTATCAGGAATAGTGTGGCCAGCAGGAGTAAGGATGTGATTGTGCCCCTGTACTCAACTCTGGTGAGGCCGCACCTCAAGAACTGTGTACAGTTTTGGGCCCCTCAGTAGAAGAAGGACATTGAGGTGCTGGAGTGTGTCCAGAGAAGGGCAACGAAGCTGGTCAAGGGACTGGAGCAAAAATCTTACGAGGAGCAGCTGAGGGAACTGGGGTTGTTCAGCCTGGAGAAGAGGAGGCTGAGGGGAGACCTTATTGTTTTCTACGACTACCTGAAAGGAGGTTGTAGCGAGGTGGGGGTTGGTCTCTTCTCACAAGTAAGTAACGAAATGACAAGAGGAAACGGTCTCAAGCTCTGCCAGGGGAGGTTTAGATTGGATATTAGAAAGAATTTCTTCACCAAAAGAGTGGTCAGGTGTTGGAACAGTCTGCCCAGAGAGATGGTGGAGTCACCATCCCCAGAGGTGTTCAAAAAACACGTAGACGTGGCACTTCGGGGCATGATTTATTAGTGATGTGGTTTAGCCCCAGCTGGTAGCTAAGTGCCACGCGCTGCTCGCTCACCCCTCCCCCGGCGGGATGTGGAGGCGAAGGGAAAAACAACGGCACAGCCTCGAGGGTTGGGATAAGGGCAGTTTACTGGGACAGCAAGGGAGAGGGAAAACAATCAACAACAGTGCTGACAACAGATAGTAACAATGGGTGATAAGACAGAAGGATTTACCGACCCAACCCCTCCCGGAGCCATGCCGAACCCGCCCCTGCCCGACTAGCCCCCTTTTATGGTGAGCATGATGTCACATGGTATGGAATAGCCCCTGGCCAGCTTGGCTCACCTGTCCTGGCTCCTTGTGAAATTAACTCTATCCTTGCCAGAACCAGGACATTATCCAGCCCTTATTCCATACCATCTACGTCATGCCCAGATTATTTCACAGATATCATTCCCTTACTCTATGGGCCATTGCTCTAAAATGTCTGTCGAGTTCATTTAGTCCATGGTTTTGGGTTCCATCTGCCATTACAGTCTCTCAGGGCAGGAGCAATGGTGCGTGCAGCTGGATTGTTGCACGCTGCATCCGGAGTTTTCACAGCCGGTGTATCTGGTATGGTCCATGCTCACAGTCTGGATGTCAAAGATGTGATTTTTTGATAAAGTTTCTGGGCACCAGTTGAAGTCAGTTCTAGTTCCATCATCGTGGCACTTTGTTCAGTTTCAAAGTCCATCCTTCATTAGTTTTGGGTGATTCTTATGGTCATACCATTGATACAGTATATCGCTATTAATATCATGCAATTTAATTTATTGGCTATTTTCACCCAAAATCAGATCCCCTTGGGGTACACACCGGACTTCCCCATCTTTTCTCGTCACCCACCAAATGCACCCTGGTCCCTGAGCAAAAGCAATCCCGCAGATGGGCTTGCCTTTGCCTGAAGCAGGGATAACCCAAACTGTTTTAGCCAACATATTTTTCATGTGCACTACAGGAACTTTATCCCCTTTTACTGGGCATGGGAATTTTGACTGGGCAGGGCCACCTTGACTGGCAGATCCCCTAGTGTTAACTAACCAGGTGGCCTTTGCTAAATGCGTATCCCAGTGCTTGAGGGCCCCACCACCCATTGCCCTCAGGGTGGTTTTTAGCAGTCCATTGCACCTTTCAACTTTCCCAGAGGCTGGTGCATGGTAGGGGATGTGATACACCCACTCACTACCATGCTCTTTGGCCCAGGTGTCTATGAGGGTGTTCCGAAAATGAGTCCCGTTGTCTGACTCAATTCTCTCTGGGGTGCCATGTTGCCACAGGACTTGCTTTTCAAGACCCAGAATAGTGTTCCAGGCAGTGGCATGGGGCACAGGATATGTTTCCAGCCACCCAGTGGTTGCTTCCACCATTGTAAGAACGTAACGCTTGCCTTGGTGGGTTTGGGGGAGTGTGATGTAGTCGATTTGCCATGCTTCCCCATATTTATATTTCAACCATCGGCCTCCATACCACAGAGGCTTTACCCGCTTGGCTTGCTTGATTGCAGCGCATGTTTCACATTGATGGATGACCTGTGAGATGGCGTCCATGCTCAAATCCACCCCTCGATCACGGGCCCATCTATATGTCGCATTTCTTCCTTGATGACCTGAGGTGTCATGGGCCCACCGAGCTAGAAATAATTCACCCTTATGTTGCCAGTCCAAATCCACCTGAGCCACTTCAATCTTGGCAGCCTGATCCACCTGCTGGTTGTTCTGATGTTCCTCAGTGGTCAGACTCTTGGGTACGTGGGCATCTACGTGACGTACCTTTAGAACTAGCTTCTCTAGCCGGGCAGCAATATCTTGCCACAATGGGGCAGCCCAGATGGGTTTGCCTCTGCATTGCCAGTTGCTCCGCTTCCACTGCTGTAACCACCCCCACAGGGCATTGGCCACCATCCATGAGGCAGTGTAGAGGTACAGCGTTGGCCACTTTTCTCTTTCAGCAATGTCTAAAGCCAGCTGGATGGCTTTCACCTCTGCAAACTGGCTCGATTCACCTTCTCCTTCAGCAGCTTCTGCAACTCGCCGTGTAGGACTCCATACAGCTGCCTTCCACCTTCGATGCTTTCCCATGATGCGACAGGACCCATTAGTGAAGAGGGCATATGGCTTCTCATCTTCTGGTAGTTTATTATACAGTGGGGCTTCTTCAGCATGTGTCACCTCCTCCTCTGGCGACATTCTGAAATCCTTCCCTTCTGGCCAGTCTGTGATCACTTCCAGAATTCCTGGACGACTGGGGCTTCCTATTCTAGCCCGTTGTGTGATCAGCGCAACCCAATTACTCCACGTAGCATCGGTTGCATGATGTGTAGAAGGAGCCCTCTCTTTGAACATCCAACCCAGCACTGGCAGTCGGGGTGCCAAGAGGAGCTGTGCTTCAGTGCCAATCACCTCTGAAGCAGCTCGAACCCCTTCGTAGGCTGCCAATATCTCCTTTTCTGTTGGAGTGTAGTGGGCCTTGGATCCTCTGTATCCCCGACTCCAAAACCCCAGGGGTCGACCTCGAGTCTCCCCTGGTGCTTTCTGCCAGAGACTCCAGGTAGGGCCATTCTCCCCGGCTGCGGTGTACAGCACATTTTTTACATCTGGTCCTGCCCGGACTGGCCCAAGAGCTACGGCATGAACTATTTCTTGTTTAATTTGTTCAAAAGCTTGTCGTTGCTCAGGGCCCCATTTGAAATCATTCTTCTTCCGGGTTACATGGTAGAGAGGTCTTACTATCAGACTGTAATTCGGAATGTGCATTCTCCAGAAACCCACAACGCCTAAGAAGGCCTGCGTCTCCTTTTCGTTGGTCGGTGGGGACATGGCTGCTATTTTGTTGATCACATCCATAGGGATTTGACGCCGCCCATCATGCCACCTTATTCCTAAAAATTGGATTTCCTGCGCAGGCCCCTTCACCTTACTTTGTTTTATGGCAAAGCCAGCCTGCAGCAGGATTTGGATTATTTTCTTTCCTTTCTCAGAAACTTCCTCTGCTGAGTTGCCCCATACAATGATGTCATCAATGTATTGCAGGTGCTCTGGGGCTTCACTCTTTTCCAGTGCAGTCTGGATCAGTCCATGGCAAATGGTGGGGCTGTGTTTCCACCCCTGGGGCAGTCGATTCCAGGTGTACTGGACGCCCCTCCAAGTGAAGGCAAACTGTGGCCTGCACTCTGCTGCCAAAGGGATCGAGAAAAATGCATTAGCTATATCAATTGTGGCATACCACTTGGCTGCCTTTGACTCCAGTTCATGTTGAAGTTCCAGCATATCCGGCACGGCAGCACTCATGGGCGGTGTGACTTCATTCAGGCCACGATAGTCTACCGTCAGCCTCCACTCGCCATTGGACTTCCGCACTGGCCATATGGGACTGTTAAAGGGTGAGCGGGTTCTGCTGATCACTCCCTGACCCTCCAGTTGATGAATTAGCTTGTGGATGGGAACCAGGGAGTCTCTGTTGGTGCGGTATTGCCGCTGGTGCACAGTTGTAGTAGCAATCGGCACCTGTTGCTCTTCGACCCTCAGCAACCCTACAACAGAAGGGTCCTCTGAGAGACCGGGCAAACTAGACAATGGCTCAATTTCCTCCGCTTCTAAGGCAGCTATTCCAAAAGCCCACCTGTAACCCTTTGGGTCTTTGAAATACCCTTACCGGAGGTAGTCTATGCCCAGGATGCACGGAGCCTCTGGGGCAGTCACAATGGGGTGCTTTTGCCACTCATTCCCAGTTAGACTTACTTCAGCCTCCAACAGAGTCAACTGTTGGGATCCCCCCGTCACACCAGAAATAGATATTGGTTCCACCCCTTCATAGTTCGATGGCATTAGGGTACACTGTGCACCAGTGTCCACTAGGGCCTTGTACTCCTGTGGGTTCAATGTGCCAGGCCATTGGATCCACACAGTCCAATAAACCCTATTGTCCC